>NC_062286.1:35380211-35683241 GCF_902655055.1 Lutra lutra
CTCTCCTCCACCTAGCGCCTGGCCACCTATGGCATCACTGTTGCAGAACTGACTGGTGACCACCAGCTGTGCAAGGAGGAGATCAGTGCCACTCAGATCATCGTCTGCACCCCTGAGAAGTGGGACATCATTACCCGCAAGGGTGGGGAGCGCACCTACACCCAGCTTGTGCGGCTCATCATTCTGGTGAGCAGGGAGTACTTGGGGATGTAGAGACCAGGCCTGGTCAAGGAGGGTTTGCTGTGTTTTTTTTTTTGTTTTTTTTTTTTTTTTTTTTAAGAGCTCTATTTATTCATTTAAGAGAGTGAGCAAGTGAGCAGGGAGGGGTGGGGTGGAGGAGAGAAAATCTCAAGCAGACACCCCACGGAGCACAGAGCCCACCATGGATCTGGATCTCATGACCTGAGCTCAAGACCTGAGCTGAAATCAAGGGTGGGATGCTTAACCAACTGAGGTGAAACCAACTTCCGTGCTTTCTTCCAGTCACTAGCCTGTATGGTGACAGCTGTTGTCAGCATTGCTGTTACCATTAAATGAGAATTTGCACTTAACTGAAGAATTTCCGAGGATGTGCATGGTATTTGACATGTTGTTCCTCATGTCTTTTTTATGTTTGGAGTATTTTGAAATGAGTCAACAGACATAACTGATTGTGTCTTCCCAGGATATTAAAGGCTTTATAAATGAATAATCCATTCTCAGGGAATGAGAAAGGAGTCAGGAGATTGTGTTTCATATACACAGAAGCACGCAGGCAAAAATGACTGAGTCTGAGTGTAGTTTCCGTAAGTTGTCTGGGAGAGTGGAAGGAGGTCCTGTGTGTTGATTTTCAGTATCCTAGAGCAGGGGTTGGCTGACTCTGGCTCCTGGTTTTGGAATACAGCCATACCCATTTATTTACATGGGGTTTACAGCTGCTTTTCTTTTTTCTTTTTCTTTTTTTTAATTTTTATTTGATTTATTTGACAGAGATCACAAGTAGGCAGAGAAGCAGGCAGAGAGAGGGGGAAGCAGGCTCCCTGCTGAGCAGAGAGCCTGATGTGGGACTTGATCTCAGGACCCTGAGATCATGACCTGAGCCGAAGGCAGAGGCTTAACCCACTGAGCCACCCAGGTGCCCCACAGCTGCTTTTCTGCTGTATTGACCGAGTTAAGTCTAATGGACTCTTGAATAACACAAGCTTGATCTGTATGAGTCCACTTGTATATTGATTTTTTAAGGTAAATACAGTATTGTATTGTAAATGTGTTTTTTCTTTATATTTTTAAGTACCTTTTTTAGCATACTTTGTTGTAAGAATGTAGTATATAACACATATGAAGTACATGTTAGCCGACTGTGGATGTTATTGTAAAACTTCTGGTAAAGGGTAGGCTTTTTGTAGTTCAGTTTTGGGGGAATGAAAGTTATGAGTAGATTCTCGACTATGTGGGGCACTCTAACTCCCTGCGTTGTACAAGGTTCAGTTCTATTTGTAGCAGAGATTTTATGGCCCACAAGCCCAAGATACTGATTGCCAGCCCCTGCTTTTGAGCCTTGCTAGTTCAGAGTCTTTTATTTTTTTATTTTGTTATTTGACAGAGAGAGGGAGATCACAAGTAGGCAGAGAGGCCGGCAGAGAGAAGGGGAAGCAGGCTCCCTGCCGAGCAGAGAGCCCAATGTGGGGCTCCATCCCAGATCCCTGAGATCATGACCTGAGCCAAAGGCAGAGGCTTAACCCACTGAGCCACCCAGGCGCCCCAATTCAAAGTCTTGTTACAGGCAGAGTATCTGGCCCCATTCCACACTTACTAAAATATAATCTTTTTTTTTTTTTTTAAGATACTTATTTATTTATTGAGAGAGAACGTGAGCCAGGAGAGCTAGAGGGAGAGGGAGGGAGAGAATCTCAGTGCAGAGCCCCTGGGGCTTGATCTACTTTTTAGTGATATGCCCTGCTACATGCTGAAATTCAGACAGCACTGCATTAGGCTATGTGAGCTCATCCTTTGATTCATGATGCCTTTTGCAAGTACAGAGTAGTAAGGATGACTGTGCAGAGGTGAAGCCTTGTGTGATAGAAATACGGCCCATGCAGAAACTTCATTTCAGTAAAGAAATTTTATCTTTGAAGTTGTGAGCTCATTGACCTAAAGCATCAGATTTTTTTGCTTTAAAGCATATGTTTCACTAAACTAGTAATGCAGCCCCATGGTCATAGCGTGCTATTTCCTGGGATATTTCCTAGTGAATGTTGTCTCACCCTTTGGGTTTCTCTTGCTGGGATCCCTTTTCTTCCTTATTTGGCATATCTGGTACATACTACAAGACAGGACTGTTCTCTGGAAAGAGGGCTCCATTTTTCTAGTCCTAGAGGTAATTTGTGGCCCCCTCATCCATCTTAGGATGAGATCCATCTTCTCCACGATGACAGAGGTCCTGTCTTAGAAGCTTTGGTGGCCAGGGCCATTCGAAACATTGAGATGACCCAGGAGGATGTCCGACTCATCGGTCTTAGTGCCACCCTCCCCAACTATGAAGATGTGGCTACCTTCCTGCGTGTCGATCCTGCCAAAGGCCTCTTCTACTTTGACAACAGGTATGAGAAAAAGCGGGAGAAATTTAACCAGGGTGACCTTCCTGCTGCCCTTCCCCTTTTTCAAGGAGCTTTGTTGGATTGAATATTAGAAGGTCTTTGGGTTTTAACATGGTGTGAATCCAGAAAGGAGTATCGTTCCTGGGCAGTGAAAATGATTTTATTTCCCCAGTTTTCTATGCCAGAAGCCTCATTTGTCTAACTGTTGAACTTCTAGCTTCCGCCCCGTGCCTCTGGAACAGACTTATGTGGGTATCACAGAGAAAAAAGCTATCAAGCGTTTCCAGATCATGAATGAAATAGTCTATGAGAAAATCATGGAACATGCTGGAAAAAATCAGGTCTGTCTTTGGTTTCCTGTTGAACTCCGTTCTTTTGAATTTTTGACTTATAGTCAGGCAAGATTGACAAAAATAGACACAACAGAGATCACCAATATTAGGAATAAAATGGGATATTACCTTAGAATATATAACCAGTGAAAGGATATTAAAGGAATACATGAAGAATTTTACTTGTAAATTTTGACAACCTAGAAGAAATGGGCCAATTCCTCAAAAAATACCAACTATCAAAACTTAGCCTAGATGAAATAGATAACCTGTACAGTCTTGTAACCATTATAAAAAATTGAATTTGTAGTTTAAAAACTCCCCAAAAGAAATCCCCAGGTGTGGATAATTAGTCTGTCTCTCTGTAGTATCAGGGATCCTGCCACAACAGATTTGGGTGGCTGACACTAAAAATGTAACACAGTAAAAATAAAGGTGAAAATTAAAAACTAGTGAGAGCATTTTACTGGAAAAGATGTTATAATTTTTTAATTGAGCACAGTTTAGTCAAGTTGACCAAGACACAAACTAAGGAAAAGCTATAGGTCATGTATAGAGTTTTGTCTCATAAAAAGCATTTGAATTTAAATGAAGAGACGTATCTTTTCTAGCGCTAAATACTTCACTGACTTTCCTACCAAATGGTACTAGTCTCATCCTGAGACTTAGTTCCTCGGCCCTTTTTTAGAGGCTGTTGCCCATCATTTAATACAACATTTCAGCTGTTACTTTGCAGACACATTCCTCAGGTGGCTTACAGTCCCGTTAGGTACCTGAACACAAAATCTGTAATTGAGATTCCTGAATTTCCATCCTTACTATGTTTAAACGTGGTTTCAAAGGTAGAGTGCATAAGAGTTAGCTTAGTTTCCCAGCAACAGGGCTCTGCCACGCTCCTTTGTAGTTTGATTCACATAGGGTCTTGCCGGCGTCTGAATCAGTATACGTTCCTGCCATTGCTCCTTTTCTAGACCTCGGTTTCTCACCTCAAAATGGTGTAGCCTCTGCTTCCTGCTGCTGGTGCCTCAGGGCCATAGGAGTGACTGTGGTAGCTGTGTCTCTTAAACAGTGATTTTTCCGTAGGTGCTGGTGTTTGTCCACTCCCGGAAAGAGACTGGGAAGACGGCCAGGGCCATCCGGGACATGTGCCTAGAGAAGGACACTCTAGGTCTGTTTCTGAGAGAGGGCTCAGCCTCCACAGAAGTCCTTCGGACAGAAGCTGAGCAGTGCAAGGTGAGGAGAGACAGGCCCAGTTCTCTGTTTTCTGCCCGGTAACTGGCTCAGTCCAAGGCTGTCCAGACAGTCTTTGACTGCACTGTGGGGCTGTTGTTTCAGACAGGTTAAGGTCAGTTGGCTGGGTCTGGTTTTGTGGACTAAGTTAAGGGGCAGGGTCTCCTGTGAAGAGATCTGCTTAGTCTCTGCAGCGTTCTTCCAACGAGGCTCACCTCCTCTCCTGTTCTTTTTCTGTCCCACAGAACCTGGAGCTGAAGGATCTTCTGCCGTACGGCTTTGCTATTCATCACGCGGGCATGACCAGAGTTGACCGGACACTTGTAGAGGATCTTTTCGCTGATAAACACATTCAGGTGAGGGTGGGCAAAGTGCAGGCTTCAGAAGACCTGAAAGTCAAATGCCAGACGTTTGTGCCCGGTGCTTTGTTTCTGGCTCAGGTAAGCCAGGTTAGGGGTCATGGGAGTACAGTAGACAGAGTGTTATGCCACCCCTCCTAGCTCTTTACATACTGCATGAGGAAAGGGGAGTGATTTAGGAAAGTGTCTGAGAAGCATGACAGAGGAAGCATGTTCTGCGACTCCAGATACCGCCAAGCGGGACCTCGTGAAGTTAGGACCTTGTTTGTTCTCTCTCAGGATAGGGTGTATTCCTGATTGTCTAGTAATCTTAAGTTGGTTAACATTGGCCTATACTTTCGCCTGTTAAATATCTTTAGAACCATGAAATGTTACTGGGTTGTATAGAAACTAAGGACTCCTTCCGCCTTTGTTCCAGTGTTATGTTGTCAAGTGTGGGGCCTACCTCAGTCGCACTAGAAGCTCTGAGGCTGGTTTCCTGGAGGTCTTGGGGATACTAACCCTCTGGTGGTAACATCTGTTTTCCTTATTACTTTGCCTTGCTTCTGTAGGTCTTAGTTTCCACAGCAACGCTGGCTTGGGGTGTGAATCTCCCCGCACATACAGTCATCATTAAAGGCACCCAGGTGTACAGTCCAGAGAAGGGGCGCTGGACAGAACTAGGGGCACTGGACATTCTGCAGGTATAGAGCCTTTGAGGTTATTTTCAATTGGAAAAAGTTTACCGTGTATAAAATGCAAGGAGGCCAGAAAGGCAGCAGATGGAGGAAGGTGGGCTTCAGTAAGGTAGAAGCCTGGGAACAGATCCATAAGCTCTGTGGTCACAGCCTTCTCGGTTTGGTTTCTGACCTAGATGCTGGGACGTGCTGGAAGACCCCAGTATGACACCAAGGGCGAAGGCATACTCATCACATCTCATGGGGAGCTACAGTACTACCTGTCCCTCCTCAATCAGCAGCTTCCTATTGAGAGCCAGATGGTTTCAAAGTTGCCTGACATGCTTAATGCCGAAATCGTGCTGGGGAACGTCCAGAATGCCAAGGTAGGGAAGGGCTCTGCTTTTGGTGCTTCTTGCTTTCTTGGGAGAAATCAGGGTACCAAGGGTGGGATGGTCTCCGTTGTGACACTTTGGGCCACCAGCGCCCAGGGTCCTTCAGCCCCGGGCCCCACGTCTCTGATGGAAGCAGTCTCTCAGAAGCTTGTCAAGTCTGTGGTGGGCGGTTCCCCTTGTTACCGAGATCTCAGAAAGCATTCTCTGTCTCTTTAGTAATGGGATGTTAAAAACTTTCAGAAGATGACATAATACACGTTTTTATAGTTGGGAATTAATTTGCAAGTGATCTGCGGGAACATTTCATTTGGACATCAGTTCTCCACGTGAAGATCCACGAGCTGTCTCTCCTTCTAGGATGCGGTGAACTGGCTGGGCTATGCCTACTTGTATATCCGGATGCTCCGATCCCCAACCCTCTATGGCATCTCTCACGATGACCTCAAGGGGGATCCCCTGCTGGACCAGCGCCGACTGGATCTGGTTCATACTGCTGCCTTGATGCTGGATAAGAACAATCTGGTCAAGTATGACAAGAAGACAGGCAACTTCCAGGTGAGTGCGCTGAGGGAGGCAAAAGTCTCAGTAAAAGCAGTAGCCCCAGGGGACAGTTTTTCACATTGCGTTCTTGGTTCGGATGCTGCCTAATTGCCCATTGCTTGGAACAGCAGAAAAACAGGTGGGATTAGGCCGTGACTTTTGAATCTGGGAACTTCCAAAATGGTATATGAGAATCTGCTGGTGCCTCCTTTGCTGTCACTTGGCGTCGAGGTAGCTAATTCAGCTGTCTGTTCTGTATGGGCATCAGCTCACCATTGGTCAGTGTACTGTACCATCTTTCCTCATGTGTGTGCCGGGCTCTTGTGTTGCTGGGAATTCATCCAGTGGGCACCCAGGGCACCCACTGTCCACCGTGAGAGGTTGCCACTTGTCAGTGATCGCTTTTGGATTGTGTTCCTCCTTCGTAGGTGACAGAACTGGGCCGCATAGCTAGCCACTACTACATCACCAATGATACCGTGCAGACCTACAACCAGCTGCTGAAGCCCACCCTGAGTGAGATTGAGCTTTTCAGAGTTTTCTCCTTGTCCTCAGAGTTCAAGAACATCACTGTGAGAGAGGTGAGTCCCCCCAGCGTGTTGGGACTGGTGGTTGGTACTCCACTGCCGAGTTGCTGGATGGGTTCTCTCTCTGGTCACCTGGCTTTTCCGTGACCTGTTTCCTTCTTTTGGCAGGAGGAGAAGCTGGAGCTGCAAAAATTGCTGGAGAGGGTGCCCATCCCTGTGAAGGAGAGCATCGAGGAGCCCAGTGCGAAGGTGGGCGTGCTCCCGTGCTCGGGCCAGGGAGTAGGTGGTGGTGTAACCTCCTAATTCGAGTTTCTCCCAGTTTTTGCGTTCTTCTGCATGTTCTTTTTATGTGGAATAATGATTATTTCATGCCTCTGAAGCAAGATCTTAACCTGGCATGTACTCCAGAATAGAAATGTGATTTGCTTTCTTGAACTGGGCTAGTCAATGATTGGCCACCTTCTGGCCAACCTTGCTTTTTTCCAGATCAATGTGCTGCTCCAAGCCTTCATCTCGCAGCTGAAGTTGGAGGGCTTTGCACTGATGGCGGACATGGTGTATGTTACACAGGTGAGAGCAGAGGGTACTGCCAGAAGAGACCCGAACAGCTCCAGCCCCTGGTGGTGTGCGTCTTGGAGAAAGGTGGCCTGACCTTAGTGAGGGGGAAAGGAGGCCAGGTTTTACCCTAGTTGGCTTGTTGGTTGATGTGTGTCTGTTATGGCTACTCTGTTTCACTGACCTTGAGCATGCGGAGAGGTAGGGCCTTAAGAGATCAGAGTGCTGGGGAGAGCCACAGACATAGTGTCTGCTTCCTCCAGAGGATGATTTCACACTATGGCCACTGGGCTCAGATACAAATCCAGAAACGGCAAAAGACTCTTAGCTATGTTTTGTCTTTACTTCTAAGGCCAAGTCACTAGCTCTTGCTAGATCCCTAAGCGCCAAGTGAGCCAAAGCTTTAAAATCATGCAGTGAGCATTAAGTTAAGAGGTACGGTGAGCTTGAGCTGCATTTTTCTATTTTATGTTCAGCAAGCATCTACTGTATGAAAGGGGAACAGTAATTATGAGGGGACTTTGTTTCTGAGTGGTGTGCCTAAGTGCCTCAGAGCTTGAGGTAATGAAGTGTCATGTGGCTTCATTAGGGCTGGGGAGAGCGGGGACTTACCAGAGGGAGTGCTTTCTCTTTCCCCAGTCGGCCGGCCGGTTGATGCGTGCCATCTTTGAAATTGTCCTGAACCGGGGTTGGGCGCAGCTTACGGACAAGACCCTGAACCTCTGCAAGATGATTGATAAGCGCATGTGAGTGGCCAGGGGGCTGGGAGCTGGTCACCGCGAGTGAAGGTCCCCGGGCTAAGGGGCAGTGGGGAAGCCTGAGAGTACGCTCTCTCCAGCCTTCACTAGTGAAGTGGGACTTGCACTGGGTGGCAGTTGAGAAAGGGAAGGCTCCTTGGGTGGAGCCTGGGTAGAGGGAAAGGGGTGGGCAGTGATGGCTTTCAAGTGTCGTTGCCGGTGCAGTTCTGGATGCCTTCCTTCCCGGCCAGGTGGCAGTCCATGTGTCCTCTGCGTCAGTTCCGGAAACTCCCTGAGGAAGTAGTGAAGAAGATCGAGAAGAAAAACTTCCCCTTTGAGCGTCTCTATGACCTGAATCATAATGAGATAGGTGTGTGGGAAGCTCTCCTCTTTGTCCTTATGGCTCTGACATCTTTCCGCTCCTTCTTCCTTCCCAGTTCCAAGGCCTGGTGCCCTGTTGTCCAGCGTTCACTTCCCACCGCGCACTGAAGTAACAAGGCCAGCTCTTGGTCTTGGGCCTTCCAATCCTCTGGGCTGCACCGAGAGTGAGGGGAGGAGTCTGCACCCCAGAGTAGAATGTGCCCCTTGCCCTCAGGGCCCAGTTTGTAGCTCCTGCGTGACAGGCTGGCTGCAGCCCCCATAAGCTCCTGTCCTCCTAGGGGAGCTCATCCGCATGCCAAAGATGGGGAAGACCATCCACAAGTACGTCCACCTCTTCCCCAAGTTGGAGTTGTCGGTGCACCTGCAGCCTATCACACGCTCCACGCTGAAAGTGGAGCTGACCATCACGCCCGACTTCCAGTGGGACGAGAAGGTGCGGCCTTGCCTGGGGAGGGCCTGCTTGCAGACAAGACGCTCCCGAGGAGAGCTGGCCTGGAGCCAGGAGTCCATGCGGGCTCACATTCTCTCACGTGTGCTTGTGTTGGCAGGTTCACGGGTCGTCGGAGGCCTTCTGGATTCTGGTGGAGGATGTGGACAGTGAGGTGATACTCCACCATGAGTATTTTCTGCTCAAGGCCAAGTATGCCCAGGACGAGCACCTCATCACGTTCTTCGTACCTGTCTTTGAACCGCTGCCCCCTCAGTACTTCATCCGAGTGGTGTCTGACCGCTGGCTCTGTGAGTGTGTGTCTACATGTTCCCATGGGGGCAGCTCTCCTGGGGGAATTGTGAGACTGTCTTACCCTTCCTGTTGGACTGGACTCTGTGGGTCAGAGCGATGCTAGCTGCTGACTAGCTGTTGCCTTGGGGTTTCCAGTGTGCATGGAGGGGCTCCGAGGGGCCATTAGTAAAGGGAGGACTGCCCGTGACCCATCCTGTTTCTGTTGTGGCAGCTTGTGAGACCCAGCTGCCTGTCTCCTTCCGGCACCTGATTCTACCAGAAAAGTACCCACCTCCAACCGAGCTTCTAGACCTGCAGCCCTTGCCTGTGTCTGCCCTGAGAAACAGCGCCTTCGAGAGCCTTTACCAGGATAAATTTCCTTTCTTCAACCCCATCCAGACCCAAGGTAGGCGTTTCCATCCCCAGGAGGTCATTTCCTTTGGGAGCCTTTTAAGGTCCCCTAGAGACTGTTCTGTGGCAGGAAGGGCAGGAGGGTGCTCAGGGAGACGGAGCTCAGCAGAGCCAACCGTGGAAGCACCCTGGGGCTTTTTCCCTTCTCAGTCCTTGGTCACAGCTAGATTTCCTTTGCTTTTCTGCACGTGTCACTGGGCAGAGTCAGTAGAACAAGGCCTCCCGTGGTGCACTGTTGTTTCTCAGGCAGCTGGGTCCATGTGTGCAGCATTGACGGAAGCCTCCTTCCCCTCATTGTTTTCGACAACGGCCATGGTCACAGAGCGTGCCCTGTTTCCTAAGTCCTTTTGGCTGAGTACATCTGGGTGTTTTCTTCTCTGTGCCTCCCACTGATACCATGAGGGATTTTCTGTCGGTGACAATACTGTTCGTACCTGTTGTGCAGATGAGGAAACTCGGCAGGGAGAGGCCCCTCCGCTGAACCAGCTGATAAACAGAACTTGGACTTTAACCAACCTTAATGCTGGGATGTAGGCTTTGCCTTGTTCTTTAGTAGACCGTTTCCAGAGACCAGAGGAGAGTGTTGGAGGGGCAGAGAAAAGCAGCCAGTTCCTCTCTGTTCTGCGTCCTGGGCCCTGAGAGGACCGGCAGACAAGCACAGGGTTCTGCCATTCTGCAAATCTCCAGACTCGTGGTCCGCGCTCTTTCCCTGCTACCTGCGTGTGAGGGGAAGGATGTGGGGGGATGTGGTGGGCTGCCTGCAGTTAGAGGCCCCAATCGCAGCCCCTTCATGGTGGCACCTGAGGGTGGGCTGGCTGGCTGAGTTTTTTCTGGTGGCCTCTGTTCTGAGGAGCGGTCTGAGTCTCTCCTCTTCTCCATGTTCTCCCCGCTGCTCTGCTGGCCTCCAGTGTTCAACACCGTGTACAACAGTGACGATAACGTGTTTGTGGGGGCCCCCACGGGCAGCGGGAAGACCATCTGTGCAGAGTTTGCCATCCTGCGGATGCTGCTGCAGAACTCGGAGGGGCGCTGTGTCTACATCACACCCATGGAGGCTCTGGCGGAGCAGGTGCGTGGTGTGGTGGTGTGTCCCGGGTGCGCTTGCCTGGAAGCTGCTTTCCTCTGAGCCCAGATCAGAATTCCTGAAGCCCTTGAAATTTACAGGGTCAGTTGTGGCAAGACTCTACTCTCTTTTGTCGATGTCCTCGGTGTGTGTACCGAAGGAAGACACTGCCATCCCTTCAAGGTTGATGTGGGCTTATCAAGTAATTTGAGATGCACAGATCAAGTCTGTTTGGCTTCTAGGGCTTTTCTCGTTAAAAATGAAACGACACCTGGCCTGATGTTTTCAGCTCTTCCTTTCCTTGCATGCCAGGTTTACATGGACTGGTATGAGAAGTTCCAGGACAGGCTCAACAAGAAGGTGGTGCTCCTGACAGGGGAGACTAGCACAGACCTGAAGCTTTTGGGCAAGGGCAACATCATCATCAGCACCCCAGAGAAGTGGGACATACTCTCCCGGCGGTGGAAGCAGCGCAAGAATGTCCAGAACATCAACCTCTTCGTGGTGGATGAAGTCCACCTTATTGGGGGCGAGAATGGGGTATGGCTTGACTTTGAAGCACAGGAGAGCGGTTGTGATGGGTTGAGTGGCCTTGGCATTGGGACTTACCTTTGGGTCTGAGGCCAGAGACTAGGTGTTTCTACCAAGAAGATTCTGCTTGTCACTTCTTCCCAAAGGGACAGTGTGGGACTTTTTTGGTAGTACTCTGGGAAAATAGCATTGCTTAGTGAAGATTGGGTGCCACGGAGGAGGTGGAACCAAAGGTAGGAGCCGTCCAGATTAGAAGGAGGAGATAGGTGATCATTTCGTGGTGGTTGGGCTATACAAAGGCTGGGGACAGGGTGCCTGGCCCTGTAGTGACTCCCTCTCTGTGTCCCAGCCTGTCTTAGAAGTGATCTGCTCCCGGATGCGCTACATCTCCTCCCAGATTGAGCGGCCCATTCGCATTGTGGCCCTTAGCTCCTCGCTCTCGAACGCTAAGGACGTGGCCCACTGGCTGGGGTGCAGCGCCACCTCCACTTTCAACTTCCACCCGAATGTGCGCCCCGTGCCCTTGGAGCTGCACATCCAGGTAGGGTCTGCCCTCCCCGCCTCCTGCTCTCCCCACTCCTCCGTGACCTCGAGTCAGAGGACCAGCTCTGAATTCTCTCTGTTTCCTTCGGTCTCCAGGGCTTCAACATCAGCCACACACAAACTCGCCTGCTGTCCATGGCCAAGCCCGTGTACCATGCCATCACCAAGCACTCTCCCAAGAAGCCGGTCATTGTTTTTGTTCCGTCCCGAAAGCAGACCCGCCTCACTGCCATCGACATCCTCACCACATGTGCCGCAGATATCCAGCGGCAGAGGTGGGATGGGGTGGGGGGAGTTGGGCCACTGTGGTGGGCTCACCCTGAAGGGCGCTTTGTTGATGAGGGTGGCGGTTAGCCCCCGTCAGACTAGGGGCTGGCCAGCAGCACAGTTGGAAGGGTCTTGCCAGGGACTTGAAGCACTCTGAGCTGAATCCGTGCCCGTGCCCCCTAGGTTCTTGCACTGCACGGAGAAGGATCTGATCCCATACCTGGAGAAGCTAAGTGACAGCACGCTCAAGGAAACACTGTTAAATGGGGTGGGCTACCTGCACGAGGGGCTCAGCCCCATGGAGCGACGCCTGGTGGAACAGCTTTTCAGCTCAGGTGAGAAAAAGTCTTGTGGCCCAGAGGGAGGTTCTAAGGGTGTATCGCAGGCGGTGGGCACGCACCTTTACGATGCGGGTGATACTTTGAGCACGCTAATCACCTTCAAAATACTTTTCTGATTCTTTTATCTATTATCTCATTCGATTGTCTCAGGAGCCTTGTGATATGGGTAGAATATCGTGCCTGCATGCTAGATGAGAAAACAGGCAGGCGCGTAAGGTGGTATTAAGAACTGGGTTTTCTAGAACAGGACCTGTGACCAGTAGACCTGGTTTTCCATGGATACCACACTCGCCAAGGTTGTTAGACCTTAGAGGTGTAGTAAATGCTAGAACATGAGTCTCCTCTGGTGTGGTCTGGGTGCTGCTGTCCCTTGCTGACTTGTGGCATGTCACGCAGAGTGTTCTCACTCTTGACACTGTTCAGTGGAGCTGCAGTGGAGATGCTCCTGCCACAGTCGGTGGCACTCTCTGGTGCTTGATCCTGTCACTCCCGGCTCAGTATTGCTTCCACATACAAAGCCAGCCCATGACTGAGGTGGCGTTAACCCTTTCCAGTCAGCAAGGCCAGTGTGTCAGGCAGATGGCTAGGCCTCACTTTCCCTGGGTTTGGGATTCCATTCCAGGATGACCCCGTTTCCTGTAGGCTGGTCTTCTGAGCTAGGCAACAGCAGCATGGGCCACCTCTTGGAGGATTGTGTCAGCCCTTAGTTATTATTAGGGCTCCTTCCCGGCAAGCTTTGCTGTGAGTTCTGAAACGGAGCACAGGAGAAGCCCCTACCTGCCCAGGAGAGGAAGCCCCCCAGGGAGCCCTGCACTCAGGCGTCTTCTCCCCTCTGCCTCAGGCGCCATCCAGGTGGTGGTAGCTTCTCGGAGTCTCTGCTGGGGCATGAATGTGGCTGCCCACCTGGTGATCATCATGGACACCCAGTACTACAATGGCAAGATCCACGCGTGAGTCTCGCCGTGCTCTGTTAATGGGAACCTTCCTCCTGAAGGGAACATAATAGCTGCAGATCCAGGGCTTAGGAAGGAAATGGGTTAGGAAGATAAACAGCAGAGATTCCCCCATAGCCAGGCGTCCCAGAGTTTTTAGTCTCAGGGCCTACACTCACTTTTGGTTCTGTTGTCCATCTGTTGTATTTCAGCAAGTTGGAGAAACGGAGTTCGAGCTAGAGACTAGGTAGTCTATTTTATAGATTGGGAAAGTGACATGGTTCAAGTCACACGCCTTTGTGGTTACAAGAAGGCAAAGGTTTGGTTTTTCTTAGAAGAAGTTTGAATGATTTAATTCTTAACAATTTTTCTCAAAATGTAGGTTTTTTTTCCTGAAGTGAATGTTGTTTATGGTTTATCTTAATGTCTAAAATTCCTTCTAGGTTTAGATTTTAGTCAGGTGACTTACTAACTCATGACATGCAGCTGTTTGAAAGCTTGACTTACATATTTGATCCTTTATTAGGGAGTTACTCGCTTTTGGCATTTGCTGGGTTTGTAGCTTTGGTTCAGGGACCATGAACAGCAAAGTCCGAACTCTCACACTGGAAAACAGCAGTGACCTAGAGACAAACAAGCGACACTAGGACCTGAGCCCAGGTAGTCCTAACCACAGGGATTAGCTGTAATTTGCTACTGTCGCACTTATTCTTCGATGTCGGGGGAGCCAGAGTCCCCTGCGTGTGGTCTCCATGTTGATGTACCTTTGTCACCTTTCCTCTGTCCTCTTGCCAGGTATGTGGATTACCCCATCTACGACGTGCTTCAGATGGTGGGGCACGCCAACCGCCCTTTGCAGGATGACGAGGGGCGCTGTGTTATCATGTGCCAGGGCTCCAAAAAGGTCAGTCCCAGCCTCAGGCAGCCTCATGAGATCCTGGGCCTCAGAGTAGATTCTTGAATAGGTGTCTTTCCTCATTTACATTCTTTCCTGTCAACTTCTGTTTCTTTTATTTTCCACATTGCTTTTGTAATAAGCCTCTCAGCCACATGGAATCTTGTAGCCCTTTGTTTTTGCTGCTGCTGTTGACAACGCGTGTTGAGGTCTTTACTTTCTGGTTGGTTCTTCGTGTACTGTTAGGCCTGCATGACTCGCTCAATCCCTGTTCCCACTGTAAGACTAACCAGGGATGCAGGTGGGAATAGGCGCCCACACCCACCATTCCGTGTGCACACCCGACATGCCAGCTGCAGACCCAGTTCACCCTGTCGGTGCAGTGATTTCTTCCATTGTTGAATTAGCTGTGTCCGTCACACAAAGGCTATTCCCTGTCCATTTGCCCTCGGCCCTCCTTTGTGACCTTGTTGTCACTGACACTTTATTACTATCTTTCCTTTTCTAATCCACAGGATTTCTTCAAAAAGTTCTTATATGAACCATTACCAGTGGAGTCGCACCTGGACCACTGTATGCATGATCACTTCAATGCCGAGATTGTCACCAAGACCATAGAGAACAAGCAGGACGCTGTGGACTACCTGACCTGGACCTTTCTATATCGCCGCATGACCCAGAACCCCAATTACTACAACCTGCAGGGTCAGTGGACTCGGGGGGAGGCACAGTGTCGTTTTGTGCTTCTCCCAGCCCTTGCTGGCCATCTCCCGGTGACTCCCTGCTTCTCACACCTTTGCAGGCATCTCCCATCGTCACCTGTCTGACCACTTGTCCGAGCTCGTGGAGCAGACCCTGAGTGACCTTGAGCAGTCCAAGTGTATCAGCATTGAGGACGAGATGGATGTGGCACCCCTTAACCTGGGCATGATCGCTGCTTACTATTACATCAACTATACCACCATTGGTGAGGGGCTGGCAGGGGCTGCTGTCCATGGAGTCCGAGGCAAAGAAGTCCCCTGCAGGGGCCTGTAGCCCACTGGGATGAGCGAGCCCGGGGCTTTGAGTGCCCTGTGTGCTCGTTGGAGGGATGGATTATAGGGTAGTGCCAGGGGTAGGGTAGCCTCTTTTTCTGACTCCTCCCCTTTCTCTGCATCCTTGGCTGTCAGAGCTCTTCAGCATGTCCCTGAATGCCAAAACCAAGGTGCGAGGGCTTATTGAGATCATCTCCAATGCGGCAGAGTATGAGAACATTCCTATCCGGCACCATGAAGATAACCTCCTGCGGCAGGTGAGGACATCTTGGATTCAGGACAGTGTCTTTGGAATTGACACTTGGCCTCTGTGCTCAGGGCACATGGTGTCCTTGTCACCACCAGAAAACCCCAACATGTCCATCACCCACATTTCTCTTTTGTTTTTAAAGATTTTATTTATTTATTTGACAGATCACAAGCAGGCAGAGAGGCGGTTGGGTGGGAAGCAGGCTCCCTGCTGAGCAGAGAGAGCCCATTGCGGGGCTCCATCCCAGGACCCTGAGATGAGACCTGAACCAAAGGCAGAGGCTTAACCCACTGAGCCACCCAGGCGCCCCCACACTTCTCTGTTATTGAAGGGTTGTGAGCTTGGGCAGGTGGTACATCGGGCCCGAGAGCTGTCCTTGGGCAGGGTCATGAGTTCATCACTAGCTGTTTTTCTTCGCCTTCCAGTTGGCTCAGAAGGTCCCCCACAAGCTGAATAACCCGAAGTTCAATGACCCACACGTTAAGACCAACCTGCTCCTGCAAGCTCACCTGTCCCGCATGCAGCTGAGTGCCGAGCTGCAGTCGGATACAGAGGAGATCCTCAGCAAGGTAGGGGTGGGTGCAGGTACGGGTGTGGAGTGGAGGGACCCGGGCTGGCCTGCGAAGGAGCCGTTCCAAGCCTGTCTTCTCCTCCGCTCCTCTCCCCATTTAGGCAATCCGGCTCATCCAGGCCTGTGTGGATGTCCTTTCCAGCAATGGGTGGCTCAGCCCTGCCCTGGCAGCTATGGAGCTGGCCCAGATGGTCACCCAGGCCATGTGGTCCAAGGACTCCTACCTGAAACAGCTGCCACACTTCACCTCAGAGCATATTAAACGTTGCACAGACAAGGTGAGCTGGGTCTGGACCTGGACAGTTGCATGGCTGAGCCAGGTGGTCTGGGAGGTGGGGGCAGTTGAAGGGGTTGTGGGCGGTGAGTCGCGGTAGGGGGTGGTTGGAGTTTCTCTGAGTTTTTCTGAGGGTATTGCATACTAAGTTACTAGAGAGCCTGATGGCTGTGCAGTTGTGGGCTGTGTTCTTTCTTAAGCTGTGTCTTTAGATGATCTGATAGCACAGGAAGTAAAACTAGCAGCTGTCTGGAGCCAAGTTTCATTTGCTGTTAGTATGTGTTCTCCTCCCTTGACCTCCGGATCCCCGCTGCAGGGAGTGGAGAGCGTTTTTGACATCATGGAGATGGAAGATGAAGAACGCAACGCGCTGCTTCAGCTCTCGGACAGCCAGATCGCGGATGTGGCCCGCTTCTGCAACCGCTACCCGAACATTGAGCTTTCTTACGAGGTGGTGGAGAAGGACAGCATCCGCAGGTGAGTCTGGTCCAGCCACGTACCCTGCCCCGGGGTCCCTGCTGTGCTCGGTGTGGCGGCGCACCCCGATCCCCCTGCCGCGGCGCTGATGAGCTGCCCTGCTCTTCCCCACAGTGGCGGGCCAGTGGTGGTGCTGGTGCAATTGGAGCGTGAGGAGGAAGTCACGGGCCCCGTGATCGCACCTCTCTTTCCACAGGTGGGTCCTGATAGCTGGACAGGAGTAAAAACCAGATAGAAAGCTTCCTGAAATTTTCTCCTGAAAGTTTGTTATAACTAAGATTTTAAAACTGTCAAAAAGAGCCTCAAATGAACTCTCTTTAAAAAAAAAAAAAAAAAAAAAAAAAAAAAGATTTTTATTCATTTGAGAGAGCAAGAGAGAACAGGAATAGGGGTGAGAAGTAGAAAAGCAGACATCCCTGCTCAGTCAGGAGCCTGACGTGGGGCTCGATCCCAGGACCCAGAGGTCACAGCCTGAGTAGAAGGCAGACACCCAACCATCTAAGCCACCCAGGCGCCCCATGGACTCTCATTTTTGAGTAGCAGTATGCAGTTTCTTCCAGAGGCCTTGACCTTTAGCTAGTGTTCAGAGTTCAATGGTAAGTTGTCAGTAGGGGAGGGCAATTTAGGGTAATGACGAGCCCCAAGGCCGAGAATGGGGCCATGGGTGGTTTTGTTTTTTGCTTGAAGACAGTTCAGGTGACTGGTCATTGTTAAAGACATCAGGGCTTTTCTAGTTGGTATTTCTTCTCTCTCACTGCCATTTCACTCTGCATCTGGTTGCTTGGTTCTTTACCACCAGAAAGAAAATCTGATCCCTTATATGAGAAAATAATTGGAAGACTGAAAGCAGAAACCAGACACAGTGTAATGTTTCATTTTATAAACTAGTGGTTTAATAGGCTTTGGGGAAGGAGCTCTTTGTACCAGAATACTTGGGCTTTCTGACAGGGATGGCCTGCTCTGGGTCCTGTCCACAGGCCAGCTCATCTCTGCGTCAGCGTGTTTCGCTTATCTGACGTAAGTGCTTTGAACCTAAAAGGGTCTCGGAGGAACTCCGCTGCCAGGCCTCAAAGACTAGATCTCTGATAGTGGAATCTTGGATTCATTGGCAAGCACTGAATGTCAGGAGAAGGTATTTTGAAATAAGTAAGGAAATGAGCTAGAACCAACAGTGAGTTCATCTACTTAAAAACAGAGTTCATTTGAGCTACCTTTTTGACAGCTTCGAAATCTTAATTGTACCAAATTGTCTTTCGGGGGGAAATTTTATTTCATTTTAAAAGATTTATGTATTTTTTTTTTTTAAAAGATGTTATTATTTTGAGAGAGCATGAGCACGAGTGAGGGGGAGGTGCAAAGGGAGAGGGCGAGGCAGACTCCCCACTGAGCAGGGTGGCCAGTGTGGAGTTTGATCCCAGGACCCCAGGATCATGACCTGAGCGGGAGGCAAACGCTTGACTGACTGAGCCACCCAGGCGCCCCTTATTTATGTATTTTAGAGAGAGCACGTGCACTGGCCGGGGTGGGTGTGGGGAGACAGAGGGAGAGGGGGAGAAAGAAACTCAGGTGGACTGCCTGCTGAGTGAGGAGCCCAATAGATGGTCTCAATCCCAGGACCCTGAGATCATGACTGGAGCTGCAGTTCAGAGTTGGCCACCTAACTGATGGAGCCGCCCAGGCGCCTCCAGGAGGAAATTTTTAGAAAGCTTTCTATCTGGTTTTTGTTTTCCTACTTTTATAACCATTCTTGTGGTCTCATGGCCCTCAAGTTCTACATGCTGAAATTCTTGGCTTTTGGTCACTGCAGAAACGTGAAGAGGGCTGGTGGGTGGTGATCGGTGATGCCAAGTCCAATAGCCTCATCTCCATCAAGAGGCTGACCCTGCAGCAGAAGGCCAAGGTGAGTGAACACTGACCCCAGCATTTGATCTGAGATGGGCTCAGGGTGAGGTTCCTCCTTTGTGTCTGTGCTCACCCTGGTTTCTGCCTGCTCTCTCTAGGTGAAGCTTGACTTTGTGGCCCCAGCCACTGGTGCCCACAACTACACCCTGTATTTCATGAGCGATGCATACATGGGATGTGACCAGGAATACAAATTCAGTGTGGACGTGAAGGAGGCGGAGACAGACAGTGACTCGGACTGAGTCCAGAGGCACTTACTCTTAAAAGGACGAGAGAATTGCACCTGAATCAGGAACATGTACACTTCCATGGGGACCAGGTCTGTTGTGAGATCTGGCCAGCCAGGGCAGGTGCTGTCCCTGGCCTCTTACTTGGCCTTCTTACTACTTTGCCATCTCAACTTCGGATCCAGTGTCCACAGGTGTCCTGTCATTGTCCAGCAGAAACTATGTACAGCATTTTTAGGCATGTTCTGTGTAGTTCCATTTGTCAGACAGTCTCCTCAAATAACTTGGAGAAGCCATTTGTCTTTGCAGTATTTCCAAATTAAAGTTTCCTTCCTCTACCTGAGGCCCTTGGCCAAAAACATTTGGATTTTTTTTAGCCACTGAACTTGCTTATAATGAATACTTCTAGAGGACAGGGCTGCTCTTTAGTTGGGCTGTCACCTGCAGCCTTTCTAGTCAGTGCAGAGAAGGGAACAAAGGTTAGATAGCTGTCAGGTTTATGCCCTTGTCTCCCACCTCTGTTGTTACCCAGGTATCAGCACTACTGTAGGAAGTAACACAGAACTTGAATCTCAAGATCTGTAGTGTCCCCTCCCATAAGAAGGTAGTACCAGAAACAGTATTAAAATGCACCAGCTGGGTGTGGCCCAGTCTTGGTAACCAGTTCTCTGGTCTAGATTTACAAATTTTACTCTTCACATTCTTGCCTTCTGTTATTTAGGAATAAATGTGCATAAAATCAGGAGGTAATTTTCAAGCGTAGTTTCTCTAGGTCAGCAGTTTTCAAGTAATAGGACCTCAGGACACCTTTACATGACAAAAAGTTAAGAACCCCAAAGATATTTTATCATCTTGGTTATATCTATTGATGTTTACTATATTGAGGATTAAAACAAAACAATGCATTTAAAATAACTTTTTAAAAAGATTTTATTTACTTGAGAGAGGGAGAAGCAAGCTTCTCCACGGAAGCCCGATAGGGGCTTGATCCCAGGACCCTGGGATCATGACCTGAGCCGAAGGCAGATGCTTAACCAACTGAGCCACCCAGGGGCTCCAGTAACTTAGTTTTTTTTGTTGTTGTTGTTTTTTTTTTTAATGAAAAATACCTTCTAAAACAAATCCAGGGAGAAGACTGCATTTTATATTTTTACAAATCTCATTAGATCGGGTCTACTCAAAATGGAAGACATCTTCATAGCTGTTTCTATAATTTTGCATATTGTTTAAGTGAAATGAAGTAGAACTGTCTTTACCCAGATATGAAGTCAGAAAAGGGCTTTTTTTGAGATTTTTATTTATTTATTTGACAGCACAAGTAGGCAGAGTCGTAGTCAGAGGGAGAGGGAGAAGCAGGCTCCCCGTTGAGCAGAGAGCCCAACACGGGGCTCGATCCCAGGATCCTGGGATCATGACTGGAGCCAAAGGCAGACACCCCCACAAAAGGGTTATTAAAGCCTCTTCAGGTGATTATCTATTTGATACCGTACTGCAAGTGGTAGTTTTTTAAAGGCAGTGCAGAATCTGAAACCTCATCAAATAAGCCTCAGTTAAAACCACTGGTCTTGGGGTGCTTGGGTAGTGGAGTCACTCAGGCATCTGACTTGGTGTAAGCTCAGGTCGTGATCTCAGGGTCATGAGGTAGAGCTCCACACTGGGCTCTGCTTTAGATTCTCTCCCTCTGTCACTTCCACTCTTGCTCTCTAAAATAGATCTTAACAAAAATATCCCACTGGTTTTACAACTTTTGTTTACGATTTTATTTGAAAGAAAGAGCACAGGCAGGGGGAGGGACAGGAGAGGGAGAAGCAGGCTCCATGCTGAACAAGTGCGATTTGGGGCTCCATCCTAGGACCCTGGGATCAGGGCCTGAGCAGAAAACAGATGCTTAACCTACTGAGTCACTCAGGTACCTAGCCCCCCCCACCCCACTTTTTAAAAAGATTTTATTGATTTGGTCTTACACTTTGAATGAGTTTCTTAACCATGAAAGATTTTGTAATATCGCGCATTAGTCATGTGGAAAATGCTCGTTCACTTATTTAGGCAGATCTTCCAAATGACACATTTGGTCATGTGGATCACATCCGTTGACACCACCAATCTCCTCAGAGGAGTCTTAAGCGTTGGGAAGATGTCAGTCTCAAGGTGGCAATACAGCTTTTCAAAAATTTTAATTTTTTTCTTGAGAGCTTTGTTTTTTCATTGGCAATACCACCAGTTTCCCCTTGAAGTGAAAGGCTCACTCCATCTATTTCCCAGAAAACGTCTGCCAGATAAGCCAAGTCCACATAACAGAATTTGCTAGTTTCTTCAAGAAGGGGCCAGGAAGACAGTTCAGCTTGCACAATGGCTTTTCGTCGAGATGGCCTTACTTCAGTGTGCGGCGGAAGGGCTTTATCCTGCTTCCCACTGTCGGCACGTTAGCTGTGTTCTTGGGGGTCAAGATTTAATGCAATTTTTAACTGGCTCTATCCGACATTTCTAAGTGAGGTTGCCACTGTTTATACTGTGAGGGCAAGGCAGTGATGACTGACCACTAGAATGGTGTGCCACTGCTTTGACTCCTGCCACAGCTGACTGTACAGGTCCCCTGAAAGGCTCTCGGGACCACACACACTGACAGTCATTGCACTAGACACTGTCCTCAGCTGTCTTTTCAAAATCTAAGGTCATGATCTCAGTGGAAAAAAAATCAGGTGAAGGCTATAGCTTTGGGGAGGTCCTCAAGTCCAAACCCATTATGGAAGTGACTTCCAGAAGACAACCTGAATGAGGCTGAAGTGATAGCTTAAGGAGTGATTCTCTACCATTCTTCATTATCATGCCCCTAAATGAGCCTTATTAGATGTCTTTTTTCTCTTTGCCCCCACCATGAAAATTTAATACTGGAGGTTCATTAGAGAGCCACAAATGATAGTCTCTCAGATTTTTTTTTGCCCCCCACCCAAGAACTGATTTTCAGCTTCATTGAGAATGTATGCCTGTAGCCAATAATAACTCTTTTTTAGGGTTCACACCCTTCCGGATTTATTTTTCAGCATTTCCAGTTGCCACCACAGTGTACTGGCTGGCACAGAAGATACACGAGTTTCTAAGGGAAAGCAGAAGCATGTCTCACTCTAAGCCAGCCTACATTAAAAAAATTTCCTTCTAATACTGACTGAATGTCTTAAATGTAAGAATTTACCCAGAAACCAGGAAGGCAGGACCTATTTCAGGAAAGGACTCACCATGGAATTCTTTTAAGTTGTGAATGTCCTTATGAAATAGGACTTGGGATTCAGATGACCTATTTCTATAAAGCTTCCAATTTCTGAAAAGCCTAAGATGTACCTCTTTTACACAGAGGTAGGGTGACTATAAATACTATATTCACCCCCCAAAACTGAACACTGGGCCCTCAAGCAAGCAAAACCTGTGGCATAACCACAAACCACTGCTGTTCTGTAGCTCTTTACCAAGGGCCCCATGTCAAAGGGGACGAGTGAGTGGTTCTGTGGCTCTGCACTTCTCCCCAAGTCAGAATGGAAGAGAGCCAAGTTAGGCGAAGGTCAAGGGTCCTCCTCCAGGTCCTCTTAGGGCTGGGAAAGTCTTAGGACATTTTCTGGGGAACCATGATTCTGTCCAAAGTCAGGGTGGCTCAGATGCCTTCTGGTCGCTGATACTTCCAGAAGGCCACCTCCCCGTCATCGCTGCAGGAGGCCAAAAGCCCCTGCTCCTTAGGGTTCCAGGCTACACAGTTGACATCCTGGGAATGGGCCTGAGGCAAGTGGGCTGTCAGGGAGAAGGTGGGCTGCTGTGGATCTGAGCTGGGATCCTCCTCGAACACACGGATGGCATCATCGCCACAAGCCGTAGCCAGGGCCCCTGTCAGCTGACACCTGGGAGGAACATGTGCACCCGTGAGTATGCAGGTGGCTCCTCCCTCCCCAACCTGGCAGATTAGGCAGAAGACATTACAGTCTTCCCGCAGCTCTTCCCAAAATGCAGGCCTCCACTTAAAGTCTGTTATTGAAGAGCTTCCCTAACACAAATATCACCTCCTCATTCTTCAAGGGCTGCCATCTAGATCAGATTTCCCCAGTCAACCCCCAAACTCCGTGACTCTGAACTGCACTTCTGTTACTTAGCACAAGCAGCTTCCCTTATCGCCAAGTCATCCTTAACTATTGAGACAGTAATAGGCTGCTGAATTTTACCGTACTTCCCCTAAAGTCACCTTTGTCATTGCCAAACGTTTGCTAATATAAAAGCTTAGATGCATATCAACTATTTTCATCATTTAGGATTATTTCCTACAGATGGATTCCTAGGGCCAGAACTGCCCTCCGACCACTCTCCTATAATGAATGGTACGGCTTTCCTAGACTCCATTAGGGTAGAGTCAGTGTTGCCAAACCATAAAAACTCCACAGCCATGAATCCACTTTCAAGAATAAATGAATAAATCTTTCTGGATATGTGAGGCTGTGTGATTACCCACCCCGACCCCCCCGCCAACAAAAGGCTGGTGCTGACCTCACAGCTTGTCAACTTAAAAGTAGCTATAGGCCTGGGTCTCTAAGTCTGTTCCCTGTTCCTATGAACCTCAGGCCAGCTGGCTCTAGGCCAGCATGGTAGACAGTCTGCTGGATCGGAAGAAATGAGGGTAGCTGCTCTCTGTCCACATACTCCCAGAGGTGGTAGAGAGAAGCATGGGGTTTTTGTCTTCTCTAAAATCTCTCCAAATGGGTGAGTGTGGGGATGGAGGTCTTACCAAGCAATGTCGTAAATGGTCCTGGAGTGGAAGCCTGACAAAGTGCAGATACATTTCCAGCTGGGGTCAGAGCCGCTGCATGCCACCCCTGCACGACAGACTTCTCTTGAGCCTAAGACATGTCTGTGTCCTGGGCACCTCGGAGGCGGAGCTCCTCACCTGCCCTCCCTCACCCCCACCTTCAATCATCAGGCCTCATTTTTGTTCCTCTGTCCCTATCCTTACTTAACTGCCTTATATATCGTGGCCAGACAGGGATTTTTACAGCAGAATTCTGAGAAGGAAAGGTCCTGTTCTTTAAAAACTTTCTGCTGCAGACTAAGTCTGACCAGTTAGCCTGCCTTTTAAGGCCACCAACCAGCCCAACCAACCACCCGACCCACCCTATCACTCCCCAAATCCTTTTTGCCCTATGCTCCATCTAAAGGAATCACAGTGCCTGATGTAAATCTAGGCTTTTGCACCTTCAATGCCTTTGCTCATGCTGTTCTGTTCTCAACCAGAAGTCTCTTCTCTTATTAAATTCTTCTTGTGTTAAAATCTTACACACATTTTCCAGTTCAGGGGAAATGGCTCCTCTTCCACACAGCCTTCCCTGATTCTGCCAGGACTCACTTGGGAGCCCTCTCGTGCCACATGTTCCTCTCTACTCCAATTTGCTGTGATTCACCTATGTGTCTTAGACCCTTAGAACACTGTAAACCTCAGGAGACAGGAGTCTCCTTTAGCTCTCTTACTGGCCCCTCACCTTGCTCATTGTCCGGTAGATACTGGCGCCAGATACGCACAGTACGGTCATCACTGCAAGATGCCAAGCGCTGGCCACTGGGGTCAAAGGCTAAGCTCCACACAGTGGATTCATGGCCTTCAAGAGTGGCATAGCATACCCAATCATCTTCTTCCTCCCGGTACAGCTTCACTGTGTCATCATAGCTGGCAGAGGCTAACAGCTGAGGGGAATGGGGGGAAACACAGCACTTGTCTATATGGTTCAGGAAGTGCCTAGAGTTCCAAGACCTCTCCCAGCTAGGGCAGTCCCAGCACTCTGTCTCTAGAAAGGGATTAACAATGTCTTTCAGTCACAGATAGAGATCCTCCGGTGGAGGCTAAAGAGCAGAGGAAGGCTGGGTGCAACCCTCCACACCAAAATCCCTTCCCACCAAGAAACTCCACCTCACTCTTACCTCCTGGCTTGGGTGCCAAACCACATGTTTGACATCCTGTGTATGAGAGTTGAGGACACTGACACATTCATACTCATCTTCTTCATCAACTGTGGGAGGGAAAGAGAAAAGAGCCCATGAGCTGACTCCATCAGGGACACAGAGGGGGATGTCTGTTCACTAGCTCCCAACCACATCTGGAAGGATCTAGACTCACCTTCCCAGACCCACACACTCTTATCTCGGCTGCAGGTAGCAAGGAGGTTGCCAGAAGGGGCCCAGGCCACTGACTTGACCTCATTTTCATGGCCCTCCAGAGTAGTTACACACTGCGAAAACAGAAGAAAAACAAGAATCAAGCAACTAAGACCTCTAGTGTTCTTTTCATAGGTAAAGCCAAGCTAGCCCAGGTTGGCTCAGGTGCCTGAACCAGCCATGGGGAGCAAAAGGACAACAATCCTGCTCCCATCCAGCCTGGTTACCTCAAAGTCATCCTGGTTCTTTTTCCAAATGCAAGTGGTAGCATCAAAACTGGCGGAGGCCAGGTAATTGCCACAGGGAGACCAGGCCACCTTCCGCACAGTGCGCTGGTGGCCTTCAGAAAGGACAGATTTGCAGATCCAGCTCTCACCTAAAAGCAAATGACAGGTCAAGCTCTAGAGCTGGGTGCACAAGAAGGTGCAGAAGCACTATCAATGCAGTTGGATAATGGGGGTTAGTACTGTAACCGGAGCCGGAGCCAAACTGGGCTTACCAAGCTGGCCTTAATTGGTGTATTTAACAAGAGGCTTTCAGGGGCGCCTGGGTGGCTCAGTGGGTTCAAGTCTCTGCCTTTGGACCAGGTCATGATCCCAGGGTCATGATTCCAGGGGATTAAGCCCTGCATAGGGATCTTTGCTCAGCAGGGAGCCTGCTTCCACCTCTCTCTCTCTCTCTCTCTGCCTGCCTCTCTGCCTATTTGTGATCTCTGCCTGTCAAATAAATAAATAAAATCTTTAAAAAAACAAAACAATACAGGCTTTCAGAAAGCTGTAACTAACTACTTCCTCTGCAGGAATCTAAAACAAATCAGAGGAGTCCCCCTTCTGATTTAAAACTGTCAACGGTTCCCAAATTCCCTCAGGATAAAATTTAAACTTCACATCGTGTCGTAAATTGCTCTGGGGACTACATTCCTAACACCCTTCTCTCCTTTTCCAGTCTCAGCAACTATCACAATTCCCTCAATACTTCCACCTATGGATGTTTTTGCTTCCAATACTTGCCGACTCCTTCACCCAAAAAGTCTTCCTAGAGTGGAAAACGTCTAACTTGAAGGTGGCTTTTCCCTCCTTCCCCCAGGCCTGTAACCTCATTGCGGGTCGGCTTGCCCAAAAGGCTGCGCACTCCCTGAACCCGGCACCCACACTATGCGCAAGCTGAACCCTCTGCAGCAGGGGTCGTCCAGCGGGGCGGGGACTGACCTTCCGTGCCCCAGATGCGGACTCTACGGTCACCACCGCACGACGCCAGGAGGGTTCCCGCGGGGTTCCAGGCCAAGAACCAGCAGCGGGAGTCCGGGTGTGCCGGGACGCGAGCCAGCAGCACCAGCGAGTCCTTCATGGCGGCCCAGAGCAGTGTGTTGAGTAGGTGGGCAGAGGTGGTCGCGCCGACCGCGAGTTCCACGGCGCAAACGCCCGCGACGCCCACTACAGCCTCAGACGGCCCTCGGGTCCCGCCGCTTCCGCCGGAGGGCCTGGGTTGTCCTGGGAACTCAAGGGCCCGCTGCTGCGGCCGTGCTGCCCTCTGGGAGTTGTAGTCAGCTTGCCACGCCTGTCGGCAAGCACCGCGGAGCAGCCTCGAACTACCAGTCCCGTGAGGCCCTGCGCAGGGAGCCGGGGGGCGCGCCCAGGCTGTGACGCGCGCGGGGGACGGGGCGGGGTGCCGGAGGAGGCGGAGGCAGAGGTGGAGGAAGCCGGAAGTGGATCGGGCCCGGGTCGGTCCGGGCGTTGCGGGTTTAGGGCCTGGGATCGCTTTGCCCCAGGCAGCTTCAGAGCCCGTGACGGAACGGAGCGGCGCCATACCGGCCTTGAGGCCTGCTGACCGGTGAGGAACAGGGGTCGGTGTGGTGGAGGGTCGTTTCTGGCCACAGGTCGCAGCCTGAGCACGGTTCCCAGATCCCGGATCCCAGCGGCCCAGTCTGGTCCTCGACCCCTCGGCACTCTCTGGCCGAGACCCCAGAGCCGGGTGTCTCCCGCATGGGTAACCGATACCCGCGCCCCAACTCCGGTCTGCCCAGATTCCGACCGGCTCGCAGTCCTCTCCGGGTCCCTGTTCCGCACCTCCGCAGCCCCATTCCAGAGACCCCGTCCCCGCCCCCCACCCCCGACTCCCTGCAGCCCTCCTGTCTGTGCTTGGCCCCAGGTCCCATCTCCTATCCTCCGGTGTGGGCCCTAACACCGCTGTGCCGGCCTCCCCTTCTGTGAACCCAGCGTTTTGCTCTTCTCCCCGGGACAGGCAGGCTCAGCGCGCCCTGCGGAGGTCCGCGGTGACCAGCAGCGACCTCGGAGCGACGGCGGGCGGCCCCGGGCATGTACGCCCCCGGAGGCGCAGGGCTGCCCGGCGGGCGCCGGCGGAGGAGCCCGGGAGGCAGCGCTCTGCCCAAGCAGCCGGAGCGTAGCCTGGCCTCGGCTCTGCCGGGTGCCCTGTCCATCACGGCGCTGTGCACTGCCCTCGCCGAGCCTGCCTGGCTGCACATCCATGGTGGCACCTGTTCCCGCCAGGAGCTGGGGGTCTCCGACGTGCTGGGCTTCGTGCACCCGGACCTGCTGAAAGGTGAGGGCGCTGCGCGCCGGCCCTCTTCTTTCTGAGTGGTAGAGCCTCCTTGGCTGAGAGCGGAATGTGGTGGGGGCTGGAGCAGAGATAGCCAGGGGCAGGCACTTGGCTTGAAGGAAGCAGCCCCATTCCTGCCTAGTGTTCATGCCCACCAGGTGGCTCTGTTTGGGGTCTGGCCCCTCATTAATTCTGATGTTATTCAGCCAGGCACCTACTTCTCACGCCATGCTAATCTGGACTGCTGCTATTTTCGGATTCTGCCTGCGGAAGGGCGCTGTGTATTGAGAACAGATAAGGGTGCTAGGCATCACAATTAGCTCCCCATTCTAAGGAACCCATGGGATATGGGAAGGTTTCTTGGGGCAGCCTGTTGAAGGGAGGAAAGGAACTTTTTTTTTTTTTTTTTTTTTTAATGTGGCTGGATTTTAAAAGATATTTTGGAGTTCTGCTATAATGGAATTTTTGCTAGAGAAAAGGGAGTCTATGGCATTTCCATAACCAGAAGTCAGTTTCGTTGCCACTCTCAGTAAAAACAATTGGAATTTGACTCTTGGAACCTTTACAAATGGTCTTGACTGAGGTAAGGTTGCTTTGTTCATCATCCTGCTTCCTAACTAGGCAGGCAGAGCAAAGGAGAAAGGGACTGTGCTCTTTACTGGGCACAGAGGAGGCCAATGTGGGGGTAGGAGTGGGGGGCTGTTCCAGGGAGCCCCATAGGTAATCCTGCCCAGCCCTGTCTCCAGTAATGAGAGTAAAGGCTGCGTGAGGGCAGGACTGCACTTGCCTGGCTTCTACCAAAAAAATGGTCAGAGGACCCCAAGAAGCCTTTAGTAACAGCACAGTTCATCACCCCCAAGGTCTTTTGAACCATTTGTGAAGGTCTTCATATTTTCCCCTATGGACCACCCCCTGGAGCTATGATACATTCCAGATGTTTATTACCCCATGTATGAGAAGCGTTAGATATCTTCACGTTGCCTCCTTAAGGATTCAGGCCCTGGGATTTGGTGAAAAGGTCAAATTCCCTTATGTGCTGTGACTTATATACCACTTCTGCAGGTCTAGTCTGAAAAGCCGTAACCTTGTAGCCTAATGTTGCCTTTCTTCAAGAGTTCTCTTGCTGTTTTGCATCTCTGAGTTTTTAAGGCATTAGCTAAGTTTTATAGAGAACAGGATGGGAGTGTCTGGTTTATTTCCAAATTTCACCATGATGACGGTCTTTGCTGGTTTGGCTCATTAAGACCCAAGTTATACACATGATGATGGAGGCCTCGGGACATGCAGCTTTTGTCTGGCCTATAGCTGGTGGCAGAAAGGCCATCAAGCTGGCGTGGAGTCGGGATGGTTTTTCCCTCAGCTCGGTGCCTTCTTTGGAGCACAACTACTGCCTTTCCACCACTCCATTCAGGTCTTTGCCATCGATCCCCTGCTGTTCCAGGGTTTCGGAGACGTGGTATCTCCTACAAGCCAGGAGAGAGTTTATGATGCTTCTTCTCCCTTTCAAACCATTTCCTGGGAGGCTCACCAAGTTCGTACGATGGAGGGGGAGGCACTCTGATCCTTGTTTCCAGAGGTCAAGGAAGCTTGGCTCAGACATGAAGTGATCTCTCCAGGGCCTCAGAGCTGGGGGCACAGCTGCATTGACTCCAGTGCAAAATGATGCTGTCTCGTGTGTGTGTGTGCGCGTCTTAACCTTTGCTTTACTTCTGCATCATCGAGAATGACCTCCTGTCTACTCCACTTTGGAGTGCACCCTTGTCAAAGGCCTTTGAAAAATAAAAATAAATTCTTGATGCAGGTTCTCCTTTGTTTACGTATATATTTGCCCTTTTCAAGAAGTTTTTAAAGCCAGATTTTGTTTTTTATAAAGCATGCTGCCTTAATCTTTACATTACATTTGCTCATGTGTTTAGAGATCTTAACCCGTGGATAGTTTTTTGCTTGTGTGGTTCTTTTAAGATTTTTTTTTATTGGAGGGTGGGGGCAGGGGGAGAGGGACAAGCAGGCTCCACACTGAACGTGGAGCCCAACATGGGGTTTGGGCCCACAACCACGAGGTCATGACCTGAGCCAAAACCAAGAGTCAGACGCTCAACCATGCAGGCGCCCCAACCCATGGATAGTTTGAACCTGCTTTTCTGTGGCCATTTTCTTGGCTGTTGTAAGCTAGGAGCACACTGGTGTCCATTAATAAGAACGGTGACCATGGTACCTCATGAACCATCACAGAAGAAGGCATGGAATTAGGAGGGCCCAACTGCTGCTTCTTCCTTTACGCTGTACCTGTTGGGTTTTTGCTTACCCAGTGGGCCTTTAGACACGGGTTATCCTATGCAATTTTGTTGATCCTTAGGGCCCAACCCATGTCCTAACATGGAAGCCTGGGATATTCTCTATCTTGGGAGGGAGCGGAGCTTTGGGGCACAGATGTGATGGCAGTAGATGCTACCAGAGGGAAAACAGGTCTTATCAGGTCTGTGCAGGGAAAGGAGGATGGGCAGGGCTGGCAGGTCTCTGAGCAGTGCCTTCCTGTTTCTCAGCCCCATGCCTGAGTGCCAGGTATTGTGCTAGGCACACACCATGTCTGGCTTTAGTTTCTCCTAAGTGTCTTTATTGGATAGGTGCTGCCCCACCTCCAGTTCACAGAGGTTGCAGGCTCAGGGAGGTCAGGTACCACAGGCTTGGAGGCACAGAGCTGCTGTGCGTGCTGTGGACCCCACTCTTCCCATCACACCTGAGCGCACTCTAGGTTTCTTTTTCCTTCCATCAGAGTTGTCCAAGTCTTATTATTTCCCGATTCTAGTGGAGTTTTTCTCACAAGTCCCGCTGAAGCTGTAGTTCTTATCCCTCATTGCCTCAACATTCTGGCTCAAGTCAGTGAGCCTGAGGCAAAGCCACTCACCCTCCCACTGTCATTTGCAGATCTCCAAAAAGGCTTTAGCCAATGCTGGCCGGCTGAACAGATTTGGTCCTGAATCCTTCCGCTCCCCAGGGGGTGCCTGCTTCTCACACAGCTCCTCACCAGGCCCAGGTCCAGAGATTTGCTCAGACTGCTGGTGGCCCCAAGCAAGGGGGGGGGGGGCACAGATAATCATTCCTTCTGAGCCCCAACCCTCTCTATTGAGTGTGGCCAGCAAAGGGCAGCTCTGACAACAACTTCAGGAAGCATCTTTGGAGAATGAGGAAGTTTGGGGGGTTGAAGTCAGTGAATCACAGTTGACAGACAACAAGCCACTGGAAATGCAAGGCCCTACCAGGAAGGGCCACTGTGCCTGCTGGGTGGTGACTAATGCAGCTGGCACTTCTGACGCCCGTGGGGCCTGTCCCCAGAGGCAGCTCTGCTAGAAGCTTGTATCTGGTGATACCCAGCCAGGCGCTAGAGGGCCCTGTTGGAGTCCTGTGTTAGAAACCTGTCTGGAAGCCCAAAAGTCACAGTGGGCTATGCAGGTGTGATGGCTGAGCCAAGCGCAGAGAGGGATACGGGCCCTGGGGAAGGGTCTCTAACTCCCAGGGACTCCAGTGAAGGCCGAAGGGAGGGAAGATGAGACAGAAGAATGGAACTGTCCAGAAGCCACTTTACTCTTCCTGCCTGTAATGGGAGCAATGGGCAGGTAGATGGGAAGTGCCAGGGCCTTCAAAACAGATCCAAGCCAGTGACTCACCAGTGACCTTGGGCAAAGTCAATTCCTTGGGATCCTATTACACAGCAGCTGCCTTCTTCTCTGGTGACTGAGGGGACAGGTCAGCAATAATTACCAAAATAAACAGCACAACTGGAGAATGGGCTGTGTTCTCTGTCTTACCAGAGTGTATACACTGCACCACTTGTTTGAATTTAAAATTAGGACCCTGCCCCATGTGTCATTTCTCTCCACAAATAAAATCATACATACATCATCCTTGGGGATTTTGCTTCTCCTGAGCAGCCCCCGAGGCACTGGGCATTCGTTGCTCCCCCTGCCAGACATCAGTCTGGGAAACAGACATGGGAGATCCTGACCCGAGGAGAGTTAGAGCTGGGTTCTGAGTGTGTCTGGGATAACTCCACCTGGCTTCTCTGTGTGCTCTGAGACCCTCCGATGAGAGGCTGCCTGGGATGTGAGGCAGACCCCTGGTGTATCTGTAAGCTTCACTCCAAGGGAAGTTATGTTTGGCTTCCCTGCCAAGCCTGAGGGTTCACTCATGGCTTTCGAGTGGAGAAGGCAGTCATGTTGAAACAAAACCCATTTGAATTTTGGGTCAGAGGCTCTTTCTCTGCATCATATCATCACGCTGGCCAGGCAGAACCTTAGTCTGGCTTTAGTAGGCTCTTGCCCTGGCCCACACTGGCTGATGTGTGCTGACAGAGTACCAGTGGAAGGAGGAAAGGCACACTAGGGACGACGCCTTGGTGGCCCAGCTGTACGGCCCCGTGCCGAGGGGGTAGGCTGGTGGCAGGCCCTATGGGCTCGTTCCTGGCATGGCGTGAGGCGACTAGCAGCACAGCCCTGTGTATGGGGAGCGGGTGTTACAGCTTTCACTGGCTGCATGAGGGCAGCTAAGTGACTTGCTGGAGCTAACACAGTCTGTGGTCCGTCTAGGATTCGGTGCCACATCTGGTGCCTTTCCGGTGTCCCCGCTCTCATGAGAGCCATGCTCTCATGGCTGCAGAAGCCTAGACCACATCAAGCAGATACTGCCCAGTAACTGCCAGTGCAAGCACTCTTGGCTTCACGAGCCAAATCTTTTCCTGCCTAGAAGAGGTTTCATGCTTCCAGCTGTTCCCTTAGTGAGCTCAGCAGCTGCTGGCTCTGGCAGTGACTCTGACAGCATTACTTTTAGGTTTGGACCTTCCATTCAAAGACCGCCCTTTAGGGTTAGATTAATTATGTCCATCAGGGAAAAATGAAACTGCTAACTCTGGTGCTTGGTGATTCCGAGCAACGTGGTGCAGGGGAGCCTAATGCAGGTTTGGGGTCTTAACTCCATCCACTGTGTGACCTGGAGGAGGTCACATAACCTCCTGGAGCCTTGGAGTTCTCCTCCGAGCTGTGTGATGAATCCCCCGGAGTGCAGGGAGGCTTAACCAAAATAACATCTTTTTTTTTTAGTCAGCTCCATGCCCATTGTGGGGCTTGAACTCATGACCCTGAGATAAAGAGTCACACACTCTATTGACTGAGCCAGCCTGACACCCCAACTAGAAACTTTGACCCCTCTGGTGCACAGGCTATTCCTGGAGGGGTACACCAGAAACAACCAACAATGTTTGTCTCTTGGGAGGGGCAGTTGGACATTAAGAAAGGGAGGAATGTCTTCCCTGAATCTTCTTATCATGTGCAAGTTTTCCTTATTATTGAAATAAGAGTATTACAAAACATAAGACATAGGAGTGTACATAATAAATGTACATTTTAAAGGATGGTAATAAAATGGACATCCTGTACTCCCTCTGCAGCTGAAGAAAGTGTCTGAATTCAGCCCTGGAGTATTTCTTTCTTTGATGAAAACTAATTGTTGGGCGCCTGGAAGGTGCAGCCAGTTTACCTCCTACTGTTGGTTTTGGCTCAGGTTGTGAGTTCAGGGACTGAGATCGGCTCCACATTGGGCTACACGCTCAGTGCACAGTCTGCTTGTGAGTCTCTCTCCCTTTGGCTCTCTCTCCCCTGCACTTGTGCATGTGCTCGCTCGCTCTCATGAATAAGTCAGTCTTTGGGGAAGAAAAGTAATGGTTCAAGTTGAGTTGATTTTTAAGAACCACAATTAAAGCACCACTTGGAGTACCTGGCCACATTAAGGAATGCTGCTGGAATCAGAACAGAGCCTGCTGCAGTTCAGAGCGCGATGTGAGCCCTGCCGCTCTCAGGTTATTCTCGGATGTCCTAGAACACTTGTCCTGCCCCATCCCTGCTGCCTGCCAGGTGGAGCCTGATAGGAGCTATCTCAGAGAGCTTTTAAAGATACACCAATAAAGGCAGGAAACAGTGTCTGCCTCTGGGAGCTTTGCTTGCAGAGAGGCCCGTGGGTTTCTAGGCTCCTTCAGGCCAGCTGTCTTAGGCTCCGCAGGGCTGGGTTAAGTGAAGGCTAGCCCCGGCTGCTGACCGAGCTTACACAAAGGAAGCCTCTTGGCCTCAGACAGTTTCCCAGGCTGGAAGACTGGGCCCCAGACAGATGGTTGGTTGACAGGAGAGTAGCGGATAATTCTGGGGCAGCTTAATGGAAGATCTGTAGCCAGATCAAGGCTCAGGAGTCCCGTGTGGGCTAAGCCAGCATCTGCCTGGTGAATTCTGAGCCTGAGGCAGGGAGTGTGTGCTGTCACAAAGGCGCAGAGTCTCTTGATACCTGGTCTGGTTCTTCAGTATGGAGGCCAGACTCTCTGCCCAAGACCCAGGGATGTCAGTGTCTGTTGGTTTGAGTCTGCCTTGTGGGGTCAGGTCCCCTTCCAGGTTCTTGGACTTCAAAACAACAGTCTGCCTTCCTCTAGGTTCAGGATCAGTGTTTCTGGGAATGTAGGGCTTGGCCGCACCTGCATGGGAATTACCATGGGCTGCTTGCTGTGATCCCATAGCCTTTCCGCCTGAGATCAGGACCCAGGAAAAGAGCCTATGGTCTAAGTACTGCCAGCCGTTTCCAAATTGTCCCAAATTAGCTGACCACCCAGGGCCTAAATGAAAGAAGAACTTTCCCACTGCTAGACTAGAGGAAAGAGAGGAAGTTAAGACCCATTTCTCTTTATCAAAGCTTAAAATGGTTTCTTTTTGGATCAGCCTTTATTCTGTGTGTTTCTGGGAGCACTAGTTCACATAGATACAAAACTAAATAGATATAAAACTGGACTGACAGTGTTGTCTAGATCAATTTTCTTTTTTTAAAAAGGTGTTAAAAGTCTTAGAAGTTCACTTTATGTGCCTGGTATATGGTTGTCATCCTGGGACCTCCCTTCTCCTTGACCCGGGGACACTCTAAATGTTGGGTCTCCTGTTTGAGCATCTTCCTTCTTCTTGGTTCACTCCTTCATTGTGGTGGAGCAAAGAGCATGCACCCATCAATGGCTTCACCCTCATTTTAGAAGGTGTCAGTTTTGGAGTCTGTCAGGCTTTTGTGGTATAAACTAGTCTCTTCTTAGCTTTTCACACTTCTGGCTTAGACTTGAGCTAATCTAGTCCTTTAAGTCCATTCTAAGTAGGTCCAACTCTTTTTAATTTCCGGTTCCCAGAATTTTGTTTTGCCTCTTTCCTCTTTGTGTGGGTTTATGCCTTAAATTTTTCCTTCTTTTGTTTTAGTAGGGTGCAGGGAGGAAGCGGAAATAAATGTGAAAGTCTGGTCTGCCATCTTTCCTAATTTATTCAGCACTTTTAATTCTGTGTTTCTCTAAACCGCTTCAGTGTCTTTCAAGGGACTGAATGAGTGACTCAATAGAGAGTATTAATTGGCCTCTGTGGCTGTCTTAGCTCAGAACTCAGTGGGCTTTTCCTGCCAGTCTAAAGCACGCTTTAGCAGAATGGGCTGACGTGTCAGGCTAATTGTCAGGGTCTTTACAAATGGTTAGCAGAGTGTGGCAAGTACAAGGAAGTGGAGCCCTGCACTTAGAGTGACTTTGTTGGAAAGGGAAGAAGGACTTGAGGCACAGGGGAGCCTGTCTGCAGTTCCTCTCCTCTGCAGGCCGGCTGGGAGCAGGAGCAGAGGCTGAGACGCAGCCCCCTCGCCATACTCTGCTGATTCCCCAGGACTGGGGCGGGGGTGGCGGGGGGTGGGAGACACAAGCTCTTCCCAGCAGGAGGACTTTGGGAGGACGTGGGGCCCTGAAGATTTGGTTCTTGCCCTACAGATTTCTGCATGAATCCCCAGACAGTACTGCTCCTGCGGGTCATTGCCGCCTTCTGCTTCCTGGGCATCCTGTGTAGTCTCTCCGCGTTCCTCCTCGATGTCTTTGGGCCCAAGCATCCAGCGCTGAAGATCACCCGTCGCTATGCCTTTGCCCACATCCTCACAGGTAAGCGTGGGCCTGCTCGCCTTGGGGAAGGAACTGCCATGGGGCAGAGGTGCCCGTCTGGAGTCGCAGGTGGGGACGAAGAGGCTTCTGTGAGCAGATACCATTCCAGATGCTCCTTGCGGCTCTAGTCTTTCACAAAGCAATGGACTGTGATAGCGACTTGCTGCTTGTGGTTTGCATGTATGCCTGCCAGGACCACAAACCCACTCAGCCCAGCTGTAGAAGGGGACCATTGTTAGTATTCCACAAGAAATCTCAGTGCTCAGAACTGGAGCTAAAGCTCAGTGGGGCTCATGGGGCCCACAACGAGCAGGGAGGGAACTAGGGTGTCTCACTGTGTCTCCCCGGGAATGCATGGTCTCATCAGACTCTCTTTTTCTGGCTCGTCTGCATGCCACCTTTCTCTGCTTCGATGCAGCTTCTCTTCTCCCTCCTGACTGGGCTGCTGTGTTGATTTTGACTTGTGATGGTGCTAACTCTGGCCCCCCAGCTGCATGACCCGGTCTGTCCCTTTTAAGCACCCAGTGACTTCTAGCAACCTGGTATCCCAATTCCAAATTCTGGAAACAGAAAGACTCTGGCCCAGAAGGAGTCAGGCATCTGGCCTCAGCCCCCATCCCCATCCCTGTCCCCGCCGGAGAATCCCATGGCCAAGAAAGCTCCCCATCACAGGGTCTGGGAGCAGGCAAGTTCTCTGTGAATGGGGTTTGGGGAGAGGCTCAGTTGGTTCTTAAAGCATCCTGGCTGCAAGATGCCTCCTAACTTCCCTTCTCTGCTGTCTCTCTGTCTCCCAGTCCTGCAGTGTGCCACCGTCATCGGCTTTTCCTACTGGGCTTCTGAACTCATCCTGGCCCAGCAGCAGCAACATAAGAAGTACCATGGGTCCCAGGTCTATGTCACCTTTGCTGTTAGTTTCTACCTGGTAGCAGGAGCTGGTGGGGCCTCAATCCTGGCCACGGCAGCCAACCTCCTGCGCCACTACCCCACGGAGGAGGAGGAGCAGGCCCTGGAGCTGCTGTCCGAGATGGAGGAGAATGAGCCCTACCCAGCAGAGTATGAGGTCATCAACCAATTCCAGCCACCCCCGGCCTACACACCCTAATGCTGGCCCAGGGCTTTCTTCTGCAGCAGCCCCTCCCCACTCTGCAGCGCCTCTCAAACCCAGAGGAGCTCCTCTCCCCAGCAGGCCTCACTGGTAGGATCCTGACCATTTCACCAAACCTTCCCAGGAGAGACTCTGCCTTTAGGGTGGTTCATGTATCCCTGCTCTCGAAACCTGGGATTCACAGATTTTATATAATGCACTGTTTCCCCTCTTGTCACCTTCCTGTCCCTTTGTGGTCACTAGTCATTACCAACCAGGGATGGTCATACAAGTTTTCTCCCTTCATGGGCCATAGCTTTGAAACTGGGACTTTCCCTGGGGAGCTGCTGATGGTGGGGACTTACAGATAGAAGTGTCAGCAGGTCCAAAGGGAAAGGGGGACTGGGCCCTGTAGGCTCATTTCGTAACAGTCAGTGTTTGTCCCACCGCTGTAGCCCTGGACTGATCCCCACCTCCAATTCCTACTTGGAGTGCTGTAGCCCCGAGGGCCGCCCGCTCCGTGGAATTCTCTGCACTTTAGTCTTTGGACTTCCTATCACACATCTTCTGGTTTTCTGGGAAGAAGGAATTGCTGTCAGGAAGCTGAGGCTGCACTCTTCCGCCCTGCCCTTGTGTGGGTGGCTGGAGCCCGGGCAGGGAGCTCAGCAGCTGGCATGGGCCTGAGGCCCCCTGGTGTCCATAAAGGATCAGAGTAAGGACGGGCCACGTCTCCCTAGCCCCTTCACCTTTTAAAATGTGAGTGGTTTTAAAAGGAAAAAGCAGAACCAACCAACAGCAACAATACTCTTTTTAAACTAGCGACAAGCCTGTTGTCGTTTTTTCAGACATTTTATCCCATTCCTTTTGGCTCAGCAGTGTTTTGGGCCACGGCTTCCCCCAGGCAGCTCCTCCCTGAACCTCTCCCAGCAGAATGCAGCCTCTTCCCTTGCCTCCTCCCCGACCGCGACCGGCTCCCTGGGCCCTTCCTGTGGAACCCAGAGCCCTGTCGGCCCCGGCCCCGAGGGCTGAGGACTGTGGCCTGGCTGGCTGGCCAGCGTGGTGCTCCTCAGGACTGTGGCACTGAGATGTAACCTGGCCTCCAAGCAGGAACAGGGGCCATAGCAGGGCAGGAAACCTGCCATGCGCCACATAGGAACTGCAACCAGTGGGGTCCCGTTGCGTGAGGTGCCGGAACCAGCCCTTCAGAGCAGGAGACCTGGCTGCGTCCTTCAGGCTCAGTGTGTCCCCTAGACTGTGACTTGGGGCAACAGCTTGCTGCATGCCCCTTTTCTCTTCTTGAATGTACTCTGGTCTTGCCGTGCGCTCCCGGCTCTTTCTTGCCCGGCCATCATTCTGTCCTGTCAGCTACACACAGCTCTGGGTCTGGCTGAATGCTGGGCCTGGAGATCTGGGGCACAAAATGGGAGAAACTTGAGAGACCTTCACCGTGGACCCAGATGGCGAAGCTCTTTGGAATCAGTGTCCGGTGCTGAGCTGAAGAGCAGATTGGATCCCAGTTTCCTTTCACAGGCAATAGGCAGAGCAAGACTGGAGAGTGGATACCACTGTCGAATTGTGGCTAGAAAGGGACTGTCTTGTCCCTCATCCTTCTTCAGCGAGTTTGCCTGGGGATGTCTGGACAGATGCCTGTGTGGGAGGTGAAGACCATGTCTGTGCATGAGTGAGTGGCTGCCTGGAGTTCACTCTGATGCCAGAGTGTGTCCCAGGGTGACTCTCACTCTTCCAGACTCTTCCCTTAGGCAAGAAAGACTGCAGTATGATACCTGAGCACAAAACCAAGGAGCTAAATTAAGTCTTACGTCTTTCTGTAAAGTCCGAGTTTGCCTTTGGCAGATCTCCAGGGTGTGGCCAGCTCTCTCTGACCATGAGGGTCTAAGCAGGCAGACCAAGAGAGCGGGCACCAAACACGCATGCCAAAGTGACTAGTCATCTCATGAGGACCCAGACATGACCCTGTGGACCGTTCCACGTGACTCGGAACCCACTTTTTATTAGCTTCCCCTCACCTCTGGCCTTTCTCTTTTCTCCTGCCATCCTGACATGGATAGTTTGTCATATAAATTCCCCTGGTTGTGTTTGTTTGTTTGTTTGTTTTTCTAGAAAAAAAATTAAAAAGCAAAACAAAACAAAAAACAAATTACAAATAAGAATGTAAATGCCAGTGGCTCCCTGTCATTTTTCTGTCACAATTTCCCTGACTTGGTTTGTTCCCTTGCTCCTAAAAAAGCAGGAGAAATTTATGATTAAGTGTGTAATTAAAAAAACAAAAAACGGTGGGGAGGGAATGCTTGCATGTGTTTATTCAAATGCAAGGCATTTTTCCTTTTAAGACCCTCCTAATCCTGACAACTTCCGCACCAGGGTCCCAAGGCTAGGAGCAGTAGAGACCTCCAGCCCAAGTCCCCGACTTCAAACCCTGAGCTCTTCTCTGCAGCTGCTCGTTAGAGGCAGAAGAGAAAGCTGCTTCTGAATGCCAACCATTGTGTGGGAAGAAACAGACTTCTTCAGAGCTAGGACTCGTGGAAGGAGCTGCACTTTCTTTTGAAACCACAGGGAATGGTCACTCCCAGGGAGGGGCATGTGAGTGGAGACAGTTCCGGGAGTGTACCTTGTGGAAGAGCTCTACAGTGTCCATGCCTCACACAGTTACCCACTTTCCCTTCATTCAGGCGACACACCGGGCCCCAGATGGACATCACGGTAAAAGAGCTTCGGGCTCCCTTTGAGGAGCAGCCCGTTCAGGTGTTCTTTTTTTATTCCTTGGGAGAGTATACATACTTCTTGAGAGCTAGGAATGTCTTCTCTCTCCTTTCATTTCATTTCAGACATTTACGAATGGTACCTTGCGTTGTATACAAGGCACTGTTGGGCACCACGAGAAGAAACATGAGGACCAGCGGGCCTGTCTCCAAGGCTTTTATATTCTTAGTTCAGGAGATGGACTTGTTCACAAAAAGGCAGTGAAGTAAGTGGTCTAATGGACAGTCGGGGAAAGTGTGCCAAGAAGGGAGGCTGGTTGTGACCTGAGCAATTATGAAAGGCTTCCTGGAGGAGGAAGCTTGAGTCAGGCCCGCAGTGAGGGTTTGGAGGTAGGGTGTGGGGGAACTCCCACCGAGGGGATAGCAAGAGCAGAAGCACAACTGGAGGCCAGGATGTGAGAGAAGAGGTTAGAAAGTTGAGAGGGGCCCATTTAAGGCACTCTAAGAAGTGGGGGGTCCTGGACAGGTTTTGAGAAGAGGAAGGAGGGACTCAGGTTTATTTTAATGACTGGTGACAGTGTGGAGGAGGCTCAGCCTCATACTAAGTGGAAGAGTCAGAGGGTATGGGAAACAGGAAGTAGTGTGGGGCCTGGAAGCTGGCAGAAGGGGAAGAAGAGAGCAGTCACTCTTGGCCCCCAGGGCCTGGCGTCTCACGACATGGAGGCAGAGCCAGCAGTGTGGGCCTAGAGGGGCTCACGGATGAGAAGATGCAGGATATGAAGGGCAGCAAGGAGAGAACCTTGGGGAACAGAGGAAGAGGTGGTTGCATCTTGGGGAAGAACAGTTTTCTTAAAATAACTAGAGAATCTTTAGCTGACATCTCACCTACAAATGTGCACTCCATCAGCCACTAAATTCATAGGTCTCAAGGTTCTGTGGGGAGACGAACTAATACACTTTTGGCCCTTGGTTTCAAATAGCCTAAAATCCTTCTCTCCTGCATTTTTTTGTGGGAGTGGTATTTTAGTTTTTTAAGATTTTATTTGGCGGTACCTGGGTGGCTCAGTGGGTTAAAGCCTCTGCCTTCGGCTCAGGTCATGATCCCAGGGTCCTGGGATGGAGCCCCGCATCAGGCTCCCTGCTCAGCAGGGAGTCTGCTTCCCACCCCCCTCTGCCTACTTGTGCTCTCTGTCAAATAAATAAATAAAATCTTTAAAAAAAAAAAAAAGATTTGAGAGCGAGTGAGAGCAAGCACATGAATGAGCACAAGCAGGGGGAGCACAGAGGGAGAGAGGACTTAAGGGGCTGCCTGCTGACTTAAGTCGGTTAAGCATCTGCTTCTCCTCCTCCCCTACTCCTGCTCTCCTGCTTACTCACTCTCTCAAACAAAACAAAACTGAAGGATTTGTATTGGCCTGACCTGCCCTCTAAGCTGAGTGGGAAAACAACACAGTGGATAGTGAGGGTCTTTGTTAAATGAGTTCAAGGAGAGATAGAGGCTCCTTACCCCAACCATGTGTCTATAGAATTTAGTAATGAAAAACTTTAAGAGACATCTGTGGTTCCATCTTATTTAAGGGCTTATATGGCTCTGAGAATGGGGCTGAAGGCACATGGCCTGTAGGCAGCCCTGTCTGGAAGCTTCCTGTTCTTTTTGTCTCTGTAGCAAAAATGGCAGCTAGCCCTTATGTAAAGGATCTTCCCTACACGGTGAAGTCTGATTAGACACTGTAGCTCAGTCTTCCATCTTGGTTTTACCTTCCTCTTGGGGTTCTCTCACCTAGATTTCTAGTGCCACCACTATCAGCAGGGAGTTTCCTTCTGGAATAACCTTGGGGTGGTGGGTGGGTTTTGTTTTAAAAAGGAAAAGGCTGTCCCTTAGTCTCATTCTTTCCCACCTGTTTGCTTCTAGTAAAGTGGTGAGAGAATTTTGTGCGTTTTTTGACCTTTGAACACACAATTATACTGACAGGCTTTATGTCTTGTTTTTTACATTTTAAGTTCATTAGGACCAGGGGGTCATGTTTTCTTACGCATTGTTCACACACCAAATAAAACGAACACAATGTGCTTTGTGAAGGATGCAAAATTATTTTTTTTTTTTTAAGATTTTATTTATTTATTTGACAGAGAGAAATCACAAGTAAGCAGAGAGGCAGGCAGAGAGAGAGGAGGAAGCAGGCTCCCTGCTGAGCAGAAAGCCCGATGCGGGGCTCGAACCCAGGACCTGGGATCATGACCCGAGCCGAAGGCAGCGGCCCAACCCACTGAGCCACTCAGGCGCCCCTAGGATGCAAAATTATTAATAGTCCTTGCCCTCAAGGACCTTCCAGTCCAGCTGTCAGAAAAGAGGAAATCTGTAAAGCAGAGACCTGACAAGGGCTCCTGACTGCCCCTTGAGACTGTAATGGTCCAGGAAGGCTTCATGAAGGGGGAGAGACTTTATATGGGCCTTGAAGAATGGGTAGGCTTTCTTGAGAATAATGTAATCAATGGGGTGAAAGCTGGAAAGAAAGGGACAGGCCTTGGGGGACAGTGAGTGTTTTGAGCAGTGTGATAACCCACTGGAGGGGAGTGATAAGGTGGATGGACCCAACCCGTGAGGTCCTGGAATGCAAAGGTATTATCAGAATACCTAAAGCCGCAGGATACAGAACTCTTAACAGAGAACTATTTTTTTTTTTAAAGATTTTATTTATTCATTTGGCAGACAGAGATCACAAGTAGGCAGAGAGGCAGGCAGAGAGAGAGGAAGGGAAGCAGGCTCCCCGCTGAGCAGAGAGCCAGATGCGGGGTTCGATCCCAGGAGCCTGAGATCATGACCTGAGCCTAAGGCAGAGGCTTTAACCTACTGAGCCACCCAGGCGCCCCACCAGAGAACTATTTTAAATAGAATTTATTGTTTCCTATAACTGAAAAGGTGACCTGACTGGATCCAGGTGCTCAAATGATAATGTTACAACATTATTTCTCTTTCTCTCTCTCTGTTCTGTTCATGGGCTTAGGAAATCTCTCTTCAAATGTGGGGAAGATGGCCAACAGCAGCCCTAGGCTCACACTAATCTCTTAAGGGCTGGAGTGAGTCTCTTTTATTCAAGGGATTTTGATCTGGTTCTGGAAGAGCTGACACGAGGTATCTTTGGCCTGGTGGTTTCATACACAGCTCTGTCCTTGATGACAAAAACAGATGCTTCCATGAATTGTTTCTAAGTTGTAAATTAGGAGAAACTGCCTGCTAGGAAAAGATGGCACATATGGATGAGTAAGTGGATGAATGCTGTCAACACTTTGTTCTGAATAATTGATGAACAGAGTTTTTGGTTACATACCATTTTGAAGGGAAGAGAAGGCAATTCCTGCTGCCTTGTGGCTGGACAGTTGGAGTCCAGGGTTTGCATCAGACTCAGGCAAATTACTTTCCAAGTACTTGGGGGAAAGACCAAGGCATGGGCATCAAAGCCGAATTAACTTACAATGGGCCCATTTAATTCTCTGGGGAATTCCTGTCCTCAGGTATAATGCCTACGAAATGATTTTTACATATGCTGCCAAGTCAATGAATTGGTGCTTCCTCCTCCTGCCAGATCCTCAAACCAGGAGAGATGATGTCCAGTGTGGGACCTGGAGCCTGCATGAGGAACCTGTCATGAGGAAGGGCAGGTCAGAGGACAAGGACATCTGCTAAGGATACCAGAGAAAGACAGCTGGAGGGTAGTATGCGGTGCCCAAAGCACTTTCCAGGCAGAGAGAGCCCATGACCTGACTTCCAGTACCAGCTTTCTGGACAGACACATTCTACTGAGCTTGATAACAGAGGCTCTTTCAGGTTGGGTCCCCTGGGCAGCAGACTGAGATGAAGATTAGCATGTGGTATTAGAGGTGATCTCAGGTTCAACACATATGGAGGAAGGGAAGGAAGTAATCTTGGTCAGAGGGGGAAGGTGTGGTGTAAATGCCTGAGGTAACTCCCCAGTTCTGAAGCTGGGATGGCCTTTCAAGTTGTCCTGAATTGGGGTGGGAGGACCAAGCCTTTACACATTAGCTTCGGTCAGTCACTGGATGCATGCTGTACCTACAGAGGACAGTGTTATCTTGGCTGAGGAAATCTGTCACCCGAGGGCAGTTCCTGAAGCAGGCTGGTAACTGAGCGCTGTCTCCCAGCTACTCAAAGTAGGTAGGGGCAAGAAGCCCTTCAGTCCTGAAGGTGGACCTGATGGCACATCATGGTGTCCAGTATTCCTTATGCCTACTATTCAGACCCACTTCTTTGTATAGGCTTTGGGAGCAGCTTGACTTTTCTGAGGGAGGCTGATGGTTAATGGGATGAGCCTGGTCTTGAGCCCCCAACTGTTATCGTCTTCCTCCTCTACCACCCATTTTAGGTGCTTCTCACCCTCAAGAAGCCCCTCTGCTGAGCGCCTGGTCACCATGTCCTTTTCAAGCCTTGGCTGCTGCACTTCTCTATTTACTTTCGAAACTGAGCCAGGGTTTAACAAAGAGACAGCCAGCTGGACTGCATCAGGGCTGAAAACATCTTCCTCTTTGCTCCTGGTTGTGTAACTGCAGCCCTGACTCTTCCTGATAATCAGGGTCACTTACTGCTGCCAGGGTGGTGACTCCTGCTCCTTGCCTGCTGCTCCCTTGGCATGAAGAGCTCAAAGTGCCACGTGGCACTTGTAAATTAAAGTGCAATGGGATTTTTGCTATAGCCCCTGATGAAAAGACTTCATCTTTGGGAAACAGGACCTCAAAACCCTCGTAGTGCAGAGTTGCAGTGACAGAAATACCCAACGGGATCACTGGGCTTAATGCTAAGTGAAGCCACTCCTATTTCCACCCCTTGCACCAAGGACCTATCTCTATTCTTCTTCTTTTTTTAAAAGATTTTATTCATTTATGTGACAGCGAGAGAGGGAACACAAGCAGGGGGAGTGGGACTGGGAGAAGCAGGCCTCCTGCGGAGCAGGGAGCCCAATGCGGGGCTTGATCCCAGGACCCTGGGATCATGACCTGAGCCGAAGGTGACGCTTAATGACTGAGCCACCCAGGTGCCCCTAGACCTATCTGTTTTGTTTTTCCCGCCCCCCCCCCCCCCGCTCCCTCCCGACCTATCTGTTCTTATTGGGACATAGCACCACACTGATGGTTGACAGACCGTACACTGTGTTGTGGTAGGTGGTAGCCCATCCTTAGTTGGTACCATCTCTATGCTGGAACCTCAGCTGTGCCTTCACCAGCTGTTCCTTCTCTGTTCATGCTGGCATCTAGATGGTACAGAATGTGATAAGGCCAGTGGATCCCATGGTCATGTGCCATTGTCTTGCCTCCAAAGGGTGCAATGGGTCCTTTGGTCTGATGCATTTTTACGTGGAACTTTTGTCAATGGGTCAGACACTCAATCAACACTGAAGATACTAGTGCTGGCTGAGGCCCTGCAGGCGAAAGAGGCAAATGACACCCAGAACGTAGTAATTGCAGTCAACATAAATTCATGCCATTCCCAGGATGGAAAGTACCCAAAGTTGTCAAGCACCTGGTTGCTTTCCTTGAGGTATACTGCCATCTGGGAGGCTCAGCATTGGATTCATTGCTGCAAGGCTGGGCATTTAGCAGTGGAATCAGCTTTTGTGAGTGGAAGCCCCTGCTCTTGGGTCCATGTATTACTCCCATCCCTGCTACGTGGCTACTCCATTCACATGTCCATTGTGGTGGTACTGAGGTGGCTGATAGCATCTGACATTAATTGGTGAGTCATTCTCTCTACTTGGTTGTTTAGTACCTCCTCCATGGTAGATACTCTTGGATGGGCATCTGCGCACTTCGGTCCCACTCACATAGTCCATCTACATACGTACCTCTCTCCCAGACCTTTTCATCCTTCATCTTTCTAATCTTTCTCCTGCCAGGTCAGTCAAGCGGCCAAGTCAACTGCCAGTCCGTATATATTCTAACTATGGTTACATTTCTTTCCACACAAAGTGAATGGCCAGGTTTAACCACTGAGAGAATTTATCCACTGGGAGAATTTCCCTGGCCACTGTCTTTCAAGATCACCTCAAGGTGGGGCTACAGTACAGCCACAGTTCATTTTCTGCTTGTACCCACATACCATTCTGACCTATCTGCCAATCAAATTTTGCTTTTTTTCCTCCTTTATCAAGTGGTCATAAAGGGACCCCACTTCCTGTGCAGCCATACGTATGGGCTGATGGAGAGGTGTTGATCCACAAACGGCAGATGATATGGATGTCTAGGCTACCTGCTGGTATAGCTTACTTGTGCTCCTGATCCTGCTCATACCCAATTCTGGATGTACTACTTCTGTTTTACTACTGAATTATTGCTGGGCCTACTCAACTTTATGTTTTGGTGGGTCTGAAAGGCAGAACCTAAATTACATAAGATAGGCTCATGATGAAGAATTTTGGGTCAACTTAAAAACATACAAAGGGAATAAAGCTTTTCAGCTCGTTCTGGAAATACACAAGGAAAACAGTTTGTTGATAATAAACTGGAAGGGAGGTCAGGCTACAGAATACTGTTAGGGCCTAAAAAAAAGGAAGAGAGAATGGTGTAGAAAAGTCTGATTTATAAAATTCCAGAGGAAGTGACGCCTGGGTGGCTCAGTTGGTTGGACGACTGCCTTCTGCTCAGGTCATGATCCTGGAGTCCCGGGATCGAGTTCCGCATCGGGCTCCCAGCTCCACGGGGATCCTGCTTCTCTCTCTGACCTTCTCCTATCTCGTGCTCTCTCACTGTCTCTCTCTCAAATAAATAAAATCTTAAAAAAAAAAAGAATATTATAAAATTCCAGAGGAAGGACTGACAAGTGGGTACAGAAATGGAGACAGCAAGCGTATTTGTGCACCCATTTATTTTTTATTTTTAAAAAGATTTTATTTATTTATTTGACAGAGAGAGATCACAAGTAGGCAGAGGCAGGCAGAGAGAGAGGAGGAAGCAGGCTTCCCGCGGAGCAGAGCCCAATGTGGGGCTCGATCCCAGGACCTTGGGATCATGACCCAAGCTGAAGGCAGAGGTTTTCCTACTGGACATCCAACAGTTTCATTTTAATGAGATTGGATACAGAATAATAATTTAATGTCTTTCGAGGTGGTTTAGCCAGGGTGCTCATGGGTGGTGCGAAGTAGGTTTCAGGAAGCCTGTTTACATTCTCACGCTGGCACCTTTTTGAGTCAAAGGCAGTGGAACAACTACTACTCGAACTAGGGCATCCGCCCTAAGTAACTCCATTCTGCTGCCCTTGACTAAGACGCTTCCTCATTTCCATCCAGCCCGTGACAGCCACCTGCCCACCTGCGCATGTAACTCTAAGGATGCCACAACGGCCCACTCTAGCGACGTGGGGTGCGCGGAGAGAAGTTGAGTGCTAAAACTCCGATCCTCGGAGGCCGTCTCAATACCCTGGTTATTAAGGGCGCTTGTGGGAGAGCCAGCTGAAGAGATCGGAGGTTTTGACGGCAGCTCCTTCTAGGACTCAGCAGGGTCTCCATTCACCAAAGGCGTCTACACCGTCCCGCCCTCCCGCCCTCCCCCTCCCCAACCTGGAGAGTCCCAGCACCCCGCCGAGGAAATGCCGAGACCCCATCCCACCCTACACTCAGATGACTGAAAGAGGCGACTCTCCCCCGTCTCAGACCAATTGAGCACCGCCCAAGAACCTAACTTGCACTTGGTCGCGCCCCCACGCGGGGTGGGGTCTGGCGGCCAGAATATGGCGGCGGCGGCGGGGGCAGGGTCTGCGGGTCAAACTCTGGGGCGCCCTTGACTAGCTCTCTGGTGCGCCACCTACCTTGCTAGCCCGGGGCCCGGCCCGCCGCACTGAGGGGCGGGAAGGAGCGGTGACGAGTCCTTGGCAGCGCCAATCAGCACCGAGGAGTTCGGGTCGCGCCCAATCAGGGCTCGGGCGGCCGCGAGGGGAGTAGGTTGTGGGCGAGCAGTGCATGTGGCGGACGCGGAACGCCCGGGACCTCACCTGCTGCCTTGACTGAGCCGCCCACCTTGCTGCTTGCCAGGAGCTCTACTCCCCGAGCCCCGGCGCCGGCTTGAGGACGCCAAGGAGGCAGGGGCCAACGGAGCCGCCCGGCCGTCGGCCCGTAGGGTTCCCGGCCCGAGCTTACGAACGCCTCTTGCCGCGGTGGCGGGGCCGCCCCCGCAGCTGTGCCATGACCGACTCTCTCCGCAAAGGGGACTCTTCCTCAGCGGTTGCTGCAGAGAGAGATGAAAAGCCTGTTAGATCGTGAGACGAGGTCGGGGTTGGCCAGTTAGGGGCACTCGGCCTCAGGCCGCCGCGCCTTCCCGGGCTCGTTCCTTCTGCCCTGTGAGAGAGGCCTAGTTCGCCTCCGGGCGCGCGGCGGGCACAGCGGCGGGCGGGGGTTGGGTAAGGGGGTCTGGGCGGGGCGCGCGCAGGCGGCATGTTCCTGCGGAGGCCGCCGGCCCTGGCAGCCTGGCTGGCGGGTGCGGCGGCGGCGGGGCGCGCGGGAGCGCGCGGCGGGGGCCTGCTCGCCCTGCTGGCCAATCAGTGCCGCTTCGTGACGGGCCTGCGTGTGCGGCGCGCGCAGCAGATCGCGCAGCTGTACGGCCGCCTCTACTCAGAGAGCTCGCGCCGCGTCCTCCTCGGTCGCCTCTGGCGCCGGCTGCGAGGCCGCCCTGGCCATGCCTCTGCCGTGATGGCGGCGCTGGCTGGCGTGTTCGTGTGGGAGGAGGAGAGGATCCAGGAGGAGGAGTTGCAGAGGTGAGCTCTGCGGCGAGGTGGTTTCTGTTCGCTGGGGTGGGGGCCGGTCAGGTTGGGAGGTTGGCACGGCGAACCCTGGGGCCTGCCTTTTGGCTCAGTGTCTCCCGTTTACCCGCAGGTACTGGAAGTGGCGATGCAGTAACTTGATCCTGTTTTAGCAAGACACGTTTTTTGTTTTTCTTCGTGTTAATTTCACGTGTCGGGTTAGGAATAACGAAGTATAGGTTAGCGTAGGAGGGAAGACTTTGAATAGGGAGCGTGACACCGAAGAAATAACCTTGTAAAAATTAAATTAGATATTGAAGGCATGTAACCCATCATTCACGTAATCTTTAACTCATCCAGAAAGGTGTTAACTCAAAACAGGTTTTAAATTTGACCTAAGGGTATGGTTATGCAATTACAAAATTACTTCATTCCTAATGGAATTTCGTGAGAAATGCCCGGAGGGCTCTTGTGTTATCGTGAGTCTTTCAGCTGGAAGGGATTTTTGTCTTCCTCAGATAAACCAGGAGCCCAGTATTTTAACCTGTAAAAATTAGGCCAGATTTTTGCTGCTTTAGCGAGAACTTAGGAAATACTGTTTCATTAGGCTCTGAAATCACGCTGTCATCTTCATCAAAACTTCTGTGAAAAAATGCGGTACCACCGATTGAATTTGTTAATCTGTGGTTTTTAAATTTGAGCCCTTACAGTTTTCAAGTAATCTCATGATTTAGCTCTGATTTGATCTAGCTCTTATTTATGGCGTCTTTGCATTTCCTTTAAACCGATACTCCTAAACTGCTCTTCCCTCCCCCTAAATTTGGTTCCTAATAAAATTTTATTTACAGAAATAGGTGATTGGTCCTAGACTGTGGTTTTCTGATTCTTTTATTAGTAGATCTTATTAGTTTATATAGATAGTAGATCAAAAATTTAATAGTTACCAAATGTCCACCTTGAGGGTATAAATGCAATTTAAAGTTATAACAGTCTTAGCCGTAAAAATTTTAATGTAATAAAGCATGATAGGTAGTTTGTCTAATTTCTGTTAGCATTTTGCAACTTGTCCATTGGTCTAATGAAACAGGCTCAGGTGTGAGAATATTTATGGGAGGAAAACTTTTAAATTAAGAAATTATCAATTAACTGAATTTTCATTCTGTTTTTGATGATGAAATATCCATGTTTCACAGTAGTCAAGTTTGGGAGGAAAATTCCCTGTTGGATCTATTTAGGAGAGAGGAGAAAGACCATAAAAGGGCTGGCTACCTGCTGAAAAGGGAGGGAAGATGTTTTGAGGTGGGAATTGAGTAGTGTTGGGGGTCCATGTGGTAGATGACATTCTTTGATTTAGCTTACTTCGTATGTTTTTATGGGCAGTATATCCTGGAGCCTCTGTTTAGTAGGTCTGCCATTAGCAGGAGCTGGAGAAGAAAACAAGATAAAGAACAAATACGGTAAACATTTGAGCCAGTAGTACTATCCACGGTAGTAGAAAGAGACCAGTTGATGACTAGGCCTGGTATTCAGTTTCCCTTTCTTCCCTCTTTGGGCTATTTCTGAAACCTAGGGGCAGTTCAAACATTTTTTATTCTAATCCAACTCCTGAAGAGGTATAGCTCTCTATTAACCCACTTGGGAATATCATAAACTCAGATTAAGGTCAGTCAGAACACTTAAGGTGCCTTTTTGATTCCCCAGAGTTGTTATTTATTTATTTATTTAAAGATTTTGTTTATTTATTTGACAGAGAGAGATCACAAGTAGGCAGAGAGGCAGGCAGAGAGAGAGAAGAGGGGGAAGCAGGCTCCCTGCTGAGCAGAGAGCCTGATACGGGACTCGATCCCAGGACCCTGAGATCATGACCTGAGCCACCCAGGCGCCCCAGAGTTGTTATTTAACAAAGGCTTTCATTTATGGTTTGTTTTCCAGTTCAGGCCTGAATTCAGTCATATACTTAAAATTTTGATGATGTCCGGGGCGCCTGGGTGGCTCAGTGGGTTAAGCCTTTGCCTTTGACTCAGGTCATGATCTCAGTATTCTGGGATCCAGCCCCACATCGGGCTCTCTGCTCAGTGGGGAGCCTGCTTCCTCCCCCCACTCTCTCTCTCTGCCTGCCTCTCTGCCTACATGTGATCTCTCTCTGTCAAGTGAATTAATAAAATCTTTTAAAAAATAAAAAAACTTCAAAAAATACTTTGATGGTGTCCATTTTGAGGATTTAAAAAAAAATGTTTGTTACCTTGCTAGGGTGACAAATATGCTGTTCAACTATATCTTGATTATAAAGTGGTTCTATAGGTTTCTCATGTTTCTAATATTTTGTCTCTTATTGAATAACTATTTTGGATTCAGATTAACTTTCTTTGCTTAAGTATTCAGTTTGCTTTAAAGGAGCCACTGCTGTGGTTGTCATAGCTAGTTTAGAAAATTTCAGATTTTGCTCTAGTGAAAGGATTTTGGGTGGCTTCCATAATAGAGCACGGTTGAATGTGCCTTGGGACGAGTGCATTTTTTTTTTCATTGTATAATGGAAGAAGAGCGTGATTGTACCATGGCCACTAAATCACAGCATTTGGTTCTTCTGTGCTGTTTCTGTACCTTCTTGTCCTAGTACTTTCTTTGAATGTATACTTTAATATGGTATATGTTTTCTCTTACGTTATTTGAGTACTATTCAGAATGAAAAGGGATAACTTTACTTTCGTTCTCTTGTGTTAAAAACATCTTAACAGATAGAATCTCATTTATCTAGTAATAGCAAGAAAATCTGAGAAAAGAACTAATTTGTACAAAGTGACTTTGACTGATGGGGACCAGGTGTAGAAATCCGGTCTTTTAATGCTTGGTCTATGATTCTTACCCAATTGGTTTCACTTAAGTCCAAACAATAACTTTCAGTCAGTATTTTTGGTACAGAATCACTCGTTCTGTGAGCCCAGGGCAGATTTTATGGAAAAGATATAGTAGTAATTTTTTATTGCTTTGAAACATTAAAAAAAAATTATAGAAGGGGTGCCTGGGTTGCTCAGTCGATTAAGCATCTCTCTTTGGCTCTGGTCATGATCCCAGGGTCCTGGGATTGAGTCCTGCATTGGGGCTTCTTGCTCAGTGGGGAGTCATCGTCTTCCTCTGCCTGCTGTTCCCCCTGCTTGTGCATGCTCGCCCATGTACTCTTTCTCTCTCTGACAAATAAATAAATTCTTTTTTTTAAAAAGTTGCAGGAACAAAAAGAGGAAGGAAGTTAAGAAATATGAAAGGCTCGGGGAAAATGTTCCATTAACCCCTCCTCTTTTTAAAAAAGTTATAGTCCGGGGCGCCTGGGTGGCTCAGTCGTTGATTGTCTGCCTTTGGCTCGGGTCCTGATCCCGAGGTCCTGGGATTGAGCCCTGCATTGGGCTCCCTGCTCAGTGGAGAGCCTGCTTCTCCCTCTCACACTCCCCCTGCTTGTGTTCCCTCTCTCACTGTGTCTCTCTCTGTCAACTAAATAAATAAAATCTTAAAAAAAAAAAAGTTACAGTCCATTGCTCCAGAAATTTGAGTAAATAAGTGCCAGTAATATTTCATAAAGAAAATTCTTTCCCATTTTTGTCTCTCAGGGCATTTAGAACAATTTTAACTTTTCAGTGTATTATTAACTAGATAAACGATCAGCAAAAAATCCTTTTTCTTTTTTGCCACTGTCAAAGATTATTTACTGACATATTCTTCTTAGAGCATCAGAATTACATAAAATCTGACTTGAATTTTTTGACATTGTCTTCGTTATTTTACCATTAACCAGTTGGCCCAGAATAGCAGTGAACTAGCTGATGTCTTGTATTTCTTTTGTCTCATGACAGATATATTTGAAAGTCTCTAACTTTGACAGTACTTTGGAATTTAAGGAGGGATTATGTGAAATGAGGCAGTTGTCTTGCTGGAATTATTAATTACAGGGATGGCTTCATTTGAATCATTTTGGACGTTTATATAAAAGTCTGTATACTGATGGCAGGACCTCCTACATGAGCCAAAACTTGTTATACTTATTACTCTGTTTTATTTATATATTTTTTTTAAAGATTTTATTTATTTATTTGACAGAGATCACAAGTAGATGGAGAGGCAGGCAGAGAGAGAGAGAGAGGGAAGCAGGCTTCCTGCTGAGCAGAGAGCCCGATGTGGGCCTCGATCCCAGGACCCTGAGATCATGACCTGAGCCGAAGGCAGCGGCTTAACCCACTGAGCCACCCAGGCGCCCTTATTACTCTGTTTTAATAGTTTTGTGCCTTCAGTTTCCATATCTCTCAGTCCAGCCTTTCTCACATATTGAAATGACTCTAGGTTTGGAGTTAGGGAAGTACTGGGTGTCTTGTCTTGATCCTCTTACTAATCTGCTGTTTCTATTTTGGGAATAATCTCTTTTGTCCTTTCTTATTTTTTAAGTCTCAGATAATAAGGTTTAGACACCCACCCTGTCCAAATAAGGATTTAGCACAGCAGGCTAAAGAGATGTATGGTGAGAGGTTTTCCTTCGTCCACATACACGATAGTGAGTCACTTTGGGTACCTGTGTGCTAATTAGGTCCGTTCTGTCAGTATTTAGAAGCTGAGACCCTTCAGAGATTGTTGAATCAGAGACAAGAATCATTTGCATTTTATGATGCAGTCTTGCACTAGCATTTAGTTTGTGTTATTTCAAGAATGAATGTCATGGCCTGCACAAGACATTTTTCTCCCCCTCTGGGGATTTAGTCTCATAATTTGAATCAAGGGCACCTAGTGACCTTTAATTATATAGGAGAGGTTGATTAAGTAATGGGTCTGAAGCTCTGTACCACTTCAGAAGGCCATTAAAAATATTGCATGCAGTCATATAGTTTAATTTTCTTAAAATCTTATTACTATGTAATTTTATGAGCCTCTGATGTACTTTTAATAAGGCATTTCTGCCCTTCATTATGTGATAAGAATGACATGGAAGGGTGATGCTTAATTTTTATTGAAGAATGCCTTACTAGTCCTGAAAAGTTTCATAATTGGTGCCATGTGATGCCTGAATTGTTCTCTAAGCAAGTCTAGCTGTGGTTTTGCTTTTGCTTTCTCCTGAAAGATCCTATTGTGTATTGTAAAGTTCCTTCCCTATTTCTGTGTTTGCAGTGAATCCTGTTTTGCAGTTTTTAATGCAAATTAAAAATTTTTAAAAATGGTTATACTTTTTTAGTCAGAACATCAGTATAAATTGTACTGGCTAGGGTTTTTATTTTATTTTTTTTATTTTTTATTTATTTTTTTTTAAGATTTTATTTATTTATTTGACAGAGAGAAATCACAAGCAGGCAGAGAGGCAGGCAGAGAGAGAGGAGGAAGCAGGCTCCCTGCTGAGCAGAAAGCCCAATGCGGGGCCTGAACCCAGGACCTGGGATCATGACCTGAGCCGAAGGCAGCGGCTTAACCCACTGAGCCACCCAGGCGCCCCTGGCTAGGGTTTTTAGTTGGAAATGAAGCTGATACTGCTTGACTTAAGCTGAAAGGCATTAATCAAAGGGATTAATTAAAGGTGTTAGGTCACTCAGGGCATTGACAAGAAGGCCAGAATACAGGTTGGCCAGGAGAACAGCCAGGACCTGCTGTAGGGATAATCTTCTTAGGGCAGTGTTGCTGGTTTTATTTACCCTAGATTGGTTGCACTGCTGGACACTCAGCTCCTTCAAGATCCCTGAGAATAATCTGCAAAAGATCCTGTGCCTTTCCTCAAGATTCATATCCTCTACCAGAAGTGTCTAATCAGCCTTACTTAAATTAGGTGCTGTTCTCTAATGCTAGGGCTTGAGAGGCGACTGTATCCCACCTATTTTTGGGATCCTCCCAAATATGAAAAGATATCGGGCAGTCAAAACAACAAAATGTCCCCTGTATAAATATTTTCATCTAAGTCCAAAGTTTAAAATTTGGAGAAATGAAATTTTAGAGCCAATAGAAACCTTCAAAAAATAATGTCCTAACTTTGTAGGTGGAAATAGAGAGGGCTTTACAGGTAAAACGACTTATATAAGATCACACAGCCAGTTGGCAGAGCCAGGACTAGAACACAGATCTTTATAGTCACCATCACTTAGGGTTGCTCTAAACTTTTAATCTTGGGTTACCAGTATGACTTTGAATTTTTATCTTTTAAAATGTATGAATGTAGTCTTTTAATAAGAATTTGAATTATTGGGGCCTACTTTCATTTTTACTCAATTTACTTAGTAAACATTTGAGTGCCTGATGTTTACCAGGTACTTGCTAGGAACTGAAAATACGGATATGAAAGACATTCTGGGACATTAGGGAATTCATAGTTTAGTAAAAGAGGCGGATACAGAGATGGACTAATTACAGTATAATGTGATACATGTCTGTACAGAATTAAAGTAAATATATATGGTTAACTCTGCCTGAAAGTTAACCTTGAACTTTTGGTGTGGTTTTTTTTTTTTTAAGATTTTATTTATTTGTCAGGGAGAGAGAGGGAGAGAGAGCGAGTGCGGGCAGACAGAATGGCAGGCAGAGGCAGAGGGAGAAGCAGGCTCCCTGCTGAGCAAGGAGCCCGATGCGGGACTCGATCCCAGGACGCTGGGATCATGACCTGAGCCGAAGGCAGCTGCTTAACCAACTGAGCCACCCAGGCGTCCCAAACTTTTGGTGTTTTGAAGGTTGAATAGGAGTAGGCATTTTAGACAGAGTGTATTAGAGTTGGTGTCTTCTTCAGTCTTAAATAGCAGAAGTTGTATATGATACAGACAGCGATTTTTCTTTCCTAACTGCTATTTTAGAGGTTAAGTGGAAAATACAAGCCATGGGGTTTTTTTTGTTTGTTTTTATTTTTAAAATAGTATTTATTTGAGAGAGAGAATGAGAGGTGGGCAGAGGGAGAGCGAATTTTAACCAGGCTCCATGTGGATAAGATTAAGATTCCCTCTCCTTTTGCCCACCCACTCATGCTTTCTCTTTAGGGGGAAAAAAAAACTTAAAATGTTTCAGATATAAAAAGACTTTAATATGAATGTTACAAATGCAGTTATATATTTTTTAAAGAGCTTAAAAGGAGAGCAAGAGAGCACACATGCAGTGCAGGGGGACCAGAGCAGAGGGGGAGGGAGGGACAGGGAGGAAGAATCCCAAAAAGACTCCCTGCTTAGCGCAGGAGCAGGAGCAGAGTCCTACGCAATTCTCCATTTTAGGATGCTGAGATAAGATCTCAGCCAAACCAAGAGTTGGTTGCGAAACTGGCTGAGCCACCCAGGCAGCCGCAAATATAGTTGTATTTAAGAAATAAAATACTATAGGTAAAGCCTCCTCTGTACCTTTACCCAGTCGAAATCTCCTCTGTCCCCCAGATTATCTCAGTTTGTTGTATTGCATTTCTTTCTATGTCTTTATATGTATTTGTCTCTAAAAGATATACAACAACACGAAGAATCTGGTATTATCTAGAATGTCTTAAAGCTTTAGGCAGCTCTGAACAAGATACTGACAAATGGAATCCAGTAAGATATGAAAAGGAACAGGAACAGTGGGATTTATTTCAGGAAAGCAAGGTTAATTCATCACATAAAAATCAATTTAGAGGCGCCTGGGTGCCTGCAGCTCAGGTCATGATCCCAGGGTCCTGGGATCGAGTACCGCATCGGGCTCTCCACTCCACGGAGAGCTGTTTCTCCCTCTCCCTCTTCTGGCCGCTCTGCCTACTTGTGCTCTCTATCTTTCTGTCAAATAAATAAATAAAATCTTATTTTAAAAAATCAGTTTAATACAACACTATTAATAGAAATAATATTAATAGAATGAAGGACAAAAATCACATAATCATCTCAGTATATGCAGAAAAGCATTTGACAGTTGAACCTCCTTTCATGATAAAAGAAAATAAAAAGCATTCAAGATGATAAAGGGCCTCTACAAAAAACACAGTTAACAGTGTAATGGTGAAAAACGGAAAGCTTTTCCCCTAAGATCAGGAATAAGACAAAGATGTCTGCTCTCTCCACTTCTGCAACATCGTACTCCCATGTTTTTGCTGAAAACTACAGAAGATCATTGTAAGAAATTTTAAAACACATAAACGGGAAGTTCTGTATTTATGTATCGGAAGACTTAATATTGTAAAGATAGCAATGCTAGTCAAATTGATCTATAAATTCAACACAATCCCTATCAGAATCTTAGCACACTACTTTGTGCCAGTTGAAAAGCTGATCCTGATACCTACATGGAAATGAAAGAGACCCAGAATGGTAAAATAAGTCTTAAAAAGGAGGACAAAGTTAGAGGACTCACTCTTTCTGATTTGAAAATTTAATACCAACCTGTAGTATAGTTCAGATATGCCATATCATTATGATATTGGCATAAGGATAGATATATGAATTGTTGGAATAAAATTGAGAATTTAGAGATAAACCCTAAACTTAATGGCCAATTGATTTTCTACAAAAATGCCAAGACAATTCAGTGGGGAAACAATAGTCTTCAGATGGCACTGGGACAACTGGAGGTATACATGCAAAGATAATGAATTTAGACCCTATACCTCACATCATACACAAAAATTAACTCAAAATGGATCAGAGTGTAAACTAATATGAAAACACTTTTTTTTAATACTAAAATTCTTAGTAGAAAATAACAGACATGACTCTTTATGACTTTGAATTAGGAAGCGATGGCTTCTTAGCTATAACACAGAAACATAAGCAATCAAAGAAAGTAGATGAATTGGACTTTATCAGAATTAAAGACTTTTATTCATCAGGGGTCACTATTAAAAAGCTGATGTTCTCTCACATAATGGAAGAAAGGATTTATAAATCATATCTGGTAAGGGACATATTCAGGATATATAAAAATTCTTATAATTCAACAATAAAAAGACAATCCAACTTAAAAATAGGCAAAGATTTCAGTAGATATTTCTCCAAAGAAGATACACAAATGGCCAATAAGCACTTGGAAATATGCTCAGCATCATTAGTTACTGGGGAAATACAAATCAAAGACCACAATGAGATATACTTCTCACACCCACTAGAATTGCTAGAATCAGGAAAATAGTTATTGTCTAATAACAAGTGTTTGCAAGGACGTGAAGCAGTTGGAACCCTGTTAGGAGTATAAAATGGTGCAGCTGCTTTAGAAACTAATTTGGCATTCCATTAAAAGGTTAAAAATAGAGTTGCCATGACTCAGCAAATCCACCCAGGAATCTGCTCAAGAGAACTGAAAACCTGTGTTTTTCAGAAAAACTTCTACACAAACGTTTATAGCATTATTATTCATAATAGCCAGAAAGTAGAAACAACCTAAATGCCCATCACCTGATGAATGGATAAACAAATGTGAGATATCCATTAAATGAAATATTCAACTTAAAAAAAGAGGGAACAAAGTATACCATTAATCAACTTTGAAAATATGCTGAGGGAAAAAAGCCAGACACTAGAGACTATATGTTGTATGATTCTCTTTATATGAATTGTCCAAAATAGGCAAGTTCATAGAGACAGAAAATAGATTAGTGGTTGTCAGAGGTTATAGGGAGGCAGGACTGGGGAATGACTGCTGATGCGTGTAGATTTTTGGGGGAGATGATGAAAATGTTATAGAGTTAGTGTTGGTGGTCATACAACCTTGTGAGTATACTAAAAATCATTGAATTGTAAAAAAATTGTAAAAAAGGATGATTCTTAGGAATGTGAATTATATTTTTAAAAGAAGAGGAAAAATACGTAATTGTTTAAATTTTATAATCAACCCCTGAGGTTGGTCCTGTTATCCTCATTTTACAGATTAAGAATAGAGACTAGGGGCTCCTGGGTGGCTCAGTGGGTTAAGCCTCTGCCTTTGGCTTGGGTCATGATCTCAGGGTCCTAGGATCAAGCCCCACATTGGGCTCTCTGCTCGGCAGGGAGCCTGCTTCCCCCTCTCTCTCTGTCTGCCTCTCTGCCTACTTGTGATCTCTCTCTCTGTCAAATGAATAAATAAAATCTTAAAAAAGAGAGAGAGAGAGACTAAATGTTTTAGTTAATGAACATTGGACCGGGATTCAAACTCAGGAACTTGAGTTTTCACTGCACTTTATACTCTTTCAAACCCACACCATTTTTTTTTTTTTTAAATTTTATTTATTTGAGAGATAAAGAGCACATGCGCACAAGCAGGGGGAGTGGGGGGGGGGAGAGGTAGAAGCAGGCTCCACATTGAGCAGGGAGTCTAATGCAGGGCTCTATCCCAGAACCCTGAGATCATGACCTTAGCCTAAGGCAGACACTTACTCAACTGAGCCACCCAGGCGCTCCAACCCACACCATTCTTACACAAGTCCTTCTGTAGACATTTCATTTTACAGGATTGACTACAGCCACCTGCACCATTCCTTTTGTTCTCCTTTTGCAGATCCATTGATGAGATGAAACGGTTGGAAGAAATGTCACATATGTTTCAGCGCTCTGGAGTTGAACGCCTCCCTCCAGAACCAAAATCACAGAGAGAAGGGAATGAAGATTCAGGGGGCAAAGAGCAACCATGGGAGATGGTGATGGATAAGAAACACTTTAAGCTCTGGCGGCGCCCAATTACAGGCACCCACCTTTACCAGTATAGAGGTGAGCCCAGCTTGGCTGCCTTGTAGGTGTGTTCCATGATGGGCCAGATGTGCAGGACTTCTGTTCTTCATACTCTCTAACTGTTCTGGTTGTTGCTCAGAAAATTTGCCATGGTTTCCTGTTTTTTGTTTTTCTTCTCCCAGATGACAAGCATCTCAGTGTCTTCATTACTGTACTTTGCTGTAGGTTGTCTTTGTCTTACTTTGCTGCCCCAATATGACGTCTAGTTTCTGAATCTGCCTTTAAGATCTGTCAGTACTCTATAATTGAAGTGCAGTTAAGCGATAGGAATAAGATGAGTGATGAGGGTGTGGTAGACATCTCTTGTTCTTCCTTGTCATTCTAGTTTTTGGAACCTACACAGATGTGACACCCCGGCAGTTCTTCAATGTTCAGGTGAGTAAATATTTCTTCCACTTACCACTGTCCACATGAATAATTTCTTCAACTCAGGACGTGCTTTCAGTACATCCGTCTGTCTCTGTACCCTTCATCTCATGTCTGATAGCATCTGGGTAAAGACTGGACTTACCATTCTTTCTCTGGTGGAATGAGCGCAGTTCTGTCCTCTCACAGGGCTGTTGGGAAGATTAAATAGAAGAATGTATTTGAGTGATTTTAGTATACTTTATAAGGTTTTATGGTTATTTTTTCCTAAATAATTCAAGGGCAAGTTCCATGTGTGGCCCTTTATTCCAAAATCCTTCAGTGTGTATTTCCTAAAATTAGACATATTCTCTTAACCATGGTGTCATTATCAAAGTCTATAAATTTAACATGGATGCAGCTCTTATGTTATCTTCTGCTTGTATTGTGGTTTTTATCTATTGACGCAGTAATGCATAGCATTTTCCTCTTCAGTACAGATCTAGTCAGATTTAGTAATCTGGAACATTTCCATAGTGAAGGTATTTATTTAATAAAGATGAAGACTGTCTCTTCAAAGACTGCTTTCTTCCTTGGGGGGAAATGTATGAAAAGGAGAGATGGGATCATCCAGAGTTCTATTAAAAAAATATTCTCCTTGGATATTTCACTGTTTTGTCAGGCTTTTGGTAATTAATTGATCAGTATAACATCCACTAGTAATATGCTAGTGCACATTTCCCCCACCAAGCACTGAATTTTACCAGTTTACACTGAATTTTTGTTGGTTTGGATTTGTATGTGTCTTACTTTGAAATTCCCTACGTAGTAGTCATGCTAGAAATTAAAAAATATGTTACTTGCATTCATTTGTGTGAGGTGTCTGCTCATACTTTTGGGATTTTTGTCTGTTTAAAACTTTAAAAAATTGTTTCGCCTTTACACATACTATATTTTCCCTAGACATATCTCTCACAGTATTTTTTTTTCTTAACATTTCCTCTCCTTTGCCTTTTTTTTTTTTTTTTTAAAGTAAGATTAATTTCAGGTAATGCTATTGGTCTGTAAGAAAGAATTTTAAGAGACTTACCTATAGTAAACACAGCAATGTCTTTCACATTTTGTCACTTTTAGGTTCAGTAACTGTTTCAGAATCCTTGGGTCAGAGGTCCAAGAATCTGGAGAAGCTTTCTGCAACTTTGTTTTGGATTTCCTGGGTCTTCATATCTTTTCTCTTTCTGCAGCTGGATACAGAGTATAGAAAAAAATGGGATGCCCTGGTAATCAAGCTGGAAGTGATTGAGAGGGATGTGGTTAGTGGTTCTGAGGTTCTTCACTGGGTAACCCATTTTCCTGTGAGTATTTTTACTACTGTTTTTAGTTTTGTCACATCCATTTGGGGCAGAACACTAATTCTGCCTATCCTTTTCTTTAGTATCCAATGTACTCGCGGGATTATGTTTATGTTCGACGGTATAGCGTGGATCAGGAAAACAATGTGATGGTGTTGGTGTCACGGTATGTGTGGTTTCCTGTGGCTCCTGCTCAGTTCCTTTAACTGTCCTTCAAATATGTCTGCTGGGAGTTTGCATGTTCTCAGTGCTGTTATGAGTGATGCTAGGACCCCATCCATCCCAGGTAGACCATTAGTGGGCTGTGACTGGTGACCACAGTTTAGGAAGATTGAAGGGATCTATGTAAGCTTTTCATTAAACCATTTCTTTAGTTCCTTTGTGTTGATAATTTAAAAAGGGAACTGTTCTCCTCTTCAACACGAAGCCTCGTGAGCCAGGAATCACCAAGGAAACTCACTTGTTTTTAGAACTTAGTTTGTATTCATTCATTTTAGTGACTCTTCTGTTTTATTTTAAAAATTAAAGCCAGCTTTCTAGATTTTCCTCTTAACTATAGCTCTCATGCTGTTTTCTTGTATGTAGACATTACTGAGAGTTTCCTTAACTTTTCTCCTTACCAGTGCTGTGGAGCACCCTAGTGTTCCAGAGTCTCCAGAATTTGTAAGAGTCAGATCGTATGAATCCCAGATGGTTATCCGTCCCCACAAGTCATTTGATGAGGTGAGTTTTATATCATCCAAGAGATGATGTGTAGTGGCTTTGGATCTTTTGTCTTTTGTCTGAACCGAGAAGGGCAGTGGTTCTCAAACTTGGCATGCATCAGAGTCTGCTGGAGCTTAATAACATACAGTGCTTGGGTATGGCCCAGAATTCTCATTTTTAAGAAGTTCCCAGGTGAGGCTGATGCTCCTGGTTTGGGAACCACTGTTATAGGGTGACATAGCTGGAAGATTGCCCAGGACAGAGTACTAAGCACCCACTGACCCCTGTTTGTGTGAGAGACAGGAGAAGACAATGGTCTGTCATTAGCATTCTTCAGAAGCTGAAGGGAGCACCTTTTCCATCAAAATTTCACCACCATTGGCAGAACACTTAAAACCTTTCTGGACTTTCCTTTCCTTGTCTGTAAAATGAGAGCGTTAGAGTAATCCTCTCGGCCTTCTTTAAAATTCTGTTGACCTTTCTTTGAGAAGAATATTTTTCTCAGCTTAGGGAGTGTTGATTTTTTAAAGCCAAATTTGTGTTGAGTTTACATATTGATTTCACTGGTTGCTGTTTTAGTTGTATTTCACTTTATAAAGGCTTTATTTCTCCCCATTACTTTTATTTTTGAGCTATATGAACTGTGTGCTTTAGTATGGTTTTGTTTTCAACAAGTTGTTCTATTTATACTCCCTGAAGTGGAACTTCAAATACGACAGAAATGGTGGTTCATTTCAGTCAGTGTGGTGTTACACTGTTTTTTAACTGGGAGATCTGTGTGTTTACTTGCATGCTATTTTTAAAGATTTTTATTTATTTATTTACTTCATAGACTGAGATCAAAGTAGACAGAGAGGAAGGCAGAGAGAGAGAGGAGGAAGCAGGCTCCATCCCAGGATCCCGAGACCACAACCCAAGCTGAAGGCAGAGGCTTTAACCCACTGAGCCACCCAGGCGCCCCTGCATGCTATTTTTAGAGCAGTGTTTTTCAAACCTGGGATTGCTACCCATTAGTGGAAGACAAAATTAATTTAGTACATTATGATCCGCTTTTAAAAAAAAGAATACATAGAATAGAAATCATCCAAGTGTAACCATATTTCATGAGACTTCAGTTTTGTAAGTATGTGTGAATGTGTGTGTAGGAGGCTGAGAGAGGGAACTGGTTTCAGTGCATAAAGGATTATTTACAGTGTGTTACAGTTAAAAATGTTTGAAAGTCCTTGCTTTAGAACACAGAAAACAAGAAGCAAGGCTACTGTCCATGTCTTGTCTCCTTTAGGAGGGGGATCCTGGGTCAGGCTGAAGATAGTGTGGGAGGTCGAGTTAGGCCTCACTTTTCCCTTTATGTTGCTTTCGAAATTTGGACCTTGTCTATTAATTTCCTATTTGAGAAAAACTGAATTGAGTTCCAGCATTGCTACCTTTAGAAACTGTGACCGTGAAGCAGCTAAGGCATCATTTAGCACCTAGCAGAGTGTCTTGCATCTAAGTAGGGACCCAGTAAACAATTTCTTTTAGCTGATTTGGGGTAACAATAAGAGTTATCTATATAGTTTTTTTAGTGTATTTGTCACAAGCTCTTAAGAAAAAGGTAAGATTCGAGCTAGTTCTTGTGAAAAGGCAAACTGGAGAAAACAGGAAATGCAGAGGACACGATATACCAAAGATGAAGACAGGAATGAGCCATGGATATGTTCAGAGACTCACCACTTAGAAAGGAAGTTTGGGATTAGGGAGGAGTGATAAATTACATTGACCATGTACAGAGAGTACTTGAAAATCAGGCAGCTGCATTTGGACTGCCGGATGGAAAGTAGATCCTTAAGCCAGGGTATGGTGTTCATTTGTTTTACTTCTTTTTTTTTTTATTTTTTTTTTAGATTTTATTTATTTGTTTGACAAAGAGCACAAGTAGGCAGAGCTGCAGGTTGAGAAAGGTAGAAGCAGGCTCCCTGCTGGGAGCCGGATGGAGGCTTGATCCCAGAACCCTGGGGTCATGACCTGAGCCACAGACAGATGCTTAACAGTTATGCCACCTAGGTGCCCCTGTTTTACTTTTTATTAGGGAAAATTTGAAATGTATATGAAAGATAAAGAAGTAGAATAAAGAACCTTCTGTATATATCCCCAGCTCCAACAGGGATCAACTTCTGGCCATACTTGTTTTATCTGTATCCTTTCTTATCTCTTTTTGCTGCTGTCCTGATTATTTTGAATAAGTTTCTAGCTTTGCTATAAAAGAAACCATAGAAGAATTCTTCTATAGATACTTCAGTATTTATCTTGAAAAGAAAAGAGATTTTTGAAAACATAACCTCGGTATCCTAATAATCCCTAATATCAAATAGTCTAGTTAGTGTTTGAATTTTCCTGATTGGCCATGAATTTTTTGGGGAGTTCATTTATTTGAATCAGGACCCAAGTATGATTGAGACACTGAAAATTTGTTCATAATATCTTTTGAGTCTTTTGAGTCAGTCAGTTTCCCCTCCTTTTTTTTCCCCCCTCAATTGTATTTGTTTAAGAAGCAGGGTTCTTTGTCCTGGATCTTGATGATTGTGTCCTAGTAGTATCCATAGTGTCATCTAACATATTCCTATGTCTCCTGCCTGTCTTTGTTGGGTATTGATTAGTTACTGTTTAATCCTGAGGCTTAAATAAATTCTGGTGTGGGTTGTTTTGGGCAAGAGCATTTTATTAGAAGGCAAGTGACGTTTGATTGTCTCTTTCTTTGTGAATTTAGAAATGATTGATTATTGCTGAGATCCATTATTTTAGTCAGTCAGTGTGGTGTAACAAAATGCTGTGGTATAACAAAATGCTGATTCTGTAATTTCTTTATTTCCACATATTAAAATACATTAGGGAAAAAATTTCTCACTGTTTCTTTTCCTTTAGTTTACATAGGAAAGGGAAGTAAGAGAAGGTTGATTTGTTTCCTTTATTTATGAGTTTCAAAATAATGAATTGGTTCTTTCAACCAAGGATCCTCCAGAGGTTAAGTTTTGGTTTTGTTTTAAAGAAATACCATTAATCTTTGCTATAGAAGAACCAATGGAAGACTTAAATAGATATTTCAGTTATTTATTTTATTTGTAATTTTTTTGATATTTTTAATTTTTTTAACATGTTTTTATGTTTTTTTTAACATGTTTGGTTAGTTCTAATCCAAAAGTTATTCTTTTTTTTTTTTTAAGATTTTATTTATTTATTTGACAGAGATCACAAGTAGGCAGAGAGAGAGGAGGAAGCAGGCTCCCTGCTGAGCAGAAAGCCTGATATAGGGCTCCATCCCAGGACCCTGAGATCATGACCTGAGCCGAAGGCAGACGCTTTAAACCACTGAGCCACCCAGGCGCCCCTAAGCATCCGACTCTTGATTTTGGCTCAGGTCATGAGATTTGGCCTGGCATCAGGCTCCCTGCTTAGCAGGAAGTCTGTCTACTTGAGATTCTCTCTCTTTCTGTCTCAAATAAATCTTAAAAAATAAAATTAAAATAAAAAAAAAATACCAGAACTTGGCTTCTAGGAATACTTACAGCTATTGGCTTGTTCATTGTCTTTAGACCTTTTCAGAGGCTAGAACTAAGTAATAAATGCTGCTTATTTGTTTTAAAGATAAATCTTAAGGTGCATGCTAATATTTTTAATCCGTGTTTCAGACTGGAGAGGTTTTATTTATTAAGATTTTATTTATTCATTTGACAGAGAAAGTGAGAGAGGGAACACAGGCAGGGGGAGTGGGAGAGGGAGAAGCAGGCCTCCCACAGAGCAGGGAGCCCAATGCGTGGCTCAAACACAGGACCCCGGGATTATGACCTGAGCTGAAGGCAGACTCCTAATGACTGAGCCATCCAAGTGCCCCTGGAGAATTTTTATTTATATTTTATATCTTACATCGATCACCTTTACCTGTGCTGGAAAATTCAACTCAACTCATCACCGAAACATAACTACTCATTTGCTTTAATCTGAAATATACACGAACCAGCCTCAGGATAATACACCAAGATCACTAGTGATGTGATTTAAAATTTGTATTTTTTTATCCTTAGGATGTGTACACAGTGTACAAAATACTAGTTTTAAAGTTACTTGAAATAGGTGCTCTCTTTGTGCTCTTTCCTGCTGACTCAGTTCATAGTTAGGTTCCCTATTTTCTATTTTGCTTTCAGTTTTTAGATATTGCTTTTTAAATTTAATTTTGTTTTATTAAATTATGAAAAAGTTTATGCTCCTGAAGTCAAATGTGTAAAATAAAAACTGTTCAGAGTGATTTTGTTTATATCCCTATTCCTTTCTTCATCCAGTGGGTAATCACTGTTTTTGTTTGGTTTCCTTTTTTAAAATATAAGCAGTGGTGGATGAGAACCCAGGTCTCTTGACTTCCCAGTCTGTTTTATGGGAAGAATAAAGTCTTTTATATGTATTAACTCATTTAGCCTTAGAGCCAGCCTTTGTGGTGGATACTGTTGTTTCCACTATACAGGTTTTACCTCTCCTTTATCTTTTTTTGTAAGATTTTATTTCTTTATTTGTCAGAGCACAAGCAGAGGAAGTGGCAGGCAAAGGGAGAAGCAGTCTTCTCTCTGAGCAAGGAGCCCAACACAGGACTCAGACCGAGGACCCTGGGATCATGACCTGAGCCAAAGGCAGATGCTTAACCAACTGAGCCACCCAGGCATCCCTCTCCTTTCTCTTTACTTCCATAGTATTCATTTGGTATCTCTGTTATGGCATCTCTCTCATTAGTTGAAAGCTCTTGAGGGCAGGGACTAGTACATTTTTGTTTGCTCTAAGTACCTAGCACAGTGCCAGACATGAAGCAGACATACATATATTTATTTTTAATGTATTTTTTAATGAATATATTTGATGGAGAGAGCGAGCACAAGCAGGGGCAGCAGCAGAGGGAGAGGGAGAACTGGGCTCTCCGCTGAGCAGGGGGCCTGATGCAGGGCTAGACCTCAGGACTGTGGGATCGTGACCTGAGCCAAAGGCAGGCACTTAAGTGACTAAGCCACCGAGGTGCCCCTGAAGCAGACATTTAAATACATGTTGAGTAAATAAATAAAAGATTACACAGTTCATGTTGAGTAAATAAATAAAAGATTACACAGTTCATTGGGGGGGGGGGAAAGGATGGACTTTGGAGTAAAAAGCATGGTAATTTAAAGTGTAGTTCTACCACCTGGAGTTGTGGCCAATCTGCTTTAAAAAGTGCAGACATAAAAGTGGTTATCTCTAACTCCTTTGTGTGGAGCATAATTGGTACAGATCTCTCCTAGGATCAAGACCCCTGGAAATCTTAATCCCCTGTCCTTCACTGTAATAGGCAATGAGAGGGCTGAGCCAAAAAGAGTGGGTGCATAGGCCCTGCAGTCAGAATTTTGGGTTTATCTTGGCTGTCATTGAGTATGTAGGTAACCTTGGGCAAAGTTACTTCTTAGTGCTCAGTTTCTTCCTCTGTTAAATGAGGTAACAGTACCTACATTATAGGATTGTTCCAAGTTGGAAGCATTTCACCATTAAGTGCTCTATAAATGTTTGCTGTTATTAGTCATAGTAGTAGTAGAGTTTATACCATTTTGGTAAAGATGAAGACCTTTGACTATTTGAAGATATGTGTTGGAATTTTCAAGACCAACCCACATTTGAGAATTAGCTAGAAGGACTCATAGGACTCAGCATATAGTTGTACTCATGACTCAGATGTATATAGTCATATAGTAAGGATACACACCTGCATCATAGGGAAGAGACCTGCAGAGTCTAGGAATCCACATGTAGGCTTCCTCCTGCTCTCTCTCCTGTGAGAGGTCACACAGAGTACATTCTCCTTCCAGCAACAAAAATAGAGCAACATGTCTGTGATGTTTCTGCCCAGAGAAGCCCTTGAGAGGGTCAGCACCCAAGATTTTTACTGAGGGCTGGTTACATAGGGATACTTTTCATAGCATATACCAAAATTCCAGATGCACCAGAAAGAAAGCAGGTATTCAGCATAAACTGTAGTGTTTGCATGAACAGACAAGACACAGGGGTCACTCTTACCACTTAATTGTTGACTGGGAATACTTGGAACCAAGTTCCCAGACACCACCTGAGCGCCAACCTTGTAGGCTGGCCTTTCTATGGATAGCAACCTATGCAGTCTTCAGTATATTACTCCTTTTTTGCATAGGGTAAAAAATTGACAGTCTGCTCCAGAATCAGATTGTGATTATTCTGTGGTACTGGATGTGGAAGCTATTATGGTGGGTAATTTTTTGCTGTTTTTCTTTTCCAGAATGGCTTCGACTACTTGTTGACATACAGTGACAATCCCCAGACTGTGTTTCCTCGCTACTGTGTTAGTTGGATGGTTTCCAGTGGTGAGTGGGTACTTGTATACAGGGCCTGGGACCTGGGCTGAGCATTTTGTTTTTCTCTAGCTCTAAGCGGCAAGCAAGAGGATTAGTGCTTGTCTCATGGGAGCACTATCGGGGAAATTAAACATCTTCCAAGCCCATTCTTTTTTTTTTTTTTTTTTTTTTTTTAAAGATTTTATTTATTTATTTGACAGAGAGAGATCACAAGTAGATGGAGAGGCAGGGAGAGAGAGAGAGAGAGGGAAGCAGGCTTCCTGCTGAGCAGAGAGCCCGATGTGGGACTCGATCCCAGGACCCCGAGATCATGACCTGAGCCGAAGGCAGTGGCTTAACCCACTGAGCCACCCAGGCGCCCCCAAGCCCATTCTTGAATATTGCAAAGATATTGAAGCCTCCTGCTAAGCTTTGGAAGGATGAATATTGTGGAGTTTCAGAAAGTAACATGTGCCCAGAAGGGAGTTTTGAGAACATTTGCTTAATTCCTTAAATGTGGACTGTGTATATTAATGCACTTAAATATTTTTTCTATTTAGATACATTTTGGGAGCCAACTATGACTTACAGGTTGTTAATCGGGCTGTGATCTCTTTAAGAAGGAATTGGCTCCCTGCCATGAAAGAAACAGGCCATCTAATTTTGACCCTATTTTTGGTTTGTATTTCAGCCTACCCAAATTTCTCTCTCTCCCACCAGGCATGCCAGATTTCCTGGAGAAGCTGCACATGGCCACTCTTAAAGCCAAGAACATGGAGATCAAAGTAAAGGACTATATCTCGTCTAAGCCTCTGGAAACCGGTAGTGAAGCCAAAGCTACCACTCCGTCTTCCGAGCGGAAGAATGAGGGTAGTTGTGGCCCTGCCCGGATCGAGTATGCTTGAAAGGCTTTGGGATAAGAAAGGACAGGCTGCTTCTAGCCCTGTCTCGGTCCCTTATCTGCTACAGAACGGGGACATGTATTAGAAGGCATCTGCTGTAACTGCCAGTGCAAGATAACTCAGTAACTGGTGTCCGATTGCATTCAGAGCCCTTACTGCTCTTTATCAGAACAGAAGAAGGAGGCATCCATGGGGGCGTTGTCATATTCTCAGGCCAAGCATCTTGCAATTCAGTATTTCGCTGAGCTAATCTGGAACAAACCTCTCACCTCAGGCCAGAAGGGGACAACTTCTTTTTGCTTCCTTTGAGTAGTTTGCTCTGCCAACATTCCAGTTCCCACCATTGGTTCTGCAGCACTTGGGATTTCCTTCAGTTCTGAAGATCCAAATGGAAAGTGTAGTTGGCTGGTTGAGTCTTCAGTGAGGGGGCATTGGGAGTGTTCTTGGTAACAGTTCTAGTGTTGAATGGATGTGAACTGTTGTTTGGCAGTGTAAGTGCCTTGTCCTCACCCTGCTTATATCTTTAGGGACATCAAGTTTGTACCAAGAAATTTTCTCTCTGCCTCCCAAATACCACCCATTGACTTGCCCTACCCAAAGCAGTTTCCTTTGCATTGGCCAGTTCTTCTGTATTCATGCACTGTATGTATTTGGATCATCGCCTCCTTCCTTAGCTCATTCACCAAGAACACTGGGAAATGAGTCCTTTCAGATGGTAGCTTTCTGTGTTATCGATGTTTCGATAGGGTTAATGGCAATGCTCAAAAACATCACACTTTAGGGTTGTTGATTTTTTTAAACCTTTGTGTCAAGTAGGAATTGGGAAGTGAAATAGGATTTCTCCATCATCCCACTGTACAGAAAACACCATTTTGATTCAGGCATTATTTTTACACTTCAGGTTTGACTGGATGCTGAGGACTTGGCCATCTTGGAAGGCTAAAGGCAGAGGAATGGGGGTTGGGCCACTCCCTTGTAGCTCTCAGAGCTGTAGACAAGCCATGTGAACAAATAGATGTAATCTTTCCCCAAATACTAATATAATGGGGATGTGGTTTACGTGAACCTCTTGTTCCTCTGAAAAATTTTTCTCCCTCTCTTCAGAGTTAAAGTGAAAGCAAACTATGCTGTTTGGGTAAAGTCACAATCAGATACTATCAGTTTGGCCTCATTGATTTTGCTTTGGTCACGCTGCAGTCTGACAGGAGAATAGGGATCAGGTTTTCAATACTCCCTCCTCTTTTCCCCTTACAATTTAAATGGCTGGATTTTCCCCTTTTTTCCCCACTTGCTATCCTTTGATGTTGAAAAGGGGATCTAAACTTCAGACTGACTTAAACCCCTTGACTTTTTTGTTGCCTGTTAAGTTTTGTGCCAAGGAAATGACTATCCCCATCTTTCATGTCTTGCCTTCTCTGAGTGGTTGGCAGAACAGAGAGATACATCGAGCAGTTCCAGCTTCTTTTTCACTGATCATTTCTCTCTTCTCATCCCCAGGACTTGACAGAAGCCAGGGAAGGTTTCCCTGGGTTACGTCTGAACTTAGCACCTGTGATTATTGGGGCGTGGATGGGTGTGGGCAAGAATGTGTGAATGCACAGGTGTTAAGGAGCTGTGTTGCTCACGTTCTGATTTTTGGCAACTTGACTCTGTACTTGGGGTCGGTCTGTACGGTTACTTATGTCATTGTAATGATTTCACTTCTAACTGTGACGTTTTTATCAAATGTGTGAATAAATATATAAAGATTGGTACAAAAGAGTGTTTGTCTTTGGACATATGGTGGTGAGAAATCTTGTATATTGGGCTTATTGTTTCTTCCTGATCGGAAAGTTGAAGAACTGTTTCTACTTAGGGTTGACAGGTGGAAGTACCAGGATGTGGTTTTCCTTGGGTAGGGGCTGACACACAACTGACCACTTGACCTTGACCATCAGCCATTCCCAGGTGACCAGTTTGGCAACTGAAACTATCTATTTCCACTTCCTTGTCTTGATCTGATCTACTAACCTATATCGTTTGCTTTTAAAGAAGGATCAACTTGAGGAAATAGTGTTCGAGCTTTGCTGATGGTGAGACTTGGGAGGAAGCAAGGAAAGGAGAGGATTTGAGCAAGCCAGGTCTAGTGTAGGAGGCCGACCAGGGCTCTGGCTGGAGAGGGAAGGTGGTGAGCTCAGACCCGACTTGACTTGGTGGGAGTGGGGACAAACCGGAGTGTCAGTTTGTTGCAAGGCAGTTGATACATTAGAGACACTTGAGAGCATAACCTGAATTTTGAGTTTATTCTGCCTGTGGGAAACAATAGGTGAACAAAATGTACACCTGAACTATTAAAACTCTTCAAATTATTCTAAGATCGTCATTGGAAAGGCATCTGTACTTGTCAGTTACTTCTTAGACATTGTAATGCTTATGGGTGTACATGTGTCTGTATAACCTTAAATTTGGAACGTTGGTGCTTCTGGCCTCTGTCCTGCTGCGGAGGCCTGTCCGTGCACGTGGCATCCCTGATGTGGTTCTCTAGGTTCTGTATTAACACTTCCACTGAGAAGTACCTGAGTTCTGAGAGCAACATTTCCGTTGTTGGACAGCTCTTTTAAGAAGTTCTTTACGTGGAGACTAAATACGCCACCGCAACGTCTACCAGTGGGTCAAGCCCTGTCTTCGGAGCGACACAAGGAAAACGTTTCCATGGGATAGGACTTCACATTCTTGAAGGCAGTGTTCATCTGACCCTAACCTTTTCCCAGACTTTATGTCACCAGCAGCTTCAAAAGCCCACCCAACTCTATTTTGGAAAAATTGAAAGTAATAAAACCTTGTATACTGTTTCCCCTGCCATTGCTGGTTGTTAACTTGCTATGGTGTGTGCTTTGTCTTTATATATACACTTTGCTGTGGATTGAACTGTGTCTTCCTAAAATTCATAAGCTGAAGTCCTAATTCATATCCTGAGTCCACTGTAATAGTGTTGGAGGTGGGGCCTTTGGGAGATGATTAGATTTAGGTGAGGTGGTGAGGGTGGAACCCTCCATGATTAATCTCCTTATAAGAAATAACAGAGGTTTGCTTGTTCTCCCTCTCCACCATTGTGAGGACACAAGGTAGCTGTTGGCAAGCCAGGGAGAGTGCTCTCACTGGGAACAGAATTGGGCAGCATTTTGATCTTGGCCTTTTAGCATCCCAAACTGTAAGAAATAAAGTTGTGTTGTTTGAGCTATCCAGTCTACGGTATTCTGTTACAGCAGCCTGAGTAGTTTCCATGACCTTTTGAAAATAAGTTGGAAACATGGTAGTATTTCACCCTAAACACGAGCATGCTTTTTTACAATAACGATGTTCTTTGTAACCATACTAACTAGTAGCACACACATTACATACTATGTAATATTCTTTTTTTTTTTTTTTAAGATTTTGTTTATTTGACAGAGCCACAGTGGGAGAGGGAACACAAGCAGCGGGAGAGGGAGAAGCAGGCTTCCTGCCAAGCAGGGAGCCCGATGTGGGGCTCGATCCCAGGACCCCAGGATCATGACCCGAGCCAAAGGCAGGCGCTTAACTGAGCCACCCATATTCTATGTTTTTAACAAATTATTTTTTAGAGAGAGAGTATGAGTGGGAGGGGCAGAGGGAGTTTTAAGCAGACTCCACACTGAGTGTGGAGTGAGATTTGGGCCTTGATCTCACATTCCTGAGCTGAAACCAAGAGTCAGATGCCTAATGGACTGTGTCACCCAGGTGTCCCTTAATACCTGATTTCAGTTCATAATAAAATTTACCCAGTTGCCCCCCAAATTCAGCACCCCTTCCCCCACCAAATCCAGGATCCAATTAAGTATGATGTGTTGTGTCAGTAGCTAAGTAGCTAAGTCAAAAGCCTGCCCTTCATTTGTAGTATAGCTTCCTGTGTAGTATAGCTTCACACAGTATGGTGGGTGTAGTGCAGTGGTTCTCAAACTTGACTGTACCTGGGAGCTTTGAAAATTCCCATGCCACGGTCTCACCCCCGACCAGTATTACATCAGTATTGCTGAATGTTAATGCAATCAAAAGAAAAAAAAGGCTATAATCTCGATCTGCACATTTGAATATGTGCTAAGGTATCATTAACTTGTCCCCAGTCTTGTCACACTGTGGCTTCTGTTGGGCTTGGGATCAACTAATAACAACCACCCTTACTGAGCACTTGGGGGCCGGACACCACCCCTCATGATTGTGTGCAGGATCTCATCTAATCCTACCACAGCCCTTTGAGTTAGTAGCTATCCTTGTTTTAGAAGCAAGGAAATGCCATTAGAGGTTAAGGAATTCTCTTGCTCAAGGACACACAGGAGGTGACAGAGCCCCGAAGCAAGACCTAGCTTTGAGCTCTCCCAAAGAACCCTCTAAGCAGCATGTCTTCATACTTAGGTTAGTTTCTCGTAAATACTGTCATGCTAGATTCCTTCCCAGAGTGGCTGACTTACTTGGGAACCTGGATCATGGATTTCCTTCTTAACTATTCTTGTTAAATTTTACATGGTTTAAGCCACCTCCATACCCGCTAGTTCAACCATCCAGTTGCTAATTGGTGGTGCTGTTTTTTAGAGTATCAGAAGCATAAATAATCTTTCTTTCCTGCAAACTTCAGGATATATATACCACTGTCATGACATATGGGTTAATATAAAGGGATAGGGTGGTATTCTTCTGGACATCTTGAGGTGGCATTTTCTAAAAATGTTTTTTTAAAAAGTAACCAGTCTCTACACTCAGCGTGGTAGAACAGGAGTTGAAATTCCTTTCAGAATTAAAATATCCTGCATAAAATCTGAGAACTTGGATTTCTAATAAACTTAAAAGAGTAAAAAATTGCAGCATGTGGATGAAAGTGATCTTTTTTTTCCTTAGAATTTTAAGTAATCTCCATGTGGGGCTTGATCCCAGGACCCTGAGATTGTGACCTAAACTGGCTGAGTGACCCAGGTGCCCCTGGAAGTTATCTTAATGTAAAATGTATTTGTTCCTACAAACCTCAGTGGGTACTTGACAGAGCATAATTCCAAAAAACCCCTAGGCCACACACTGTCATAGCTGCTTTTAATAACCTCATAGTTGATTCTGATCTACAAATGCACTTAAAATTTTTTTCAGATGACTTAGAAATGACCTAACTTTAGCATCTACTTTTAAAGGGCCTAACCATACCTAAAAAGATAAGTGGCTCCTTGAAAGTAGTAGTATTTATGTTTTTGTGGTTTATGCATTTTAGCCTATCTTAAGACTCTGCTGTGTATGAGTTAGGATTATGTTCCGCCTCGAGGAACAGAAACCCACAATAAGACTGAAACAAAACTAATGTTCTTTTGTGAATATAGCCAGTCCAGGGCTGGTATAGCTTTGCAGTGTTTCCAGACCCAGGCTCCTGCTCTCTTATCCCACCTTCAACACATTACGATACCATTGTTGCGTCTGAATCTCTGACGGTGAGATCCAAGCATTGTGCTCTATTTCTGTCCATGTTTTTCCTAAAATGTGGTGCCCAGGACTGGACCTGATTCCGTTCCCTGGCAGATGAGTAATGCGAAGACAGACGGTCTGCTCGTTGCCTGCTGAGTCCGCAGTGTCAGTGGGGCCTGCTCCACATCCAGCCATCAACTCTATGTTTTGTGGGAAGGAGGGGAGGGGAAAAGAATGTCCCTTCCCTTGAGGACACTTCCCAGAATGCCACACTGTTTCTGCATATAGACCAGTGGCCAGAATTTCATCAAAAGACCATACCAAACTATTGAGAAATAGTCTACACTTGGAGCAGGCCATGTGTTCAGTTAAAATTCAGAGGTAATTTTGCTAAGGAAGAAGGAGAGAATGGAAATGGGGCGGGGGTGACTGGTAGGCTTTGCCAAATTATAGCTAAAACATACTCACTTCAAAGACTGGATTCATGGGGCACCTGGGTGGCTCGGTCTGTTAAGCATCTGCCTTCAGCTCAGGTCATGATCCCAGGGTCCAGGAATCAAGTCTCGCTCAAGTCAGGCTCCTTGCTCAGTATTCCCTGCAGTGGGTTCTCTGCCCTGCCTTTCTCTCCGCCTGCCACTCCCCCGCTCTCTCTTTTGACAAAATAATCAATCTTCAAAGACTCTGGATTCAGTTAAGCCAAAAATGGCCATAGATATTCTGGCTTGTTAGGGCTGTCATAACCACAAACTGAGTGGCTTGAACAAGGGAGATGTACTGTCTCACAGTTTTGAAGGCTGCAAGTTTGAGCACAAGGTGTTAACAGGTTTGGTCCCTTCTGAGGGGTTCAACGAAAAATCCTTTCCAGGCCTCTCTCCCAGCTTCTGTTGCTTGGTGGCACACTGGCATTCTGTGGCTTGTCTCTGCCTCCCTGTCCCCATTGTGTTCTCCCTGTGTACATGTGTCTACGTCCAAATTTCCCCTTTTTGTAAGGATACCAGTCATATTGGATTAGAGGCCCACTCAGTTCAAGTATAACGTCATCTGTATTTTTTATTTTATTTTATTTTTAAGTAATCTCTATACCCAACATGGGGCCCAAACTCAACTCTGAGCCAGCCAGGTGCCCCTTTTTGACCTTTTATAAAGTAAGTTCTATCCCCAACGTGGGGCTTGAACGCACAACCATGAGATCAAGAGTAAAATGCTCTACCGACTGAGCCAGCCAGTTGCCCCTAGTATTACCTGATCTTAACCTAATTAATCACATCTACAGTGACACTGTTTTGAAATATAAGGTCACATTCTGTGGTCTAGAGGCTAGGACTTCAACATACGAATTTTGAGGGGTTACAATTTAATCGATGACAAGGGGTAAATCATAGAGAACTCAATTTAAGAATAACTTTTTCAAAAAAAAAAAAAAAAGGAGTCCAGAAAGGCTTCCCTGCCTGGCCATGGTCATCTGTCCTGTAGCTCCCTTGTGGCAGCAGCAGGGGGCAGGGCTGCACTGCCTTCTAGGAGCCTTTTCTCAGTTTGCCCTTGGCTGCTGGAAGGATTTTACACCTCATAGAAACCGACAGTTCCGTGTGGGTCTATTTGGGCACCACTACCCCTCCCTCAAAGCTTTGATAGGCATCAAGACCTATGAATAAACGAGAGAGGAAGTGGGTCAGATGACCACAACCCATGTGGTATATATAGTAGTTTGGTGGGAAGAGGAGGCGGGAGAGGGGCGCCTGGGTGGCTCAGTAGGTTGAAGCCTCTGCCTTCGGCTCAGGTCATGATCTCAGGGTCCTGGAATCGAGCGTGCTTCCCCGCTCCCTCTGCCTGCCTCTCTGCCTACTTTTGATCTCTCTCTCTGTCAAATAATTAAATTTAAAAAAAAAAAAAAAAAAAAAAAAAAGAGGAGGCGGGAGAGTCACAGGCTCCCTGCCTGGTGCCCAGGGCTTTGTGCATGGGAGAGAGAGGGAGGTGGGAGTTGCTGCCTCCTGCCTGACAGCCTTTCTGCTCCTGGTGGCCAGTCCAGCTCTCAGTCTAAGGAGGTAGGTCAGCACCTCCAGGGCTGGCCAGGGCTGGTGGGCTAAGCCGAGGACCCAATCCTTTTGGTATTAATTCCTGCATTTCCTGTTAGAACTATTTTATTTTGTTTAAAGTTTTTATTTTAATTTCAGATAGCTAACATACAGCATCCTGTTATAGTTCTTTCTGTGCCTAGGGAAGAGGCATGATATTCAGCAGGGAATTTATTGAAGACCCACTATGTGCCTGATGACTTTCAAAAGATTTATGAAGCAGCTGGGGAGTCGACACTGAAGTAGACAGAATTAAACAGTCCAGCATGGAGGACCAAAGCAGTGTCAGTTTGGTGGGGGGAAAACAGGTCAGGCTGGGGAGAGGGGGAAGGGGGGGGCATGGGACTCCATTCACGACGAGACCTGTGAACAGTCTGGAACCTATGTGTCCTGCTGATTCATCACTGAGAACATTCTTGACACTCTTTCAGATTTTTGCCTTCATCTTCTTTTGTTTCCCAAAGTAATAATTATGTGATAAAAAAGGTAAAGCATTTATTTTATTCATAAAACTATAAAGAAAAATTATTTGTAATCCTTACATGCCAGAGAATCAGTGTATTTTTTCTATACTTACATCTGTATGTAACATTTTTTTGAAGTTTTATCTAAGCATTTGTGTACATGGTTTGAAAAGTCACATAGTTCTTTTTAAGCTTGTTGTGAAACCCTCTACCCTACCATTTCTGCTCCCAGGACAGCCAGTATCATCTCTCATGGGGATTATATTGCCCTTTTCCTCCAGGTCTCTAGATAATATATTATCATCACCATATATAGATTTTTCATTTTTGGTATTATATGAAAATTCCTCTCTTCCTCCTCCCTCTTCCACCCTTCCCATTCCCTCATCTCCCAAAGAAGTTATATCAAATTTTACAGGATTACTTAGCATTTATGTTGTTCTGAGCATGAAAATGGTATTCACAGGCGACAAGACACTACAATCACTTCTCTCTTGCTCACCTCCTTATTTTTGCCTAGAGGGAGCTTGGTTTCTCATCTGCTTCCTTTGTTGTGTTCTTTTTTTCTTAAGATTTTATTTATTTGAGAGAGTGAGAGAGAGAGCATGAAAGGAGGCGGGGGCAAGGGGTAGAGGGAAAGGGAGAAGCAGAGCAGGGAGCCCGATGTGGGGCTCCATTCCAGCACCCTGAGATCATGACGTGAGCCGAAGGCAGTGTCTTAACTGACTGAGCCACCCAGGCGCCCTGGTTTGTTGTGCTCTTATCGCAAATTCAGCCCCACCCTCTGTGCCAACTGTCAGCTCTCAATACTCAGCCAGAGTACCCATTAACAGCTTCTCCTCCCGGCGGGGGGGCTGAGCAGGAGGTGCAGTCCTTGGTGCCAGCCTGGAGCCCAGAGGATCTCTCTTCCCCTCTAGCCTAAGATCGTTCCGTGTCCCTCCCCTGTTCTCAGCATCCCATTCTTCCTTGGTCTTAGTTTATTTTTCCTCTCTGACTGTCAAAGGAGAATGGGTACACAAGAGGGAAAATATTTCAGATCCTCACACACTGGATAAATCAGCCGAGTACAGTAAGACAAGTTGGCGGTAGTTTTCCTTCAGAGTGTTTTGATTCCTGATCTTTTATCTTGTGTAACCTCCCTGCGCCTCCAGCCCCCAAGCATGTGAGATCTCTATTCCTGGTATTCTGTCTGACTTATTTTTATCTAGTGTGCTATCAATGGGCCCTCATTTGTAAATTCAAATTCTTTCAATTCTTGAGAATTTTCTTGAATTCTTTCATTTATCCCTGTCTCTCTTTTTGTCCTTCTGCTATTCAAATGGCCAATTGCCTAACTATCCTATCATTTCTTATATTTTTTCTCCCTTTAAAAAAAAAGACTTTATTTATTTATTTGACAGAAAGGGCATAAGGAGGGGGATCAGCAGGCAAAGGGAGAGGGAAAAGCAGGCTCCCCGCTGAGCACGGAACCTGACGTGGGACTTGATTCCAGAACCCTGGGATCATGACCTGAGCTGAAGGCAAACATTTATCTGACTGAACTACCAAGGCACCCCTTTTCTCTCCTGTTTTTCAGCCACTTGTCTTCTTGCTCTATTTCTGAAAGTTTCCCACATTTTTATCTTCCAACCCTGATACTGAGTTTTTAATTTCTGCTTCCTTTTACTACCCAAGAGATCTGTTTTTGGAATGTTTACATTTTGTAGTTACTGTCCTTTTATGGGTGCGGTATCCTTCCCCTCTAAGGATGTTAGTGATTTTTATTAATATTTTCTTCTTCCTACATACTTTGTTTTGCCTAAGTTGATTTTCCTGTTAGATCCCTCTCCTGCAGGATAGAGGCATTTCTTGAATGGCTTAAAGCCACTGGTGTTGTTTCGTATTAAGAAACTCAGACTGGGGTACTTGGGTGCTCAGTCAGTTAAGCGTCCAACTGTGGATCTCAGCTCAGGTCTTGATCTCAGAGTAGTGAATTCAAGCCCCACATTGGGATCCACGCTGGGCAACGTCAAATAAATAAATAAATAAATAAATGAAATAAATAAAAGAAACTTACCTTGGGGGCTGGGAGCATGTGTGTTGGTAGCTGACTGTGAACTTCATTGTAGGGTGGGCTGGCTGGATTTCATACAGACCTTCAGCTGGTTTTTATTTCAGCCCTTTTCTTTGCCCCACTCAATGTTCCACTTATTCTGAGCCTTTGGCGATTCTGCTGTGTAAATGGGTTGGCTCTTGTCCCTATTACTGACTAAGAATCCCTTTTTTTGTTTGTTTGTTTGTTTCCCCTAAGCCATTTACCATTTTGCGCATCTGCTTTCCAGTTCCCAAAACATTTTTCCTTGTGTTCCTCTTTCTCCTTGACTGTATGGGATTTGCCTTAAACTTTGCTTCCTTTAATTGTTGTTGAAGTGGGGTTTCAAGAGGGAGCAAAAGTTAATGTGTGTTTTCAATCTGACATCTTCCTGGGTCTGTTTTTGCTTATTTCTTCATGTAGTTTAGTCCCCCAACTTTACTGAAGTGTAATCAAAGTACAATTAACTCCCTATATTTAAAACGCACAATCTAATAAGTTTTGACATGTCTATAAACCTGGGACATCATCATCACAATTAAGATCGTGAATATTTTGCCATCATTTCATCATCTACAAAATTTCTTTGTGCCCCTTTGTAATTCTCCCTTAGTCCTGTCCCCAGGCAACACTAAACTGCTTGTCGTCTCCATTGAATAGCAAACATATTCAAGGATTTTATATGAATGGAATCGTATGGTATGTACTATTTTTTCCTATGGCTTCTTTCAGTGTAATGATCCTTGATTTGCCCATGTTGCATTTATCAATAGTTCGTTCTTTTATATTGCTAAGTATTATTCCACAGAATTATTCCACAGTCTGTTAATTCATTCACCTGTTGAGAGACATTTGAATTGTTTCCAGTTTTTGGCTACTACAAGGAGAGCCGCCATAAACATTTATGTCTAAGTCGTTGTGTGACTGGGTTTTCGAGGTTTTGTTTTGTTTTTTTTTAAGTAAATACCTTGGAGTGGAATGGCTGAGTCATATGTGTATGGTAGGTGTAGGTTTAAATATTTGTAAGTAACCGCCAAACTGTTTTCCAAAGCGGTTATGACATTTTACATTCCCACCAGCAGTGTATGAGAGTTTCAGTTGCTCCCTCTGATTGCAAAACTTGTGATGGCCAGTCTTCTCATTATACTTTTTAAAAGTGGAGTTACAATAGATATACAATATCCTATTCATTTTAGGTGTGCATCAGGGTGATTTGATGATTTTTATACTGTTACAGAATGATCCCCACAAGAAGTCTAGTGACCGTATAAAGTTACTGCAATATTATTGACTATATTCCCTATGCTCTACATTATCTCCCCATGACTTACTTATTTTACAACTGAAAGTTTGTAACTCTTAATCCCCTTCACCTATTTTTCCTGCCCCACCCAGTACCTGCCCCCATCCTAGTACCTCCCCAACTCTGGTAACCAACAGTTTGTTTCCTGTATCTATGTGTCTGTTCCCGTTTTGTTTTGTTCATTCACTTATTTTGTTTTTTAGATTCTACATATAAGTGAAATCATTCCGTATTTGTCTTTCTCTGTCTGACTTACTTCACTTATCATAATACCCTCTAGGTCCATCCATGTTGTCGCTTATTATATTTTAATTTGCATTCCCCTAATGACTAATGATGTTTAGCATTTTTATGTGCTTATTGGCATTCATAAATCTCCTATGAAGTGTCATTTGAAATCTTTTGTTCATTTTTATTGGGTTGTTTGTGTTCTTATTACATCATAAGAGTTTTTATAGGATATGAATCTTGTTTTTTTTTCTTTTCCTTTAAAATATTGAGTTATCGGGGCGCCTGGGTGGCTCAGTGGGTTAAGCCGCTGCCTTCGGCTCAGGTCATGATCCCAGGTCCTGGGTTCGAGCCCCACATCGGGCTTTCTGCTCAGCAGGGAGCCTGCTTCCTCCTCTCTCTCTGCCTGCCTCTCTGCCTACTTGTGATTTCTCTCTGTCAAATAAATAAATAAAATCTTTAAAAAAAATAAAATAAAATATTGAGTTATGGTGCACCTGGGTGGCTCAGTCAGTTAAGCATCTTCCTTTGGTTCAAGTCGTGATCTTGGGGTCTCGGGCTCGAGCCCCATGTTGGGCTCCCTGCTCAGTGCAGAGCCTGCTTCTTCCTCTCCTCCCCACTGGTGCTCTCTCTTGCTATCTCTGTCTCTCTTTCTCAAATAAATACATAAAATCTTAAAAAAAATAAAATATTGAGTTATAATTCACATACCATAAAATTCACCCTACCAGAGTGCAGTTCAGTGGTTTTAAGCATATTCACAAAGTCGTGCAGCCATCACCACTATCTAATTCCAAGCATCTTCATTGCTTCATTGACCACCCCCTCCACAAATCAACAGACCCATTAGCAGCCAGTCACTGCCCCGTCCCTCCACTTAGTCCCTGGCTGCTGCTAGTCTACTTTCTGTCTCTCTGGAACATTTGATGTAAACGGACTCACAACATGTGGTCTTTGTAACCGGCTCCTTTCACTTAGCAGAATGCTTTCAAGGTTCATCCATGTTGTTGCATGTATCAACACCTCATTCCTTTTCAGGATTGTATAGTATTCTACTGTAGGGATATACTGCATTTTGTTTATCTGGTTATCATTCGCTGAATATTGAGTTTTTCCCCACTTTTTGGCCATTATGAATAATTCCATTATGAACATTCATGTTTAAGTTTTTGTATGAACATATGTTTCAACAATTCTCTTGATTATACCTGGGACTGGAACTGATGGGTCATATGGTAACTCTGTGCTTAGCTTTTTGAGTTACTGCCAAACTGTTTTCCAAGGCAGCTGCACCATTTTATATTCACACTAGCAACTTATGAGGGTTCCAATTTCTGCACATTCTCCACACTTGTTATTGTTTTTTCATTCTAGCCATCCCAGTGGATGTGCTGTGGTATCTCCCTATGGTTTTTTTTTTTTTTTTTTAAAGATTTTATCTGTTCATTTCACAGAGAGAGATCACACGTAGAGAGGCAGGCAGAGAGAGAGAGAGGGAAGCAGGCTCCCCGCCGAGCAGAGAGCCCGACACGGGACTCGATCTCAGGACCCCGAGATCATGACCCGAGCCGAAGGCAGTGGCTCAACCCACTGAGCCACCCAGGCGCCCTCCCTATGGTTTTTTGATTTGCACTTATCCCATGAATAATGATGGTGGGCATCTTTTCATGGGCTTATTGACCATTTGTAGATCTTTTTCAGAGGAATGTCTATTCAATACCTTTGCTCATTTAAAAATTGGATTATTATTTTATTCTTGAGTTGAATATTTGTATGTTTTAGATGCAAGTCCTTCGTCTGATGCATGTGTTGGAAATATTTTCTCCCTGTGGCTTGCCTTTTTTTAATGGTAACTTTCAAAGAGCACAAGTTTATAATTTTGATGAAGTCCAACTAATTAATTTTTTTCTTTTATGTTTTGTGCTTTTATGTTCTAAGAAACCTTTGCCTAATTCAAGGATAAAAGATTTTCTCCTATGTTTCTTTCTAGACATTTTATAGTTTTAGGTGGTAACATTTAGATTCATGATCTATGTAGGTTAATTTTTATATATGGTGTGAGTAACATTCACTTTTGATATTGAAGATATTTCCAATTTTTCCTTGATCTGTATTATTACATATATATCATCATGACAGATTATTATTTTGCATTTCATGTGAGGCAGAATGGGAGTGTCATCCCCCTTCTTCCCTACTTTTTTTCCCCCTCCTCACCCTATCTTACCCTGTCCCATAGCTCTTATGGGAAGGTTTTTCTGGTTTTTGTCTTTTGTGCTTTTCTTTCTTTCTTTTTTTTTTTTTTTTAATCTTTAAGAAATTTTTTTTTGAAAGATTTTATTTATTCATTTTACAGACAGATATCACAAGTAGGCAGAGAGGCAGGCAGAGAGAGAGGAGGAAGCAGGCTCCCTGGTGAGCAGAGAGCCCGACGTGGGGCTCGATCCCAGGACCCTGGGACCATGACCTGAGCCGAAGGCAGCGGCTTTAACCCACTGAGCCACCCAGGTGCCCCTGTGCTTTTCTTTCTTTAAGAGTGAAGATACCGAGAGATTTTGCCAATGGAGTATATTTTTTGACTAAATATCACCACATTTCTTTCCCTGTGTCCTTGCCAACACTTGGTATGCTCTAATTTTTTTTTATTTTGCTAATTTGGATGGTGTAAAGAGATATCTCATAGTTTTATTTTTCAGTTCTCTAACTGCTAGGGAGTTTAAGTATTTTCCTTCCTTCCTTTCTTTCTTCTTCCTTCCTTCCTTTCTTCTTGTCTTTTTTCCTTTTCCTTTTTTTTTTTTTGTTTTTTTTTTTTTTTGTTTTGTTTTGTTTTTTTTTTTTGTTTTTTGAGAGAGAAGGAGCGAGCACACAAGTGGTAGGGAGGGGCAGAGGGAGAGAGAGAATTTTAAGCACTCTCCATCATGGAGGAGGTGGAGCCCGATGTGGGGATCCATCTTACAATCCCGAGATCATGACCTGAGCTGAAATCAAGAGTTGGCCCCTTAACTGACTAAGCCACCCAGGCACCCCCTAAGTATTTCTTTATATACTTGTTAACCTTTCAGATTTCCCTTATATGAATTGCCTATTATGGCTGTATCCAATTCTCTATTGATAGTTTTCTATAATTCCCCAATTTTTCTTGTCAATTTTAAAAAATTCGTTGTATGTGCTGAATTAGGATTTTTAATGTTTTATTTCTGAAACAAACTATAATATATAAGCAATAACTGCTGTGAATTTTAGACATTGCAAACATTTGCTTCCAATTTATCACTCATCTAGTAACTCTATGATGTTTATTCAGCTGAGATCTCTACTTTTTATGTGGTTAAATCCATCATTTTTTCAACTATGATCTGTGCTTTTATTTTTTTATTTTTTTAAAGGATTTTATTTATTTATTTGACAGATAGAGATCACAAGTAGGCAGAGAGGCGGGCAGGGTCGGGGGGGGGGGGGAAGCAGGCTCCCCGAGGAGCAGAAAGCCCGGTGTGGGGCTCCATCCTAGGACCCTGGGATCGTGACCCGAGCTGAAGGCAGAGGCTTTAACCCACTGAGCCACCCAGGCACCCCTGATCTGTGCTTTTAAAATCTTTATTCCCTCAAGGTAAAAAAGATACCCTCCTACATGCTTATGTTTTAGCTTTATAGTTTAACCTTTTACATTTAGATATGTACTCCATTAGGTAGGAGTGTGAGGTAGGGATCCAACCTTGTTTTGTCCATCCTGGTTTACTAGTTTCACGTTCTTTTTTCTTTTCTTTTTTTTTCTTTTTTCTTTTTATTATTACTTATTTATTTATTTGACAGACAGAGATCACAAGTAGGCAGAGAGGCAGGCAGAGAGAGAGGGAGAAGCAGGATCCCCGCTGAGCAGAGAGCCCAATGTGGGGCTCCATCCCAGGACCCTGGGACCACGACCCGAGCCAAAGGCAGAGGCTTAACCCACTGAGCCATTCAGGTGCCCCTCTTTTCTTATTTTTAAAGTCTCATTTATTTATTTATTCTAAGGGGGAGAGGGGTAGAGGGAGAGAGAATCTCAAGCAGACTCCTGCACTGAGCATGGAGCCGGTGTGGGGCTTGATCTCATGACCCTGAGATCATGACCTGAACTGAAATCAGGAGTCGGACGCTTAACTGACTGAGCCACCCAGACGCCCCTTAGTTTCATGTTCCAAGCACAGCTAGCACAGCAGCTGGGCTGCCAAGGAGCTGGAGAGGGGTGTGAGGATTGGGACCCCTGAGTGTGAGGGGCAGAGGAGGACCCATTACGGTGGTTTTCTCCAGCAGCATTTAGCTAACAAGGCTGAGAGCTGGATTGAGACAACATTAGGTTTTTTTTTTTTCAGGTGTCAGGTTTGGAAGGACAAAGAAGGAAGGGAGTTCAGGACTTGGCAGGGGGGCAGGAGGAGCAGACACAATAAGCCCGGAAGTGCTGTGGACGGAAGCAAGTGTCTTCCTGTGGGTAGAAGCTTGAAACTCGGGGACATGCTTAGGTTATAATAAATGAAAAAACGGCCACGAAGCCAAGTGTGTGGGCAGCAGCAGTGCCCAGATGTGCTAGCACAGGTTTCCTCCACCCACTGCACCCTTGTTGGAGTTAGCACAGACCAGGGTATGGCAGGTGGCAGCCGTCAGAGTTAGGCCAGTGGCAGTCGCCCTTTCGTGTGGGAACCGTTGTGCTGTCCTGAAGGTGCTGGGCCTCAGGCCAGATAGGAAAGAACCCCTCACTGTCCAGGATCCACAGGAGTGGGGTGAACAGGCTGCACATGACTAACTGAAGGCTGAAGAGAAGCTCAGGCCCCAGATGGTGGTGGGTGACAGGAAGCAGAGGGATTTTGTAGACCTAGATGTGAGGGGGAAGCTGGGGGACAGAGGAGCCAGGCCACAGGGAGTGGGTTTGTCCCAGTGAAACAAATATGGGGCTTTCCACTGAGGCAGACTGGCCGTGCTGGGCAGGATCGCTGGGTTATGGGGCACAACCGTCCCACCATGCCTACCACTTGCCACGTTAATGAAGGCTCACAGCTTGCTCACAGACCTCCCTCATGTCACTGCACTGCATGCAGAACAGGATGTCCTCCCCTTCAAAAAGGCAGAGGAGGAGAGCAAGACTGGAAAATTCCCAATGGGCTTTTTAACGCCCCAGCCCAGAATTAACATTTCATTGACTGGAATGGGTGCATGGCTCTGCCCTACTGTGGGAGGACTGAGGAGGTCAGGGCTCTGTGCGGAGGTCTGGAGACCGGCCACCACCAGTCACATCCACCACAGGATGTATGAGGATGTGTTTCCTGCCAGGACTGGCTTCCTCCCGGGCCTGCCTGGCTTCTAGGCCCATTCCTGGACTTGCCCTGGATGGGGAGATGTTGTTGAGAAGCAAGGCTACAGGGACCCTAGGAGGGCTGCCCTCCACTGCCAGGCTGGGGGGACCAGCGGTGAGGAGGCTGGGGCGGAAGGTTGGGGCAAGGTCTCTCAGGGCTGCCTGAGGAGGGGTTGTGCACCCTGCCTGGGACCCCCTACCAAGCCTTGTAGGGCCAACAGCCTTGCTTTCAGTAATGAATTTCCCTACCTGCCCTTTCTCACTAAGTGTATTCAGTGCAAAGGGCTCACAACTAGGGAGGGAATGACTCCAAAAATGAACCAAGGTGGGTTATGGCCAATGCTTTGCTATCTTCTCCCTTCTTTTCTGCTTATTCTCAGTTTCCTGTAGTGTGGATCGATTTCTGGGACAACTCTGGAAAGTAGCAACTGTTGTGTAATAAGTGAGTGCAGGGTGGGTGTGGTGGACAAGGCTCTGTCCTGGGGGAGATAGGACTTGGGGTCTCCAGGGCACACAGTGGGTATCCTTGTTGCTAGCTTTCACCGGTGAGGCCAACCCCCTTGGATTTCCTTTTGATAATGAAGGAAAGTGAGACTCAAGTCACTTCAGGGTCTTGCCCAAAATCATATTGTGTATTGGTGGGAGAACCAGGAGAACCCCTGACCCGTGTTCCTTCCCCCTTCACCTTGGTCCTGTTCTTTTTTTTTTTTTTTTAAAGATTTTATTTATTTATCTGACAGAGAGAGATCACAAGCAGGCAGAGAGGCAGGCAGAGAGAGAGGAGGAAGCAGGCTCCCTGCCGAGCAGAGAGCCCGATGCGGGGCTCGATCCCAAGACCCCGAGATCATGACCCGAGCCGAAGGCAGAGGCTTAACCCACCGAGCCACCCAGGCGCCCCATCTTGGTCCTGTTCTAAGCTGAGCCTGCCACATGAGCCATTTGACATGTTAAGAGTGTTCCTTCAGGAAGGCAAAATCAAGTGCAAATTCCTTCAGGCCCCCAGGAGCTGAAAACAAGAGGCCTGTGCTCCTAGAACACCCAGGAAAGGCCATGTGAAAACCCAGCAGGCGGGGGTGGGGGCCCAAGGCTTGGGGCCTAGGGTGTCAGAGGGGTGGAAACAGGATGTGAGCAGAGAGGGGCCGTGAGAAGCAAGGTGGCTCCCAGCAAAGGCAGCCACCTGGTACAGCGTGTTCTGAGCCACGGAAAAAGACCCTGGGCTGCGTAGGAGTCGTCACATCCTGTCCCTGATAGGCCTCCCCGCCCCTTGCCTGGCTCCTAGCCAGGGCAGAATCTGACCCCTGGGTGAGAGGGCAGGTGAAGGACAGGAATGTTGCCTTTTGGAGAGATAAGGATTAAACCTCCCCAGCCATCCCAGGGAGGTCTCATACCCAAAGGCGAAACCAAACATGAAGGAAGAATAGAAGGGCAAATAGCTCGCTTGTCCCTCCAGTGAACACTGACACGGACCTGCTCGGCCCAGGCCTGAGCTAAGAGTAGGCAAAGTGAAGCTGCTAAGGACCGTTTCCTGACTTCAGGGAGGCCCAAGTATTGGGAGGGTCTCCTGATTGGGGTCCGTAAAGGGCAGAGGTGAGCCTGGGCTCTGGGAGGCCCTGGGAGAGGTCCTTGGGAGAGGCCCATGGTTCAGCCTGAGGATCTAGGAAGGCTTCCCGGAGGAAGTGAGGCCTGAAGGAACTCTTGAAGGAGAGGCTGATGAGGGGTAGGTAAAGGCATCCCAGGCAGGGTCAGCCAGCACAGGGTGCTGGGGGACACCTGCCCTGGGGTGTGTGCGTCAGTGTCCCCAGGGGGTTCTTTTTGCCCACCTGGCCAGAGCCCATCCCTTTGGCCTGCTCAAGACCTGCAGTTTCCCCTCTGGCCTGGCTCCTCACGGGCACTGACACTGGCATTCTCTTCCCTTGTCAGGGAACCCTCACCCCTCATCCCTGCAGCAGACCTCGGGCCCCTTCCTCTCGCAGTCCACTTGTGGAAGGCTTCCAGATGCTCACTTCCTAGTCTGGCCCAACTATGATTGCCTCCAGCACCCCTTGCCACCCTGCCAGCCGCCTCTGTGTGGTTCAGTGTTTTTCCTTGGTTTGTAACCAGACCTTTTCTCCTAGAGCATTTTCATCTATATTTATGTTTGTATGGAATATAGGGCTTCTGTTTTTTATAAAAATAGTATCATACCGTATGCCCTTATTTGTAAGTCCTCTTTTTCCGCTTGTTCTGCAGCGTGTGTGGATTTACCTCACTATTCTTTTATAGATGCTTGGTAGAACTGTAAAAATTGTGTATCCCATTTCCCCCCAATACCAACAATGCTGCATTGCAAATCTCTGTATGATTCTCTTTCCAGAGTGATACCCGGAAGAGGGGGTGTGGGGTCAAAGGGCATGTGCTTTCACCGTCTGGATAGGTCTTGCCAAATTGCACCCTGCCCCCTCAGATGATACCAATATACACTCCCACCAAAAGGGCATGAGGTGACCTGCTTCTAGTACTGAATGTTTGCTAACCCGCTCAGCCAGTGACACCACCCCATTGCTCCCGTGGGCAGAGCCTGAGGGCAGCGTGTTTACTGGACACTTGCATCTCTTGACCTGCAAATTCTGTGTTGCTTTTCTTTGTCCCTTTTTCTATTGTGTTCTTTGGCTTTTTCTTGTTCAGTGTTGGAGGGCCTCACGTCTTTGCTTTCCTTCACAGTACTCCCTTTCCTCCCTGTTTATTATTTTCTGTGACTGTCATCTGACTTAGGACATGTTTCTTCCTTTCTAGCCTCTCCCACCCCACCCCATGAGAATGCAAGAACCCAGAGGGCAGGAATTTTGTCATTTAACGTGTCTTGAGCCCAGGACAGTCACTTGGCACAGAGTAAGCACTGCCAAATGAATTGTCCTGTGAATGAATGAGTGAATAATAACCTTTTATCTATTACTTGTTTTTCAAATGTTTTCTCCATGTCTGTCATTTGCCTTTTACCTTTGCTTATGGTGAGTCTGACCGGGTAGGAAAAGTTAATTTACATGAGTTGAAATCTATCCGTTCTCTCACATGGGGCTTTTGTGTTCTGCATTTTGCTTATGGCTTTTTAACCCCAAAGTTATAAACTTATTCTGGTGTGTATTTTCCCTAATATTTGCATATTTGGTGTTTTTTTTTTTTTTTAAAGATTTTATTTATTTATTTGACAGACAGAGGTTACAAGTAGACAGGCAGAGAGAGAGGAGGAAGCAGGCTCCCTGCTGAGCAGAGAGCCCAATATGGGGCTCGATCCCAGGACCCTGGGATCATGACCTGAGCCGAAGGCAGAGGCTTTAACCCACTGAGCCACCCAGGCGCCCCACATATTTGGTGTTCTTTTAAGTGATGTATTCCACATGGTATGTATTTTTGTGCATATGAGATGTAGATCAAAAAGTCTGAAAGAGTGGACAGCCAGCTGCACTGTTGTGGTACGTGGAGAAGTCCAGTCTTTGCTCTGTTGGTTGGAGGTGCCATAATCACTGGTGGGCTTTTGGAACTTCTAATCAGTTCCATTGCTCCATCTGCCTATTTCTGTGATGGAACCACACTTTGAAAATCACTAGACTTTTATAGTTTATTTTTATATCAACTATAAAATTGGGACAAGTCCTCCCTCTTTATTCTTAATTTTCCAAAAATTTCTTGGCTATTTTTGTACATTTTCTCTTTGACATGAATATGAAAACCAGCTGTCAGATCTCATTAAAGCATCTCATGATTCTGGTTGGGTCATAAATGCATTTATAGATCAAGTCAGGTTGGACCCCACACCTTGATCTGGAATATTCTTGTTATGGGGCATGATATAATTCTCTGTATACTTAGCTCTATCATGTCCTTCAACCAAATTGTACAGCTGTCTTTTATTTCATTTTTTCTAAAGATTTCATTTATTTATTTGACAGTGAGAGAATACAACCAGGGGGAGTGGCAGGGAGAGGGTGAAGCGGGCTCCCACTGAGCAGGGACCCTGATGTGGGGCTTGATCCCAGGGCCCCGGGATCATGACCCGAGCCGAAGTCAGGCTGTAAAGTGTCCCTTCACAGCTGTCTTCATATAGGTCTTAAACATTCCTCTTGGGCTTCTTTCTTGGTATCTTACAGCTTTTGTTAATGTTTTGAATGGCAAAGTTCTATTACAGGTTTCCATTGGTTTTTTGTTTTGTTTTGTTTTGTTTTTTGGTATACAGAGAAGCAACGATTGCTATGATGATCTTGTCTCTGGTTACCTTGATGATTTCCCCTTATAGTGTGTGTTTTGTCAGATGATTCTCTTAGATTCTTCTGACAGGTAGTTATATTTTCTACAAATAACAATGGTTTATATTCTTCTCCTGCATCTCTTTCTTGTCCCATTGAAAGGCCAGGACCCCCCAGACTTGGCCCAGTGGCTGTGCTAGTGGGCTAGCTTGGCTTGTTTTTCCCTCTGGGAGAGATCCTGTAGCTTCGCTGTTAAGTGTGATGTTTGCTGGGCTTAAGAAGGCTTCTGTTTTTCTATTTCTAGTATCCTAAGAATTCTGCTTTTCTATTATCTTGATTGAGTGTTAAATGGTATCAGTTTTTTGATACCATTTGATACTATGCATCTGGGTGGCATAGTCACTTAAGTGTCTGACTCTTGGTTTTGGCTCAGGTCATGATCTTAGGGTCGTGAGATTGAGCCCCAGTATCGGGTTGGGCTCTGCACACAGTGAGGAGTCGGCTTGAGAGTCTCTCTCCTTCGCCCTCTGCTTGCCCCCACTCTCTCTCCCTCTCTCAAATAAGTAAATTAATCAAAACAGTATCAGTTATTTGACAAGCTTGCTTGGGGTGGTAGAGCCTGGGATTTTAGCTGGGAGCACGGCTGCTAGGAACCCAAAGCCTTCCTTACGGTTAGGGGTGGCCCAGGTCTGACCGCTGGGTCACGAGCCCATTGTTCCATAATTCTTCACATTATTTACACACACACACACACACACACACACACACACACACACACACACGGCCCTTCATAGTTTCCAAAATGCCTTCCCCGAAGGTGGCTCATTCATTTCCCACAACAGCCAGGCAGGCAGGCAAGGGGGCGCTGCTGTGGCCCCTTTCCCAGGAGGCGGGTGAGGCTGACTCAGCAGCCAAGGCACCCCAAGGGGGCTGCCCGGTAGGGCTCACTGGGAAGGGGAAGGCGCCTCGTTGTTGGTATGCAAGCAGTTCCTGTTTCCCTTATTTGACTGGGGTTGCGGAGTCTCCTCCCCACTGAGAACTGTCACCCGCATACAACCAGTCTGGGGGACCTGCAAGGTAGGGGTGTCGAGGAGCCTGGCCTGACTTCACCTCAAAGCTTCCAGGCCTGACCCGGTCCCATGTGGGCAGCCCACTGTTCCAGATGCTCCAGCACCCATTCCGTCTGCTTTCAGGATGCAGTAACCTCTCCTCCAGCCCCCAGGCTCTGGATGGGGAAGTGGGAGAGCACTGAGGCCAAGCCCAGCAGCTCCTCTGTAACCTGCCCCTGACCTTTCCCCACAGGAACCAGGGCTGCCAACTGTCCAGGGCCTCACTGCTCAGCTTGGCTCTGGCAGGGGCCTTCTTTCAGACTGGTTTGGCTTCCAGGACCTAGGGAAGGTTGACAGCGTCTGGGTAGCCCCATGGCCGGGCCCATGAGCCATAGACATTGTGAGCTAGGGTCCGAGGCCTGTGCCCAGTGGGTGAAGGGTGCAGGGAAGTGATATTCTGGTGTGTGAGGAAGCCACCAAAAATCTTGTTCTACCCGGTGAGTATCCTGTGCTGAAAGGAGCTGTCTAGGTCATGTTTGCCATCCCCCTGCTTCAGCAGGGGCTTCAGCCCCCAGAAAGAAAGATGTCCCTGGGCACTGGGGCAACTTCCCTATGGAGGGCAGGGGAAGTTCTGCATTCTGACCTTGGCTGACCTCAGAGTGCTGCTTCCTCTCACTCCTTCAAGGACAAGTGCTTCACACTGGGGATGGACCTGACCCTGACACTGGGAGTGGCAGCTGTGCTCCTCCTCTGGGGAGTAAAGAGGGAGGGCAGTCCACCCCTCTGCAACGGGGAGTGTCCCTATAGTGGCAGCTGTGCTGGGATGGTGTGGGGCCATAGGGCAGGGCAGGCTCCCAGAGACACTGGGCCCAACGGGAAATCCAGGGGGGCTATGCTAGGGCCCAGGAAGTTTTCCTGGAGAAGGTGGCTCTGGCCATCCAGGGGCAGGGCAGAGCAAGGGCAGAGTTTAGAAGGGGGGGTGGAGGGTGGATGGGGGTCTTGGCCCAGGAGTGGGACAGGGGTGTGACCACATGTGGTCTCTGAGCTTTGAGAGGTAGGCTCCACACTCAGCCCTGTGAGGTTATTAGGGGCCCCCACACTTCCTGTCAGAGAGAGGAGGCTGCAGTCCTGGGGGGAGGGCCTGCCCATGGCCACACAGGGTCTCTGGGAGGATATTTAATAAACAGGGCTGAGGGTAGGACATAGCTGGGAGGTGGGAGTTGCTGGGCAGAAGGAGAGGGGAGGAGAAGAAAGTGAGACCAGGGGAGGGAAGAGGAGGGAGAAGGCAGAGGGGTCAGTGGCCTCCCAAAGGTGGGCGTTTCCAGCTGCAGCATGAGGTGCCTTCCTGGGCACTGCTCTGCTGCCCTTCTGTGGATCCTCTGGGGTCTGGGTGAGGCAGCATGCCCTCTGGCTTTCCTGTGTCCTTGGTGACCCTTCCTCACCCTCAGCACTGGACCCGCAGTGGGGAGGCTCTAGCCACCCGGATTTCTAGCCCAATGACTACTATCATGGGGGTCATATCCTGGGGCCCAAGGCCTGGGTCCAGCCTCCTGCTCTTTCTCACTCAGGCCCACTGCTGGGTCTTGCAGTCTCAGTCAGCCCCACGTTGGCAGGAACATCAGGCTTCTGGGCCTACCTGGCCCCTGCAGGTAGCTGGGCCTAAGTAAGTACCGGTGAGCTGCCTGGCCTAGCCTCCAGGGGCCTTTCCTGTGTCAGACAAAATCTGAGGCCTACCCCTGCCCCTGGGGAAACACAGGCAGGCACTCCTTGCCCAGTCCTTGCTCTGCATGAGTCAGGCTGGGGACAGGGACAGCTAGGTTAGCCTTTCTTGGTTGGGATGCTCTAAAAAGACTAGCCAAGAATATGTCCAGGCCTGGCCCCTTGGAAAGTTCGGTCTGTATGGCCCCCTCTCTGAAGCAGGGGTTCTTGACTTGGGGTAGCAGGTGGGCTCTAAGGAATTGAGTCAAAGAGATGCCAGCAAGGCTCAGCTCATAGTGAAGTGTCCCTGGGGCACCCGGCACAGTGCCTGACACCCAGGGGAGCCCATGCCACTGTATTCTCAAAGTTGAAGACTAATACAGGCCATCTTCTCTAGCCTTGAGATCTCTTCCCTCCACAGAACAGCACTGATGATGGGGAGCTCAGACCTTACAAGGAGTGTGTGCGCGCGCGCACGCGCGCACGTGACTCCACAGGGCTGAGGCCAGGCTCCAAGAAATGTCCCTGTGTGGAACCCCTGGCTTCTTTCTGGGGCAGTGCAGACAGGGTGGGGTGGCTGTGCAGGGGGAGACTGCCTCCCACCTCCCCGAGCTGTCTGAGTGAGAAGTGGACTGGGGTGTGGAGGGCACTTGTATCTAGGCTGCACAGCGTGCCAAGTTAAACAGGTGCGGCACTGGCAGGCGGAGGCGTCTCGGGGCTGGTGGTAAGGGGTGATGGTGTGTGGGCTGGGGCATGTGTGAGGCAGGGCTGGGCCCTGGGACCTTGGGGGCAGGACTGATCACGCAGGGGTCTCTGGGCTGTCATGGGACTAAGGAGGCCACACCCTGGGGGTGTGCTCATGTCTGTGCACAAACGGGAAGGTGGTTGGGTTTGATTGTGTGTGATGGTCTGTGACACTGTGTATACACGGACAGGTTGTGAGTGTATGACTCCGTATGCACGTGTGTGTGTGTGTGTGTGTGTGCACGCATATGTATGCATGTGCACGTGTGCACATCCCTCTCTGGGTATCCAGGGGCGACTCCATTAACAGTGATGGCTTCAGCTTTTCTTCAAGGGCAGCACAATCGGATCCGTGGCCCTGATCCTCCTAATCCTCTCTAGGCACTTCCTCTCCGGCTACCTCCCTCCCCAGCCATCTGCTCTGCTATAACCAGCCCTGGGCCGAGGACACTTCTGGGCGTCCTGTCTCCCCTAGATCCCCAGCTCTTCTCTGGCTGTGGCATAGGGAGCCTCCCGTCTCTGCCCTTTCCCCTCACACGTGCTGAGTAAGCAGCCTTCTTCCCGACGTGAAATGAATCCTAGGAGGTAGTGAGCATACAAAATACCTGGTGTCCCTTGGCTGGATTCTGGGTCCCCTGGCTGGGGGAGCAGGCGCCCAGGTGGGGCTCAGTGTCAGGAAGGAGGAGAGGCAAGCTTGGCCCCTTTTTTCTCTTAGCCAGCCATCCACCCCTCCTCCAAGTCTCTGCCTCCTCAGTCCCTGCTACTTCTCCCCACACCGATCTGGACCCCTTCTCCATCTTCACTACCACTGCAGGTCCGACCGGGTCCCTGAGCCCCTGACAGCTCCCCACGTAGGTCACGTGGACTCTTCTGCTCCTGTGCTGGTGTGTTTGCTCCCCAGAACCAGTCTCTGCTTTGGGGACCTCTTCTGCTCTGGAGCCCGGAGAAGGTCAGGTTGAAGGGCTCAGCAGGTAGCGCATCCTGACACTGACCTTTGTTCATCATTGTGGATTTTCAACTTCCTGTGTAATCAGTTCCCTGTCTGAGGGCTTGCTGGGGTCACAGAGGCAAGATGACATGTCTACTGAGACGTGCCAGGGGCCTCCTGTGGGCTGGGCACCGTGCTTGCCTGCACCCTGTGGGTCCCGCTTCCTCAGGGGGTTTGTAGCTGACCAGGAGAGAGCACCGAGGCCCCAAAAAGAGCCAGGTCCTCTTGATGGTGGCCTGTGCGGTCAGAGCCCAGCTGAGAGAAGGGCTTTGGGCAAGGGTGGGAGGCGGGTCGGAAGAGCCTGGGTGGGTGCGGATCTGGATTCTGAGGGCAGGACGGAGGGATGTGAGATTGTGAGTTTGAACTCAGGTTCTACCATCTACCAGCTGTGACAGTTTGGGTAAATTAGCGTCTTGGTGCCTCGGGCCCCCTCTTTGTATTTGGGGTGCTGGTCATTCCCGCCTCTTAGGGCTGTCTGAGGTTTAAATGTGATAATTCCCATAAAGGTTTCAGGACAGAGCCAGGCACGTGGCAAACACTCAGTCAGTGTCAGTGCTTATGGTTGTCTTTGTGAAGAAAGATGAGACAGGTGTTTGCTGGTGTTTGCATAGGACACATGCCCGAGATGGGGTAACCTCATGGTGAAAACCCGGGTGCCAATCCCACTATTCACAGGCTGTGTGGCCTTGGTCCACCACCTCACCTTCTCTGGGCCTGGGCTCCCCTGTCTGCAGAGAAGGGTAATGATGCCGTCTCCTTCAGCCCTGCAGCCTAGATGAGCCCAGGGTTAGTGACACTAATGCGGGCACAGAGAGGTGAAATTACTTGTCTAAGGCCTCACAGCAAGGACATAGCCCTGCTGTTTGAGCCAAGGCAACGTGGCTCCCGAGCCCCCAGGGCTCCCCGATCATGCGGCTGCCATTCCATGCTCCTGCTGGTTCTACTGGTCTTCAGGGGAATGGACGGGCCTGGTCTCTGGTGGTGGTAGAGGAGTGGGGGTGACAGGTAGGAAGGAGCAGTCGCTGGCTCCTCTGGGCCTCCCAGGCCCCTGGCCACGGCTTCCACTGCACCCCGCTCTGGCTGCGGGCAGCCCCGGGAGTCCTCTTGTCACAGGGCCACACACCCTGGGGCTGCAGCATGGTCACTTTTCTGAGAATCCCTCGCCTCTCACCTAACCGTTCCCACTGGTGACAGAGCTCTCCCTTAGCAACCTCTTCTTCTCTTCTCAGTGACTGCACCCTGAGCCGTGAGCACATCCAGCCGACAGGGGGGGAATGCAACACTTTCACTGCTGTGCCAGCCCAGGGCTGGGGGTCCAGGCGGTGCTGGGGGGGTGCCTGCCCCGGGAAGAGTGCAGGGAGAAGGCGTGGCCTGACCCCAAGCCCAGGCGCATGCAGGGGTGCAGCCAAACCCAGGGTGCTCTGATGGACATGCCGTGGAGCCTGGCTCTCCACGGCAGGAGCTGGCTCTGGCCGTGGCAATGGGACTGCTCTCCCGGTTGCTCGTCCTCAGGGCGGTGGCCTCCTACCCCCTCCGTACCTTATGCTCCTCTCTCAATGGGAGACCACGGCGGGAGGGAGAACCAGACCCTATAGAATGGCACAGAAGCTGGAAGGGGCTGTCGGGTCCTCTCCTGGGCAACGAGTACCGCCTCTTCTACCTGTGTCACATCACCTACCTGTGTCACATTCTTTAACATCTTTGGGTCCCATCTGTACCATTCAACTATATCATTACCCTAGGTGGATAACTAGTCTCTCTTGCCATGAAGACAACATCATCACGAAAACAAATATTCCTGAAATGATGAGGTCAGCTCTCTGAGGGCAGTGGTTTGCGATTTACTGCTGTGTTCCCAGCACCCAGAAAAGTACCTGCCACATCACAGGTACTCAAAATACATTTCTCTGAGTGTGGGGCCGGTGAATGAACAAATGCAGAAAAGAAAGAGTGATCTGGAGATGGATGCTTGGGGAAGGCACCGATAAAGCCACACCGGGGCGCCTGGGTGGCGCAGTTGGTTAGGTGTTCTTGGTTTCTCCTCAGGTCAGGATCTCAGGGGCGTGAGATTGAGCCCTGCATTGGGCTCCTTGCTCATTGCAGAGTCTGCTTGTCCCGTCCCCCTGTTTCTCTCCCCCTGCTTTCTCTCTCTCTCTCAAAAATCTAAAAAAAAAAAAAAAAAAAAAAAAAAAAAAGCCACACCAGCTCCAAGTGGAGACTTTCTTCTTGACACACTCATTGTGTGGAGGAGCTTGCCTGCCGGTGCTCCTGCCCACAGATACGTGTGACGGTGGGACCCATGTATGTCTCTCTTTCGGTCACTGGAGGATCCTCTTCGGAGTTGGCCTTTCCGAGGGCTGGACGCCCAAGCTGAATGTCCGCTCTGCCCCGTCCTCCCCACTGTGCTGGAAAGGATCATCTTTGAAGAACATGGAGCCTCTGTCCCCACCAGGCAGGAGCCTGTGGGGGTGCCCGCCGCGCCTGCCAGGCAGAGGCCTGGCACAGGAAACCTGACGTCATCCTGACTCACTGCTCAGATGAGGCTGGGGGAGGCCACAACTCGTCACTCTCACCTTCCTCCCCACCTGGCACAAGGATGGTAGCCACACCATTCATTTCTTCCTCCCCACCTGGGGCATGGGCTTGGGGCGTAGGTTTGGAAGGAGGAGGAAGGAACACCAGACTCAAGCCCACAGCAGTACAGAGCTTGGAGTGGGGGCTGGGTCAGGCTGTGCCGATCGGGACAGGGGAAGCCAGGAGTCCCAAAGGCAGGAGGTGAATGACACCTCACTCTCAAAACAGGTGGTTACAAAGTACAGCACAACATCATTTGCTCCAATTATGTATTTTAGTTAAAAACTGAAGCTGGGCTCCAAACCGACTTGATCGTGTTTGCTTTGTAACAGCTAGGCCAGGAACACCAAAGAACCTGAAGCCTCTGAGTCTAGAGCCCTCCTCCTGTCATCCATTATGATCTAGGGATGAGGAGCTGGGGGTCCTCCCTCCAGAACCTTCAGCCTGTGGGGCATCCGGCTGATCAAGACCCCTCCTCACAGTCTCTACCCGTGTGTCCAGAGCCCTGCCTCATCTCTGCAGTGAGAATGGTGTTCCCTCAGGAGGTGGCCAAGGAGGGGAGACGTTCCGTGTTATGACTCACCAGAGGTCTGGGGATCTTTAGTCAGAGCAGAAGTGGGGGTGGCATGTGGGCTTGCGTCCTCCCTCTCTTGTTACTTTGGCCTTGGGCTTTTACACTGTTATTGGGGGTGGGGGTTACCCCAGCTTCATGGCTAAGTCAGGCCTCCTTGATTCTGTATTCCAGAGCCGCAGAATGGACAGCCCCAAAGCAGGTGGCATTGAGGGGGTGCCATCCATGCCACCACCTCAGGCGGAGTGCTGGGCAGGGTCCCTGGGACTCTGCTGCTAGAGTGAAGCTTTCACAGTGCACTCCCACTCCCGAGTGGAACTTCCCAGCAAGGTGCAGGCCGTTTTCCCCACGGAGGGGGATAGGTTCAGCCCTGCGTGGGAGTCCTGGGTCTGCAGCCCCACCACTGAGCTGGTTTTCACTCCTGAGCCAGGATCTCAACTGGTCAGTTTTCTCTCCTCCTACCCAAAGAGCTGGGAGGCTGTGGCTCCCAGTGGGACAGGTGACGCCAGCCCTACGGGTTAGCAAGACTGGACCTGACTGTTCTTTTGCGTGCTCTGTAATTTGCCCCTGGAATCAGCCATTAAGTCATTTGCCGGGCTGATGCCAAGGATAAGGGCCTCATATCAGCCTCTGGGATCTGTGGCCCAGACTCCCCGGCTCTGTTGTGGGCTTTGCCACATCAGCCTCCAGACTGGCCTGTAGGGAGGGATAGGACACTAGAGGAGCCCAGACAGTGGTGTGGCCTTGTAGCCTTGGAATCAGTGTGGGTGAACGCACAGTCTATTATGAGCTCCTATCTTACAGATGGGGACACTGAGGCATGAGAGAGTGACAGATGCATCGACACACCATTTTGAGGAGTTAAGAGTTTATAAACCAAGCAGAGGACTTGGAGGCCAACGTGGGTCCTATCTGCAGCCCTCCAAGGCAGTCTGGATATAGGGGAGCTGGAAGGATCTCACAGAGGACACTGCGTAGTGGTGTGGGGGAATGGGAGCCTAGGGGCTTGGGTTCTGAAATCCCACACAGCTAGGGGTGGGAATGAGGGCAGCTCCTCCTCCAGGATGCTCTTCCCTCCACCTGAAGGTTTCTGCTTTGGAGTTTAGCTGTCAATATCTCTTGCCCCCAACCCAGAGGCCCAGCTACTCTCCCCACACACTGCTGGGCCTTACCATATCCAGTCCCTGGGCGGACAGAAGGGGTGTAGATTATGGAGCTCCCCATTTTCACTGCTCATTACCTTGCTCAGGTGCCAGTTCAAGGTCCCTGCTGGCAGTTGCGGGGGGGGGGGGCTGCCAATGTCCAGGGAGGGCTGAGAAGGGGCGTGATAAAGGGGTGGAGGAGGCAGATTCTGGTAGTTCTTCTCCTTCTTCCCCTTAGTGAGGCTGCTTGAAATTCCCATAAGGCCCCAGGGAGAGCCCATCAACGTCAGCAGAGTTCCCCTTCCAAGCTGGCCTGTGACTTGGGGAAGTGCTTCACCCTGGGCCTCTGGGGTTTCCCTGGGCCCCAGGGGAAGCCTTGCCCCACTCTTAACTGGAAACTTATCATTTGGAAGGCCCAGGGGTCCGTCTCATGCCAATGTTCAGGGTCTTGGGCCCAGAGGACAGTGGTCTGGACCAGGTTGGCCACTAACCTGCTGCCAGACCCAGAGTGCTGGTCTCAGCAGCGCAACACCAGAGGAGAGGGAGAAGAAGTAAAGTTCCTCCTTCCCAAGGTTTCTAAGTAGAAAAAGGACATCTCAGCATGGCTCCCCACTCCCCATTGTAGAAATCACGCATCTCAATTTTTGTTGTAACAAATCCCCAGAGGGAAAAATCTTGGAAGACAAAGGGAGAAGGGAGAGGAAACACGCCAAGGGGCACCCCTGGCCCCAAAGTCTCTGGGCAATGGGGCTGTGCATCTGAGACACCAGTTCCCAAGGACTGAACGGTGTGGAGCAGGTCATAGGGTGGGAGCGTTCTTCCAGGCTCCGGCGCAAAGATGGGGGTAGCAAGCACCCGCGCCCCACCGACTCTGGCAAAACCCTTCCCTCAACAGCTAGTCTCCGCTTCCTCCCCCCTCAGCCCGCCCAGTCCCTGGGCCAGCCCCGCTAGAGCTAGCTGAAGACCGCGGGGGCGGGGGCCGGCGCCTTCCTGCGCTGCCCTTGTATGGTGACCCGGGAGGCGGGCCCCCGGGTACTTAAGCTGCGGCGCCGCCCAGGGCGCCCAGAACACTCTTTTCGGTCAGCTCGGCCGCCGCGAGAGCCCGAGCGCGCGGCGGGGCAGAAGCAGCGCAGTGACAGGGGCGGGAGGAACCCGGCCGTCGCTATGGGGCTGGAGGCGGCGCACGAGCTGGACTGCGCGGCGCTGGGCGCGCTGCTGCGGGAGCCGCGGGAGGCCGAGCGCACGCTGCTGCTGGACTGCCGCCCCTTCCTGGCCTTCTGCCGGCGCCACGTGCGCCACGCGCGGCCCGTGCCCTGGAACGCGCTGCTGCGGCGCCGCGCCCGCGGCCCACCAGCCGCCGCCCTCGCCTGCCTGCTGCCCGACCGCGCGCTGCGGGCGCGCCTGGCCCGCGGGGAGCTGGCCCGGGCGGTGGTGCTGGACGAGGGCAGCGCCTCGGTGGCCGAGCTCCCGCCCGACGGCCCGGCACACGCGCTGCTCGCCGCGCTACTGCCCGAGACCCGCGGGGGACCCACGACGGTGTGCTTCCTGCGAGGTGAGCGCCGTCCGCGCCCCGGCAACCCCTCCCGGAGTCCTCCCAACACTCCTCCGTCCCCGCCGGACCCTCCCCGCTAACCGCCTCTTGCCCTCCCTGCAGGCGGCTTCGATGGCTTCCAGGCGTGCTGTCCCGATCTGTGCTCCGAGTCCCCCGCCCCGGCCCTGTCGTCTGCTGGGTTAGAGAACAGCCGCTCTGACCCCAGGGTTCCCTTCTACGATCAGGTGAGCTGAGATCCGAGCTCATTTCGCTGTTCGCCCCCAACCCCTGTCCCCGCCATTTGCGAGATGGGCACCTCTGGGGAAGGGGGCTGCCATTTGTGGATTCGAGGAGTCTCTCCGTGTCCACACTCACGTGTGTGTGTGTGTCCGTGTCCGCAGCAGATGGGGAGCACATCTCCGTGCGTCTGGTGTGGGCAGCTCTTGTGTGGCTCTGTGAATTGTGTCTGCCGCATATTTGGGGCTTTGACGGGGGAGGTGTGTATTTGTGAGTGTGTATCTCTGTGTGTCCTCTTGGGTGCTCCGTTTCCAGAGTGTGATCCTGGTCGGGATAGGCGGATAGGTGGATAGGTGGAGGGCTCCTCTTGCTGGGGCCGGACATGTTGGCGCCTGCTGGTGCTCAAGCCCTCCAGGTGGGGGCGAAGAGGGCCTCCTCCTGATTCCTTTCTCCTCCCCATGCAGGGCGGCCCGGTGGAGATCCTACCCTACCTGTTCCTGGGCAGCTGCAGCCACTCCTCCGACCTTCAGGGGCTGCAGGCTTGTGGCATCACTGCGGTCCTCAACGTGTCCGCCAGCTGCCCCAACCACTTTGAGGGCCTTTTCCGCTACAAGAGCATCCCGGTGGAGGACAACCAGATGGTGGAGATCAGTGCCTGGTTCCAGGAGGCCATAAGCTTCATTGGTAAGGGGGGGTGGTCCTCAGCGGAGGGACCCAAAGGGACACCCAGGTGAGGGGCCGGGGGTACCTGTCACCTCCCCTGCCTCCCCTCGTGTGTGACCCTCCTTTCTTCATCTCCCCTGCAGACTCGGTGAAGAACAGCGGAGGCCGGGTACTGGTACACTGCCAGGCGGGCATCTCACGCTCTGCCACCATCTGCCTGGCTTACCTGATACAGAGCCACCGCGTGAGGCTTGACGAGGCCTTTGACTTTGTCAAGCAACGCCGGGGAGTCATCTCCCCCAACTTCAGTTTCATGGGGCAGCTGCTACAGTTCGAGACTCAGGTGCTATGTCACTGATGCGGGGCTCCACCATGCTCCCCCCACTCCCCACTGCCCCGAGGAGAGGGGCACCGATTCTCTCTAGTTCAGGGAAAGCTGCCCTTTCCCCGAAATTTGAAAAGCCCCCAGGTGGTGGTGCTGCGAACGTAGGAATTCTGGACTTTCTCACTTGGTGCTTGTCTGCTGGGTTTGAGGGCTGGACCTCATTCTGAGGACCAGAATGGAGGGCATGTCTGCTTCCCCTCCGCCCTCTATCTTCTGGCAGAAACTGACTGGACTCTATACCTGTGGATTCCCACGGGTCCCACCATGATGTTGAAGCCCTTGGCAGCCCGAGGGCTCCAAGGAAAAAGCTGTGACAACCAGGAGCCCCATCTAGGGGGTGGTCCACTACAGGCCTGGGGCCTGCGCCTTGTGCTCCTGGGGAGCTGTGTGTCAGGGAAGGGCTGCGTCTGCTGCGTGTGGGCCTCTTGCGCACGTGTGTGTGTGTGTGTGAGCATTTCACGCCTATATCGGTGCTGGAAAGTTTTTTTGTGTTCAGGTGACATTTAACACTCCCTCCCCCACTTCCTCCCAGCCCTGCGGGCGGGGGTTGGAAACTTAGCACTTTATATTTATACGGAACATTGAGGACGTGTCAATAAAATATTGTTTTGTTTAAAAAACAACGTCTCAACCATCTGGTCTCAAGTCAATGCCCCGGGAAAATGCTCCAATGCTGTGTCTTCATCAGACCTCCCCTTTCCTTGCGTGGCCAATGCCTGGGGCATGGAAGGAGGAAGGTGCCCGTGGAGCGGAGGGGCCCTCCTGGCCCCAGGTGCCCTGTGCTGGTGTCCTAGTGCAGGCAGTATTCTGTCTCCAGAGCTGCAGGAGGTGGTTTCTGGGAGGCTGTCTCCAACCTTATTCTTATCACTGGCTTTGGACCCTGTGGGGAGAGGCCTGTGTCCATGGCTCAGACCCACTTCTTTTTGGGAACATGGGTGGATATGTATGCGTGTGCATCCATGTGTGTGGCTGTTGCACAGGTGTGTGTGTCTGGTGTTCTCAGATTGCACACAACCTGCATGTCACGTGCTCCTGAAGATAATCCGCGCATGTGCCTGTGTGTGTGCGCGCGCCTCTTGCGGCGGCTGTGCGCGCTTGAGCTAGGCCAGGTCTCCTCTTCCCCACAGTAGGGCAACATAGCCGCCCCCCTCTCCTCTCGCATGCACAGGCACAGCCCCCAGGCCTCTGAATGCTTGTTTGCCCTGGGGCTCATGGCAGCCTGTTCCCAAGTTCCTTCTTGTCCCCAGAAGCCACGTGGCCTCGTGTCTGGCGTGAGAAGACGTCACCGGGGATGGGCTTAGTTGCTCTTTACACCCACCCAACCAGCATGGTTTTGTTTTTTTTTTTTAAGATTTTATTTTTATTTGACAGAGACCACAAGTAGGCAGAGAGGCAGGCAGAGAGAGAGGAAGGGGAAGCAGGCTCCCTGTTGAGCAGAGAGCCTGACTCGGGGCTTGGTCCCAGGACCCTGGAATCATGACCTGAGCTGAAGGCAGAAGCTTTAACCCACTGAGCCACCCAGGCACCCTGCAAGCAGCATGTTTTGACTGAATGTTGGTTACCTGCCTGGCACGGGACTACGCCGTCCGGGGAGGTAGGAGTCATGGGTCCAGCTAAAGCCAGAAGTGGAGGGGTGCGTGCTGAGGCTGCTGGCAACAGGGGCTATGATTTGCCTGGGAGCAGGGGTGCGGAGGTCCTCATGGTCAACTCTTGGACAGCTACCCCTGCTTCATCTAGCCTCCACTCCTGGCCACTCCTAGTGTCATCGGGCTGATGCTGTTTGTCCTTCGCAACTCAGGTCAAGGGTGCCCCCCACAGAATGCTGGCTCTTCCCCGTGGCATTCTGGGTACCCAGCAGGGTACACTTGAGGGGTGGAGCTCGATGGTTAGGAGGCCAGGTTTGCTCCTGCATTTCTTCTCCCTTGTCTGTAAAATGGGGTTTTATCATTAGCCTCTGCCAGTCGGTGTGGTGTGGAGAACAGCACAAGTCAGTCCATTTAAGAGGCTTAGCCTGGCATCTACACGTAGTAGGTGCTCAGGAAATATGCTAGCTACTGCTGGCCCAGGAGGTGAAGGTTCGCAGGTGTGTAGCTGTGCGTCTCAAACAGGCCGGAGGCTCGAGCAGGCCAGGCCCGTGGTCTGCTCTGCCCTCGGTGCCCGGAGTCTGGCACAGGTCGGCACTCATTCCAACAGGCCTGGTGAAGGACGAGCAGCCTGCCTCCCAGGTTTTATTCCCTCTGCTCTCTAGGACGGGTGAGGCGCTCCCGGTGGGAACCAAGCAGAGCTGGGCTTGTGATCAAGGCTTTCTTAGGCCCTGAGTAGACTTCCGTTTGGACCTGCCAACAACACTGAACTTGGGTTGGGAGTGGAGGGCAGCTGGGGCGCTGAGTCATTGGGGCCTTCCCACCACCCAGTCCTGTCTCACAAACAGCAGGGCTGGGGGCTGAGGCCCCTGCCCATCGCCTTTGCCCCATCCCTTCCACTCACTCTCCTCCTCCAGCCTTCTCTACGTGTGTTCTTAAGTTTTTCTTTTTTAAAAATTTCTTTTCTTCTTTTTTTTTTTTGTGAGAGAGAGAAAGAGAGAGAGATCAAGCCCAAGTAAGTGGGGGTGGGGGTAGGGACAGAGGGAGAGAGAGACTCAAGCAAATTCCACAAGCAGCCCCCATGCCAGGCTTGGTCTCACCACCCTGAGATCATGACCTGAGCCCAAATTAAGAGTCTGCTGCTTAACCAACTGAGCCACCCAGGTGCCCCAAGTTTGTTGTTTCTGCCTCTCTCTCCTTTCTCATTTATTTCTTTAAAATTTTTGAACTGTGGGCCTCCTGGGTGGCTCAGTCAGTCAAGGAGCCCGCTCTTGATTTTGGCTCAAATCATGATCTCAGGGTCCTGGGATGAGCCCTGGGCTGGTGAGCGGGGGTGGGGGTGGGGGGTGGGGGTGGGGGTGTGTACTCAGCAGGGGATCTGGTTGAGGCTTCGCTCTCTCTGCCCCTCCCCACCCCTGTTAACGCTCTCTCTAAAATGAATAAATAAATCTTTTAAAAAAAAATTTAAATTGTGGGGCTCCTGGGTGGCTCAGTGGGTTAAAGCCTCTGCCTTTGGCTCAGGTCATGATCCCAGGGTCCTGGGATCGAGCCCTGCATTGGGCTGTCTGCTCGGCGGGGAGCCTGCTTCCCTTCCTCTCTCTCTGCCTGCCTCTCTGCCTACTTGTGATCTTTGTCTGTCAAATAAATGAATAAAAACTTTTAAAAAAATGTAAATTGTGGTTAAAAATATATGGTAAGTCCCTCCTTATCCGAGATTTTGCTTTCTGTGGTTTTAGCTGCCTGTGGTCAACTGATGTCTGGAAGCAGGTGCTCCTCCTTCTGACATATTGCTGGAAGGTCAACAGTAACCCAGCGATCTGTCACAGTGCCGACATCACCCACCTCCCTTCCCCTCATCACGTAGGCATTTTATCATCTCGCACCATCACAAGAAGGGTGAGGTTCGGTGCAATGAGATATTTTGAGAGAAAGACCATTTATTTTAATTTTACATTTATTAGTTGTTAATTACAGCATTTATTAACTTTTGTTCATCTCTTACTGTGCCTAACTTATAAATTACATGTTCTCATAGGTTTGTATGTAGAGGAAAAAACAGACTTGTGTATCAACCACAGTTTCAGGCATCCACTGGGGATCCTGAAATGTATCCCCCACAGAGGAAGGGGGACTACTGTATAACATGAAATTTACCACCTTTACTATTTTTTTTTTTTTTAAATAGGTTCCTCGCCCAGCATTCGGCCCAACATAGGGTTTGAACTCATGACCCTGAGATCAAGACCCGGGCTGAGACCATGAGTTGGACACTGAACTGACTGAGCCACCAGGTGCCCCATCACCTTTACTATTTTTAATTAGACAGTAACGTTAAACATATTCAAGATCTCCAGAAAGTTTCCCTCTCGCAGAACTGCATCTCTGTGCCCATTAAATGACAGCTCACCGTTTCCCCCTTCCCACAGGCCCTGGCAACCACCCTTCTACTTCCTGTCTCTGAATCTGTGTGTCTCCTCTAAGTGGAATCATACCAGGTTGGCCCTGTTGTAAAGGGCTTATTTCGCTTCACATAATGTCCTCAAGCCAAACTGCATTTCTTAACCAAGAATCTGTTTCTCTACCCCAGCAGGGTGACTATCAGGATGATTTTAGCAAGCTCTCATCAGCTGTGGCCAGTCCGTGCACGTTTACACACCCCAACACCCTGTCTGGGGGGCAGGGGCATCTGTCTGTTCTCCCCGTGGCTCTCTTATATTATATTTGGAGAAATGCTGGATTCCAGGCATGGCAGGAGGCTGAGCACACCAGCACAGTGTGGACCGTAGCTGGTGACCTTGCCTCTGCTCTGTCACTTCTCTTCACTGGGCATTGGTGGGGGAGGTCCTCAAATCTTTCACCTCTAGGATTTAAATCCAGGTGGGCCCCCTGGTGACCCAGCTCTGAGAAAGAGGCTAAGGAGTGTAGAGGGAGAGGAATGTGGGTAAGGAGCTTTAGCTTGTGGATCTGTGTAATGGGGATAAATGCCAATTGTGCAAGGCTGTTGTGGGGATGACAGGGGTAGTGTCCATGCAAGGTGAAGGTATCCAGAAGCTCCCTGTCTCCACATGGCAGGCTTCTCTGGGGCGCTGGTTACGCTGGGTGTTCAGTGTGTAAACTTTTCCAGGTTCCCGCACTTGGGACTGTGCACTTCCCCCTATGTAAACTAAAGTAAAAGCTTATAAAAATTAGTGACCCTTTCCTCCTTCCAGAGAGGCTGGGGGTGCCTCAGGGTCTCAGGCAGCTTTTCCCAGGTGTGAGCGAAGGGCGGCGGGGGTGGGGGGCAGGAAAGGGATCTCCCACTGTTGGAGGATGAGGGCCGTCCCGGCGTGCCCGCCTTAGCACCCTTCTGTGATGTTTCCCTGCCCCCTGGTGGTGGGAGGGGACCTTAGACGAGACACACTCCGGAGTGGTACCCTCCCTCCCTGCAAGGTGCTTTGTGCCTGGTTTCTCACCTTCTCCCGGACTTCAGCCAGGTGGAGAAATATTTGACCAGGGTCCAGAAGCTCGGGCCTGGGCTGGGGGTGGGCTGGGGGTGGGGGTGGGCTGGGGGTGGGGGTGGGGAACGCAGGTAGGAGCGGTAAAGGGCTGCAGGTGGGGTTGATGGAGCTGGGCTGCAGGTGGGGTTGATGGAGCTGGGCTGCAGGTGGGGTTGGTTGAGGAGGGGCTGCTATTTAAGGGGTAGGTGGGGGCAGGGGCTGGCGGCAAAGCGGGCTTGTCTTTCCGGGTGTCTAGGCTTCAGCTTGCTGCGGGGCTGGTGGGGCCCACCCCAGACTGCGTGAACATGGGCGGCCTCTGGCCATGGGTGCTGGGTCTGCTCTCTTTGCCAGGTAAGAGTGCTGCCCCGCCCTTCTCTTCTGGAGTTTTGGTTCCAGCCACAAAGCTCCGGTAGAGGAGGGAAGGGTGTGGCTGGACAGGAATCCGAGGGAGGGATCCGAAGGGGTCTGAATAGCTCCAGGGACGTTCCCAGAAGTCCGTTCCTAGGGGTGCCAGGGGAGGCCTCCTGAAGATCCTGAATGCAGAGGGCCTGCCTGGCAGGAGGGAGCAGGTGTGGCACTCCAGAGGTCCCTGTTTTGCTTGTGCCAGGCTGGCCCAGTCTGAGTCCATTTTTCCAGAGGTCTGGGCTGAGAAGGGAGGCAGGGGGCAGGGTTCAGGCTAGCCCATACTGCTGTCACTGTGGGCATCTGAGGTCTGTCTCCGCCTCTCTTCTGCTCCTACGCACAGATACTCAGAGCCGGGGGCTGCCTTTTGGAGCCCAGTGTTGGTCCCCTTAAGGGAGCTCCTTCCTCAAAGTTGTCTAGAGACTGAAGACTACTTTCTGGAGGCCTGCCTTTGGGAAGAGTCTGGCTCTGGCTGTCTGACATCCCCCTTCCCCACATCCTATTGTCCTCTCTCACCAGTGCGGGCACCTTGGGCATCATGGGTCCGCACCTGTCCGCAGGTTTGATCCTAGGAGCACCCTCTGCCTGCACTTCCCCAGAAGCCTGTGGAACCAGCTTCTCAGAGGGCCTCAACCCTGAGGAGACCCAGGTGTCCCAGGACAAGGACATCCCTGCGATTAACCAAGGTGAGGGCACCGGGTCGTCTTGTGGGGTGGAGGGGCTCTGAGTCGATGTGGTGTGGTAAGGACTGTGCTGAACACACAGCCAGAACAAGCTGGAAAGGTGCCCATTCACTGGGTTCTAGAGGAGGAACCTTTTCTTGTTCTGTGGGCAGCTTTTTAAAAAGTCTGTTTCTGTATCTTCTCTACTGGACTGTTAAGAAGAGAGAAAAGCCTGGGTTTTAAAAAAACGGTCTGAGAAAAGTATGGGTCTTTGGGGTACTCCATCTGGTGTTGAGTGAAGTCATTAGTGGGGGTCTGAGATGTCCGCCATCTGGGGCAGGATTGTCCGCAGGTGTGAGCTGGGGGTGGGGTGGGGTGGGGTGGGCCAAGCCAAAGCCGCAGGAGGCCTCCTGCCTCCCTGTCTGGGGATCTCCGCTGAAGAAAGAACATGGATAATCTGGGATGAAGCTGCTTTGGGGGGGGGGGGGACAGACTGGAGTCTGGAGGTTGGAGCTGAAGCGTTGGGGGAACTTTGTCTGGAGGGATGAAAATCTTCCGATGACCCTGTGGTCCGGCTCCTCTTTCTCTGTGAGGTGACCTGGAGCCCCAGCACGGCCGGGCAGGAGCAGGGTAGCGTGCCACCTTTTAGTGACTGTGACTGGTCTGGAGGCAGCTAGAACCAATCTGGGGCTTCCCCGGCATTGATTTCCTTTTGTCAGCCACCACAGAGGACACTCTCAGCCAGGGCTGCTGGAGGCCCAACGGCTACCTGAGATGCGCTTTACTGGGAAGCACGTGCCATCCCCAGCTGCCGGGAATGTGGGCTGCTAAGGCCTCACAGCTGAAGGCCCTTGGCCAGGGATGCCTGGGAAGCTACTCCCTCTCCTGCCCAGGGTGGCCCACAGTGGCTCATAAGGGCCATGGGGACAAGCGTGTGGTGCCTTTTGTGGTCCTGAGCTCCTATGGGATGAGGCTGAGGCTGTATTCCAGCAGAGTCTGGGTCTTCCTTGGCACCCCCCGCCCCATAAATTACTTGCAGGTACCTCGTTAGCTCAGGCTCTGTGTCTAGGGAACCCAGCCTAATGCACTCCGGGGCCAGAGCCTCTTCCAGGACTGACCTTTTAGTAAGGGGAGAAGGGCTGCCAGCTGTGACCGGAGAGAGAAGCAGAGACAGGCTGACATGGGGAGGGAGCGAGCCAGAGAGCCAGACTCACGGGCGCCCGACGCCTTCCATCTGTGTTGGTGCGAGCTGGAATTGGTCACTTGTCACTGCGAGGGCCCTGGATATCCCACAGATGGGTAGGAATTAGATGGTGGATGAGGAAGGACAGGAGACCCAGGGCGTGCTCCCAGAGGGTGGCCTGAGCTGGAGAGGGGGAGGATGTAGGGGACAGCTGAAGAAAAGACTGCTCCTGATTAGCAGAGAGACTCAAACATAGAGGGAGGGGTTGGAACTGGATTTGCATGGGTTGGGGGAGCTCTGGACTGTGTTTTAACAAGGGAGAGATGGGATGGGGCAAAGAAGCTTCATGCATGTTTGTAGACTGAAGACTTTCTCCAGTCAGAAAGGCCAGACTCTGGGGTTGCTGCTGGGCCTGTCCCTAAAGTCTGGTTTCTGGGAGGGGCATGAACTCACCCACATCCCTCCCTTCTTCCCAGGGCTCATCCCAGAGGAATCCCCTGAGAGCAGCTTCCTCCTGGAGGGGGATATCCTTCGGCCAGTGAGTGTGAGCATGTACACACACGGGTGTGAATTCCTTCCCAGAGAGCGTTAGAAGCCTTTGAGCCCAGTCTCTGATGTCATGCGGGCGTGATACGTGAGGGAGTCATCTCTGTTGCTCATAGTGTGATAGATATCCCTTCTTGCTAAAGTCACAGGGAATGTTCTAGTAGGAATCAGCCAGACTGAATGGGAGGGAGGGTAACCTCTATAGTGCTAACAGCAGTCAGCCTGGGAGGGCTTCCCGAAGGAGGGGGTTTGAGCCCTCAGTATCCAGCTTGGTATTCTATCCAGGGCAGGTGCTCAGAAAGTACTGGAATGAAGGAAGGGATGAGCACAGACTGGCAGAGGGCCTGGTGGGGCTGTAGGAGGTGGTGGTGGGGAACCCCAGAGGTGGTAGCCATGGTCTGGGATCCCCCTCTCAGGAGGGGTGGAGTTAGAAAGGGAGAAGGCTGAGAAGGAATTGGGGTGACTTGCGGGGGGGAGATGAGAATGCTTGGTGTCTAGGAGAACAGGGCCATCTTCTAAGTGACTCGGGGGGAGAGGTATCCTCCTGAACAGGACAGTGACCTGGTGAAAGCAAGTTCGTTTTGTTGGCTGGAGGCTGCCCACTGTTAGCCCAAAGTGAGGCTGGGTTGCAGAACCAAAGCCTGGAGCTGGTGGGTGGGGCAAGGAGCCTGTCCCCAGTCACCCAGTGAGGACAGGGAGGAAGAGCAGAATCCAGTAAAAATCTGTGGTAGACCATGGGGCAGGACCGGCCAGGGTGCCATGAAGCCCACGCCTCACAGGGTTCTGGGTGGCAGAAGGATGGAAAAGGAGTTGCTAAGCCCATCAGCCTGAGAAGGACCTGCCTCCTCTTTCCCTGGAAGTTCAGGGATGCTTGGCTGACGGCGGGGTTTCAGGAAGGACGGGGCTGCTGCTGGAGCTCTGAGCCTTTCTGAACGTGGGCACCCTGGGGAACTGGCACTCCCAGTCAGCCTCTTCAGGAACAAGTATTGGGTTTTGTCCTTATGCTTGATGGAATAAGATTCAGATCCCTTCTGTAGAACAAAGGCTCGCGTTGTGTATTGTTCATCTAGCAGGCCCCCGGATGTCCCACCCCTCTGTCCCCCCCGCTCCTATACCTGCATCCTGCTTCTCGGGTCTTTTGGGTCCTTTGGTGCCTGAGACACAGCACCTCTGGGGCCAAGAAGTTTGGCTGGCCCATGTCCCCAGGGCTCCCTGAACTGCCCTCTCTCTTCAGAGTCCCTTCCAGGTGTTCTCAGCGAGCAGCAACAAGTGGCCTAAGAACGGGGGTGTTGTGGAGGTCCCCTTCCTGCTCTCCAGCAAGTATGGTGAGTGAGTGTGTGCGTGCGGTCCTGAGAGCTGTGGGCCTTCCTGTTCTAGACTCTTACTCCCCTGTGTAGCCTGGGCTCCTCTGGGGTTCTTCCCTCTGCCTCTACTTGCTGCCATTACCAAAGAGCCCTTCCCTAAGAAGCCTTTATTCCTGAGCGTCTCCGGAGCTGGGAGGGCTGAGAGCCCAGAAGAGCTGATGGAACACAGTCCTCTGTACCCCCATCACAAGGCCACACGGCCCAGGGGACAGGGACCTACCCAAGGCTGCACAGCCAGGGCCTGTCTGGGACCCAGCTTCCCCCTCCCACCTCCTCCCTCGACACTCAGGCTGCCCTTTCCTGACATTTCCATTTTGGAAATCTGCTTGGAGGCTCCATTCCCATCCTGCACGTGGACCTGCCAGGGGTCACAAGGGCTCCCGGGGGTCTCAGCTGGAGGCTCAGCTGCGGTGTTGCCTCCCCCAGATAAAGCCAGCCGTGAGGTCCTCCTGAGGGCATTTGCGGAGTTTGAGCGGTTCACGTGCATCCGGTTTGTTGCCTACCGGGGCCAGAGAGACTTCATTTCCATCATCCCCATGTCTGGGTACGTGCTCAGGGGCATGTGTGCACTCGTGCACAAGCGTGCGTGTGTGTGTGCATGTGCATGCGTGTGTGGGCACCGTGTGTGTGGGTTTCCTCTGAGTTCTTTGGCGTTCAGCAGAGATTCGCCCAAGCCATCATCTAAAGCCTGTCTCTGGGCCAGTCTTCCCAGGTTCAGAGCCATCCTGCCCACTGAGTGGTCTGCCGGGTGGGAGCTGGACCTACAGATACTTAGGGCAGAAGGTGGAGAAGGACGAGAAGGGGATGCTTGACCCTCCTCACAAAACCTTCCTGTGAAGAGGCTTCATGGTCTGGGGAGGGGGTTTGGCTTCTGTGGGACCCACCTGGCCTCTGATCTGGGTTCTACCGTGTAGGAGCCAGCCGCCTCAACTCCTGGCTCTCCAGCCTTCTCTGAAATAGGGATGACGGCAGTACCCACTTCTAGCTTGTTAGGGATCAAAGATCATACGTGAAAGTATTGAGTTAGGGACCCCTGCATGGGGACGTGCTCTCAGCGAGCTGTTTCTGTTATCGATGTTCCTTTCCATCCCTCCATCCTCCTTGTACCCCAGGCTGGGAATGGGAATTCAGTGTACCCATTTCACAGATGGCCAGGCAGTGAAGGGACTTGGGAACTTCAGGCCTGGGACTAGAATCTAGGATGGGGGCTACCTGTTGGTGCTCATTCATCTCAGGATGTTGTGGGGGAGGGCAAGGGGGCCTGGGTCTGCTCTGGATCTCTAGGCTGGTGTCTACTCTGTGCGCTCTTCTGGCCCTGCAGGTGTTTCTCCAGCGTGGGACGCAGTGGAGGGATGCAGGTGGTGTCCCTAGCACCCACCTGTCTCCAGAAAGGCCCAGGCATTGTCCTGCATGAGCTCATGCATGTGCTGGGCTTCTGGCATGAGCACTCACGGGCTGATCGGGACCACTATATTCGTATCGATTGGAATGAGATCCTCCCAGGTAAGCCAAGTCATGCATAGCACAGGCTGGACCGGGGATCTTGGAGTGAGAGCATGGGCCAGGGCCTGAGCTGCCTGTCACTTTAGAAGAGGTTATCCAGGGCACCTGGGTGGCTCAGTTGGTTAGGCGACTGCCTTCAGCTCAGGTCATGATCCCAGAGTCCTGGGATCGGGTCCTGCATCGGGATACCTGCTCCATGGGGAGTCTGTTCCCTCTGACCTTCTCCCCTTTCATGCTCTCTCACTGTCTCTCAAATAAAATCTTAAAAAAAAAAAATTATCCATCTTCCCCACCATCTGCCTGTCTGCCATGGGGAAGGAAGGGTTCCTACTTGGCTTTGAAACCTGGAGGTGGTCCAGATACTACTGCCCTGGGCTATAAGCCTTCCATCTGCCCACCCACAGCCCTGACTGAGATAGAGCATCACTATTTGCTTTGTGTCTCTCTCTCTCTCTCTCTCTCTTTTTTTTTTTTTTTTTTTTTTTTAAATCTCCTGGTCATAGCCAGGCACCTGAGAATGGAGTTGGTGGTATCCTCTGACCCTTGTTCAGTCCTTCCTTCACCAGACACTGCTGGGTGGGCTTGGGGCAGGGGCTGTGTTCCCTGGAAGTAGTGGGCTGTGTGTGCCAAGTGTCTGATGCAGGAGGCTGAGGACAGCCCTGCAGGGGCTCAGTCCTTGTGAGCTGGGCACCAATGGGCATGGGGGACAGAGGAAGCCCGGGGAGACCGTGTCCCAAAAGGTGGCAGCGGCAGAGCCAGGGCTGGTCTGGGGAGTGGGCCACTGTGTTGCATACCAGTGAGCAGGTGCTGTGTGCTGGGTATCTGGGGGTGGGGAGCAGGCTGAGTCAGGAGGTAGGAGTAGGGGCCATTGCTTCATGAGGGAGGAAAGTAGAGGAACTATGTGATCAGGAATTTGGTCTGGGGGAATGTGGGGTAAGGGGAAGGGTTGGAAGGCTTCCTGTAGGCAGAGAGGTTCTGGTGGGAGTGCCTCCTCTGCTGTTGTGAGGTGAACTAGGTGAAATGGGCGGGGGAGGGTACTCAAGAGACCAACATGCATGGAACCCCCAAGAAAGGGTGCCATGTGGGAGGGACTTAGGTAGCACCTTACAATGAGACAAGGGATGGAGTTCGAGATCTGAGATTAGCCTAAGGAAGGGGATAACAGTGATTAAACCCTGCAAATAGACTTTACTCCTTCCTAGTGCTCATGGGATACTTGAGAAAACTTACCATAGGATAGAAAAACTTCAAATCTGAAAGAATTAATTCAAATGTTTTGATCATGATATAAAATAATAAAACTAAAAATCTCTTCTACTTACAAATTAGTCTAAAAAACAACAATAACTTTCTTTTAGCTCCAGGCTTAAAGAATTGCAGGAATTCTCAAAAAAACAAAAACAAACCCCAGCACAGTAGAGCTGATGGTTCTCAGCTAAATCAATGCTCAGGGAAAATATGTAGACTTAAATACTTCTATCAGTAAAAATAGAAAAAAATTAAGCATTTCAATCCAAGTTAAGAAAAAGTAAAGCAGGAGGGAATTAAGTTAAAGACCGAAACTAATGAATTAGAAAACCAAGAGCCCTCAAACTCGTGGTTTTCTTTCTTTCTTTCTTTTTTTTTTAAGATTTTAAAATTTATTTTACAGAGAGATCACAAGTAGGCAGAGAGGCAGGCAGAGAGAGAGGGAGAAGCAGGCTCCCTGCTGAGCAGAGAGCCCGATGTGGGGCTCAATCCCAGGACCCTGAGATCATGACCTGAGCCAAAGGCAGAGGCTTAACCCACTGAACCACCCAGGCGCTCCTCGAGTGGTTTTCTTAAGCAATTTTCCCCACTTATTAAGAATGAAGAAAAATGGGAATACATTTATATTCTGTACAGAACAAACTGCTAAGATATACAAACTAATGACAGTAATGAACTGGGGTGGGGAGACAGGAACTCAGAAAGAGAATGGAGTGGGAGGCTTATTATAGATCTCAATATCTTTTGCCTTTTGAACCAGATGAATATATTACCTATTCAAAACTGTTTAATATCTTAAGGATTTTTAAAGGGAAGGGTGAAGAACTCTCTAGAGGCAAGTATGGCAGTGACAGGGAAAAAGTGAGTGCTCCGGCCAGTGGGGAAGTGCTGGACTCAAACCTGGGGGGTGGGTGTGCCGGCCCAGGGCAGAAAGAACAAGGTGGCTTACTGCTGGGGAGTGGGAGTTCAAGTGCAGGTGATGGGCTGGTGGGTCTCCAGAGCTGGTTGAAGGGTAAGTACTCTTTGTGTGTGTGTGTGTGTGTGTGTGTGTGTGTGTGTGTGTGTGTTTTGAAGACACACAGTAGTGTGAGACTCCATGGAAAGTGTAGGTTCTACAAAGACCATTGCATCTGGGTGAGCTTGAGTGGGGCAGGAAGTGGAGGACACTCTTTAGGAAGTCATGAGGTCCCTGTGCTTCCACATCAGCTAGTGCGGGTCTGGACCCCTCCTGGGGAGGGGAGGAGTAGGCAATGAAGGCACCAAGGAAGTGGGGACCAGGGACTGGTACTGGGTGGGGAGCACATCTGGGTATGGTTTCAGATCCCTTAGCTCACATAGGTTACAAGTTCCTGGAAGGTCCCTAACACCTAACCCCTCCCTCCCCCACCCTCTTCCCCACCCCCCATCACCAAGTTTTGTGGTTGTTCTCCACCCCTGTCCCCCAGGCTTTGAAATCAACTTCATCAAGTCTCAGAGCAGCAACATGTTGGTGCCCTATGACTACTCATCAGTGCTGCACTATGGGAGGTGAGGACCCCCTTTCCTTTCCTTCTTTCCTTCACTGCCCTGCTAGCCCCCACTGTGCTCTGGACTCAGTTCCCCACCTGCTGGGTTTCAGGTTTGCCTTCAGCCGGCGGGGGCTGCCCACCATCACACCCCTCAGGGCTCCCAGTGTCCAAATTGGCCAGCGATGGAATCTGAGCACCTCGGACATCACACGGGTCCTCAGGCTTTATGACTGCAACCCGAGTGGCCAAGGCCCCAGTGGTGGAGGTGAGTGACAAGGGGCAGGGTGATCTGAGGAATCTGGAGCAGGTTCCTGTGTGGAGGGTGGCGTCCATGAGGGTGAAGTGGTAGGACTGAGGTTGCAGAGGTGAGCAAGGTGAAATTGTCAGGGGTTCCCTACAAGAGATGTAGAGAAGGCATTTGAAAATTCTTACTTATGATTAAAAACTCCTAGCGAATAGAAATAGAAGTTGCTTTTTTTTTTTTTTTTTTTAAGACTTTATCATTTACCTGACAGAGGGACCGCAAAAGAGGGAACATAAGCAGGGGGAGTGTGAGAGGGAGAAGCAGGCTTCCCTCAGAGCAGGGAGCCAGATTCGGGGCTCGATCCCAGGACCCTGGGATCATGACCTGAGCCAAAGGCAGAGGCTTAATGACTGAGCCACCCCAGATGTCCCTAGAGGTCACTTTCTCAACCTTAACATGGGTATCTATCAAAAATCCAAAGCAAAAATCATGTTTAATGTAAAAGTGCTAAAATCAGGACCAAAACAAGTTTTTTCACTATTGTCCCGTCTGTTTGATGCTGTAGTGAAGATCTTAGCCATTGCAGTACAGCAAGAGAAATAATGAGAAGTCTGAAGATTAGGAAGGAGGCAAAAACTGTCACTGCTCATAGAGGACGATTATCTATATTGAAAGCAACAACACCTATTAACAAACTATTGGAAACAATAGGAATTTTCTTATTCTGTAAAGACTTATTTTGGGGAGGAGGGTCAGAGGGAGAAGAGGAGAGAGAGCGAGAATCTCAGGCAGGCTTCCCCTAAGTCTGGTGTGAGGCTTGACACCATGACCCTGAGATCATGACCTGAGCCAAAACCAAGAATGAGCTGCTTAATTGAACCACCTAAGTGCCCCAGCAATAAGAATTTTAAAAGACAGTTATATAGAAACTTCTATATGATTACATCAATAGTTGGAAAACATAATAAAAAAACCATTATAATAGCAATAAGGTCCCAAGGATTAATCTGACAGAAGTTCTATAAAAAGTTCTATGGAAAATGAACCTTCATTAAAATCATGAAAGATTCTTAAATACCTAAGAGATATGTATCCTGTGCATTAATAAGAAGACAATGTAAAAATGTCAATTCTGATCTTTAGAGTCTGTCAGTTCCTACTGAAAATCCCAAGAAGCTTTTTGGCAATCTTGACCAGGTGATTCTAAAACTTACATGAAAACACAAGAGGCAGGATGCCTAGGGGGCTCACTCGGTTAAGCATCTGCCTTCATGCTCAGAGCATGATCCCAGAGTCTTGGGACTGAGTCCCACGTTGGGCTCCTTGTTCCGCAGGGAGCCTGCTTCTTCCTCTGCCTGCCACTCCTCCTGCTTGGGCCATCTCTCTCTGACTAGTAAATAAAATCTTAAATTAGAACACAAAAGGCAAATAGCAACGATACTCTTGAAGAAAAACGAAGTGGAGGGACTTGCCCTACCAGATAGCAAGATATATAGTTTAAAAAATATTTGTACAAATGTATCCATATAAAATACATACAGGAAATGTTTGTACATAAAATGTGTCTAGGATAGAACATTCTCCATTGAAACAGAACGGAGAGTCCATAAAGGACTTCTACTCAGAAGTGGAGCCTTGATGAAGGGGCGCTGCCGATCATTAGGGGAAAAAATAGACTAGTCACTGAGTGGCTCTCAGAGGATTAGTTATACGTTAAAAAAATTCCCAACTCATGCACGAATTCCTCTCAGATATACAAGACTTACATATAAATAGAATAAACTTTAGGGGGAAAAAATTAGTAAAAACCTTCATGACCTTGGGATAGGTAAGGATTTCTTTAAGACACAAAGGAACCCATAAAACTGGAAAGATTCATGAATCCAACTACACTAAGATCTCCTATGTAGTTATTCTAGTAAAACTGCTAATCAAAAGACAATGTTACAAGTCAGAAGAGGACTTTTGTAACACATAATTGTATCCCAAATACATAATATATTATATAGTTAATATAACATACATGATAAGAAAAAGCTGGAAGTACGAAGGAGAAAAACAGGAAGAGACCGAACAAGCACCTCACAAAGGAAACCAAAGGAAACCAAATGAGAAGTAAATAGGAGCCCTTCAGCCTCCCTCACTCACGTGTGTGTGAGCGTCCCTAATCCCAGCTCTAGGAAACTGCCCATCTACGTTCTGTCTCTCTAGGTTTGCCTATTCTGGAAACTTCATGTAAATGGAATCCTGCAGTAGAGGATCTTTTTGATTGGCTTCTTTTACTTAGCATAATGTTCTCAGGGCTCATCCATATGGTATCATGTAGGAGTCCTTCATTCTTTTATTGTCAAATGACACTCCATTGTATGGACATGACATTTTGTTCGTTCATCAGTTGAAAAAGATATTTGGGTTATTTCTACTTTTGAGCTATTATGATTAATGCTACTACAGATGTTTGTATCAGATTTTATGTGAACAGGTGTCTTCCTTTGGATATACACTTAGGGATAGATTATTGGGTCCTGTGGTAACTCCAGATTTAAGTGCTATGTTTCTCCAAGTTGGCTGTACCATTTTTCACCCCCATGAGCAGTGTGTGATGGTTCATATTTTCCCAGGTCCTTGCCAACACATGCTATTTTCTATTCTTCAGACTACATCCATCCTAACTAAGTGGGTATGAAGTGGCATCTCATTGTTTTGATTTGCGTTTCCCTAATGATCTCTTCATATGCTTCTTGGTCATCTACATATGCTCTTCGAGAGCCTATGTGTTTAAATCCTTTTACCCCCTTTTCACTGGGGTTGTCTTTCTATTGCTGAGTTGTAAGCAGCAATTTGTATTCTAGATACATGTCCCTTACCAGACTTGTCATTTGGAAATATTTTCTCGCATTCTACAGGTTGATGGTGTCCTTTGAATACAAACGTTTTTAATCTTGATGGGGGTCTAACTTCTCTATCCTTTAACTGTGCTTTTGGTGTCCTATCTAAGTAGGCTTTGCCTAACCCAAGGTCCTGAAGATTTAATCCTAAGTCTTTTGCATGTGCGTATCCAGTTCTAGTACCGTTTCTTATGCTATTCTTTCCCATACATCACATCACATACTACATACCTTTATTTTTTTAATTAAAAAAAAATTTTTTTTTTTGGTTAAAAAATAGATGATGTGGGGCACCTGGGTGACTCAGAGGGTTAAAGCCTCTGCCTTCGGCTCAGGTCATGATCCCAGGGTTCTGGGATCAAGCCCCGCATCAGGATCTCTGCCCAGCAGGGAACCTGCTTCCTCTCTCTCTCTCTGCCTGCCTCTATGCCTGCTTGTGATCTCTCTCTGTCAAATAAATAAAATCTTAAAAAAAATAGATGATGTGGCAAGAGCTTGGAGGGTATTCTAGAGTTTGGACTACTATGAGGAAAGCAGGTTTATCATGATGGTAGATATTCGAGCATGTTTGGATGCTGAAATGATGATCCAATGGAGAAGGGAAAAAAATGCACAGGGCAGAGGGAATAATATCTAGAACATTTGGGTAGGAGCTGCCCTTGCTGGTTGGGTCTCCGAGAACATGTCCGAGATTCCTTGGACCTAATGAGAAGGGAGACCGGAGCGGACCTAACCTTGCATGTAGATCTTAATATGCTGATGTATGGGCTTCTGAGGGTTTTAGTCACAAAGCATGACATGAGGTCACTGGCCTAGAGGTTGGGGAGAAGGCGATGGATGTGAAGGGAAAGGCGTGATGCTGCGGTCTAGTTGGCAGGAGAAGAACCCAGCTAGAGCTACCCCATAGCGTGGCCGGCGGTGCCGGGGCAGCTGGCGGCCAGGGGGAGGCACAGTGTTGGTTGGCAACTTGGTTCTCCAGGACTGGGATTTTATGGGCAAGGTGCTTGAGGAGTCCTTGCAGTGAAGGCTGTGGAGCCCAAGGCAGGTGTGGAGAATGGTCTGGAAGCGAGGAGGTGGCAGAGTGGGAGTTGAGCAGGAGTTGTGATACTTAAACAAGAGAGCTTAGAAGTACAGGAATGGGCGGCCGGGAACGGAGATGGCTGCTGTGGTGGTCTCTGGCACTGCCCAGGTGTGGGGGAGTGAGCTGGGACCAGGAGGGGTAAGACTTGGTGTTTGAAGCAGATCAGCCCTGACACAGTGAGTGTCTGTTGATGGAAGGTTGGGCTCCTTGTGAAGCCTTCTATGCATGGGCAGGTGCGACAGGGGCGAGAGGCAGCACCAAGGTGGGGTGAAGGGGTCTGGTCAGCTAGAACTTGGGCTTAAGTTGAAGAATTGTCTAAAACTCTGGGACCATGGTCCAGGAGTGGCCATGAAGAGCAAGGCAGCCCCGTCCTGCTGAGTGCATGTGCCCAACCGTGATGGAGGTAGTTACAAGTGCAGGAGGAATTTTGCAGAAGACCTCAAAGTTGGGGGGAGAGGCAGGGGGTCGCTCAGTACAGAGGGCCCAGGAGGTGGGGGGACAGTGCCCTCGGTGCCGTCAGCCCTTGGCTCTCCAGTGCTTTGACTGTCAGCAGCCTAGGGTACAGGCGGGAGATCATAGAGGACCCTGGTGGCCTGACTTGCTCGTGGAGACTAATGAGACCAAGAGGGGAGGGAACAGGATGGTTCTGTGGTCCTTGTCTTTCAGCGGGAGCTGAGAACATGGGTCTTGAAGGTGTTGAGTGGGGTGTGGAGGCTGTCTCCAGTAAGCTGTGAACAAGGAGGCTGGCTGATGGCTCTGGGGCTCTACAGTGGGGTGGTACCTTTTCCTTCTGCGATTCTGGGACATAACCTCCTGTCTTTCCTGCTGCAGGATTCCAGCCCCACAGCGATGGTAGGAGCCCTACTCCTGCCCCTAGACCATCCCTGCAGCGGCTTCTGAAGGCATTGTTGGCAGAATCTGGGAACCCCAACGCCAGTGGCCCCAAGGCAGGAGTCCGACATGTTGCTGCAGAGCCCCGAGAGAGCTCACATAGCTGGGAGCTCCCTGCACAGAGGAAGGTCGCTATGGGGGCCTCTGCAAGGCTGCCCCAGACCCCGGCTTCCTCCCTGAACTTCAGGCCTGGAGCAGGTGTTCCTGGTGTTCTAGAGAGGTCCCAAATGGCCCAAACCCCCTCTGTACCCCCAACTACATCTCCAGAAGCAGGCCAGCTAGTGCCTATCCAGGATGCTTTGGGGAACCCAGATCTGCCAGAAGCAGGTGTACCTGAAAGTCCTTTCAGGGGGATGCCCAGAGGTCAAGCCTGTGGCTTCTGTCCCCAACGGGGAAGGGCAACTTCTGTCTAGAAGAACAGGGTTGTGTAACCCCTGGCCTTTCCGGGCAGTGCCTGATCTTCCAGCCCCAATCTAGCTACCCTGTCTGAGGCCTAGGACTCTCCCTCTGCCCCTTCCTTCCCCATGTGTTCTCCTGAGGGCTCCTGGGGACAAAGGGGACTTCTAGGTCTATCGGGGGAAGATAGGCCTGTCAAGAGATGCCTGGCTCTGCTTTGCTCTCAGCTTCTGCCCTAGCCCTGGAGGCTGCTGGGAAGGGGAGAGGATATTCTCCAGGGCTCCACAACCCTGGGAGTCCTCCTGTAGGTGAGTTTCAGCTCCCCCAGCATGCTCAGGTTCTGCCCCTCTCTTTCAGTCCAGGACTCGGGGAGCCTGTGGCTGGGACCCTGGGACTGGCCTCACATCCTTGGTGTTTGAGTGCTCGGAATCTGTAGCCTCCAGCTCCACCCCCCAGGGGATTTCAGCTTGTTCCCCTGCAGTGCAGGGAGGCTCCAGTGACTGGAATGTTATCCCAGGGGGTAAGGAGGTAGGGGTGGAGGCCTCCAGCACTGCACAGTCGGGGAGCTCAGCGAGAATGGGAGGCCCTGAACCTAGGACTCAAACCTCCTCTCCACCCTGCTTTGCTGTTCCCATGAGCCCACTCCCTCCACCAGCCAGGGACTTGGTCACAGAGTCAAGTTGGGAAGTCTCTGGCGGCTGGGAAGGGACTGGGGTGGGGTGTGTGTGTGTGGTGTCAACCTGTTTTCCTTCTTCAGCAAAATCCTGTCCTTACCTCCTGTTGCTGGGTGAAGGCTATTCCAGGAGTGAAGAAAGTCTGGGGTGCTTACAGGCCAGGAGCCCCTTAATCCTGGAGAGGCACTATTCTGGTTCCCTGTTGGAAGCCTGTGGAAGCCTTGCTTGGAGGGCGGGGGGGGAAGTAGGAGCCCGTGTCCCGGCCCTGTGGGGCCAAGCGCCTCAGACATTCTGCGGGAAGGCAGAAATAAAAATTGGGTATTTGCTCCAGGAACTGGGTGCTGAGCTGTGTATGAGTACATTTAACCCTGCTGACTGATCTGGGAGGGGATTTCAGGGCCTTATACCCACTTCCTGGATTGGGGTGGGAAGAGGGATTCACGGCAGCAGAGGGCCGGGCTGAGGGAGCAGGGCTGAGGCTTGTGGTGTTTCAGTGCTGGGGAAGAGCTTGGCCTTTGCCCGCCTCGTGGGCCAGTCTGGGGACGTGAGGCTATGCTCCGGGGTGGCTGGAGCCTCTGCCCTCAGTCCATCTTGGGTTTCTGTCTTGAGTCTGGGATTTCCTCAGACTGAGCAGAGGTCTGGTCTCAGGTATTAGCCTCAGGGAAAGATCATGGGTTGGGGAACACGTGATCCCTCTGCTTGCTCCTGGGCAGGAGAGGAGAGGGGCTGAGTGAGCCTAGAGGGAGCGAGGAGTGGCTCCGGCCCTGTTCCCATCAGGGTGACCATTCCCCTGGGCCTGTTCCCACCAGGGTGGCCATTCCCCTGGGAGATTCCCAAGCGAAGATCGGGAGCCTACACAGTGCCCCTCTTTATCAGAGAAAGACCCATCTATGGGTTTCTTTCAGTGGTAGAGCCAGGCTCTGAGCTGGGCTTTCTTGGTGGCCACGATAGGTCAGGGGCCATGAGGAGCTTTGTGCCCTGGAGGCCCTCCCAGTTCTCAGATGCTGCCTGCCATTAGCCTCCATTAGGACATGGCTTTTGGATTCTCCAGAATTTGGGTTCTCTAGACCATAGGGTTGGCCGAGCTTGGTGGCTCAAGGGGAAGAGTGCTTTCCCCCCTCTTCTTTGGGGTGAGCAGGGTCATCACCAGGGCTGTCCTTACCCTTCCACCCTGAAGCCACCTGTCACTACAGACCCCATTCCCCAGGCCTGTTCCACAAGCCCCACCCTGCCCCCGTGGTCCAGCCTTGGTTCAGCCCCTGAAGCCCTGGTGTGGGGATTATGCCATGGATGGGATAAGGGCTGTTAACCAGAACCCGGTAGCTAGCCACCCATCCCGGGCTCCGTGGCCTATTCCCTAATCCCCAGCCACATAACTACATGTCCTCACTCCTCAATTTATTCACTTACTTGATAGACTCTGTTGAATTAGGTGCCAGGCTGGCTCGGCTATGGGCACTGGAAGTAACATGGTGAGCATGGCAGGGTTTCCATTCTTGTGGAGTTTATTTGGGGGTGGACAAAGGATGGACAGTAAATAGATAAAAGAAGTCATCAGGGATTTATAAATGATGGAGGAGGGTGTTCCTTTAGGATGTTGGCATTTCAACTGGAACCTGAATGATAGAGACTACGCTCTGAACAATCCAAGGAAATAGTGCAAAGGCCCTGAGGCAGGAGGGAGTTAAGGTCAGAGTAGAGGGATGATGTATGGTGGGGCAGGGGAGGCTGGCAGGGCAGGGATAGAGAGGGATGATTTTATTCCAAGAGCAACAGGGAGCAGCTGCTGGAGGATTCTAAGGAGGGGAGTGATAAGATAGAAGCTTTTAAAAGCCTTCCTGGATGCTCGGTGGAGAGTAGATTAGAAGCAGGGAGAACAGCGGGGAAGCATTATAGTTGTGCAAGCCAGAGCGATGGGGCTGTGGAAGGGGGCGGAGTGGGGGATTCTGGAACATGCCTTGACAGTTAAGGCAATCACACTTGCTTACGGGATGCAGGGGGTGAGGGTACCACATACAGCACGGTGTGCAGACCTCAGGGGAGGTGAGGGAGGGTGTGGGCTGAATGAGCCTGGAGTTCAGGGCAGGAGATGGACTTCAGGGCATCCTCAGCATCTAGGTGGGAGCTATGGGGCTGGATGAAATTACTAAGAGTTTGGGTCCAGAAGACAAGGGACCCCAGGACTGAACAGGGGTGCTGTTACCTGAGGGCAGCACTATTAGTGTTTTGTGCCTCATAATTGTTTGTTGCAGGGGCTGTCCTTTACTTTGTAAGACGTTCAGCATTTTTGGCCTCTATCCACTAGACTCTAGCAGCAACCCCTTTCCTCCTGTTGTGACCATCAAAACTGTCTCCAGGTGCCAGATTGCCCAATGTCCCTGGAGGAGAAGTGGGGGAAAAAATCCCGCTCAGTGAGAATCCGTGATTGGGAGTTTGGGGGAGAAAAGGAGGCCAAGAAGGAAGGGGTGGCCTTGAGCCTGCCGTGTTCTCAGGGAAGGGAGCATTCTGTGGTCTAAAATCTTGCTGAAAAATTAGGAGGACACACTTGGCGTGGAGTCAGGAGTCACGAATGACCCAACAGGAATAGATTCAGTGGAAGGCAGGGTGCGAGGGGGTAGAGATTGTACAGAGAATGGTTTAAGATGGTGGCAGGTGGCATAGAGGGCTTCTCGGGGAGGGGGCGTGATGCTGGAGGGGGTGACTGCCGGAGCAGAGTCCTGGAGGACAGGAGAGGGTTTGAGATCCTTGCAGAGGTCTTGCCTTCCCAGCAGAGCTGGAGCTTGGGTGAGTGAGTTTGGGGAACTTCCTGCCTATGGGCCTTCATCTTCTAGGTCGGAGGCAAAGTCACGTCCTGGAGTGGGGGAGGGTGTGCGGGGGAGAAGGATGAGCAGGCTACTGATACTGGGAGGGGGGGTGGAAGGTGAGTACCCTAGAGAAGTCTGAGATGTGTGGTCACGCCCTTAAAGCGAGGCCAGTCGATGCTGGGAGTGTTGCACTCCAGAAGGAGCAGCTGCTCCAGCAAAGCCAGGTGGCTGATTGAGGTCCGCCCAGGGTTGGGGTTTTGTCAGGTGAGGTGCACTGGAGGAGAGGGTTCCGGACTTGCATCATGGAGGGCATGAATCAAGGGACTGGGAAGGTGGGGAGATTGGGGCCTATGGGGTGGTGTGAGGAGAGGGCCCTAGGGATTTGAAAGGTGGGGGCTTCTGGGGAGAGCCGGGGTGTGAAGCCCAGTTGGGCCCCAGTCCCATGGAACCCTGGCACAGGAGAATCCAGGGCCAGTCTTGGCACTCAGGCCTGGATAAGAGGCTCCAGGGCTTTCAGCTAAGGTGTCCCCGTGTCCCTAACTGTTCCCATGTCTTTGGAAAAGATGGTACTAGGTAACCTCCCCCCACCCCTTTCCAGGGGCATCCTCTGGGGATACCTTCATTTGGGCACTACTGGAGAGAGGCTCATATATGTCCCCAATGGGGCCAGGCTGTCACTCCCCCTTCTCATTCAGGGACCTTGGCCAGTACTGGGGACAGAGAAGGGATGTGTGCTGTCATCCACCAGCCTCTCTACTTCTCTGGCTGTGACCGTGGTACTGTGTACACGGTGTCAAAGAACTTGGAAAGCAGGGTACCTCTTTCTCCCTGGAAGGGCGGTGGGTGAGAGGTGAGCGGACCTTGGAGAGTGGGAGGGCCACCAAGCACAGAAGTAGCAACCAGCTCCTGGGAAGGACCAGAGATGTGGGAGCTCAGGGCACGTTCAGGGACCACTAGGTAAGCTGGTGCAGCCAGGATGGCAGGCCAGTGCCCTGCTGGGGCTGCTCTGAGGCAGCTCCTACCACTGGTGGAATGGAACGAAAATGGAAGGTCAGCTCTAGTTTGGGGATAGCTGAAGCTATGGCCTGAGGCTCAGTTTCATGCAGGGCTGGGGCCAGGAGGCAGCCCCAGAAGGTGTGTATGGGAGAGAGAGCTGCAAAGAAGGGTGGGAATCAACTTATGTAATGGCTTCCACTGCCCCCAAGAGCCCACTGCCCATCTGGGAGGTGGGGCTGGGAGGTGGCAGCAGGTGACACAGACCCTGGGGCTGTGGCTGAGCCTCACAGATGCCTGTAGACTGTCCCTGGCTGTCCCTACTGGGGCTTGGGCCCGGTAGGGCTTGACACTTGGTGGATCCAGAGCTGGCTGCCTGTTTGGGGAAGGCCCAAGTGGAGGGAAGGGGCAGGGGACAGAGTCTGAGCAGCTCTGACCACAGCTCCTTCGGGATCCTGGTGCCTTTCGAGGAAAACTTGGGCCAGGAAACAAAGGGCTGATGCTGACTGCAGTGTCTGGGGAGATACCCTCTGGCCCCCCAGTGTGAGTGTGGTTGGAGATGGTGAGAAAGTGGTCCCTCAGTCCAGCCTCGGGGAGGAGGCTGCTGAGGCCCCTCCATCTCTGGCCACCCCAGGCTCAGCCCAGCTAGCAGGTGGGGGTGCAGCTGTAAAACCTGTCTCTGGAGGGGCTGTCCTCTCCCACCATCAGGCTGTGGGCGCTCAGACTTCACAAAGGCACTGAGTAAGGTGGTGGGAGGCGGGGACAGCCCTGGCTCAAGGAACCCTTCCACCCCTGCTGTATGAGGCTGGGGAAGGGTGAGACATTGTGGGCACTGTGAGGTCATTACCTGGTCTCATGAAGACGGAGCAGGGAGGCAGGAAGGTCCAGCACGCACGCCATCTCAAGTCCGGGTCCGTTCGAGGAGCCCTACTTTTCGGGGTGTCTTGATGCTTATTTATACAGAGGATGTCCTGCAGAGACATGGGCTATAAATACAAGGCCTGGGGCATGACACCAGGGGCTCTAGGCTGGTGCTGGTGGCAGTGGCCACAGGGAGAGTAAGTAGGGCTTAGGGTGCCAGAGGGAGAGCCTAGGTTCTTGGAGTCTGGCATGGGGATGGGATGGGGTGGGGTGATTCATCTGAAGTTTCTTACCCAGCTCCTTCTACAGCCACTCCAAGAGGGGTGTGACTATGTGGGGAGAGTCCGCAGGAATGCGGTGTGTGTGTGTGTGACAACATAGTCAAAGCGATGCTCCTCCCTGCCTAGCTGCCCCTGAGACCTACTTTTTCTCTGAGCTGTGTTAAAAAGCTGAGATTGGAATCAAAGCCAGTTTTCGTCTTATCCCTTTGCCCTTAGTGGAGGAAACCGAGGCAGCGGTGGGGTTGGGGTGGGGGCAGACAGCTGAAGTCCTAAATCTTTGAGCACACCCCCGCCCCACCAGCCTTGGGAACCTCCGTGCCCGCAGAGTACGGCGAGGACTACCGACACGCGGGCGGCAGCAGGGGGCGCTCGCAACCCGGCCACGCGCTCTGCAGGCCCGACGGAGTCTGGTCAAGAAAGCGCTTTGGGAAGGGGCTCCGGACAGTCTCCCCGTTCCCTCCTACTCCTTCCACTCGGCTTCCTTCTCGAGCGCCGGGTAGGTGGTGTGGTTCAGTGCGCTGCGGTGCCCCAACACACCCACCTAGCCTCTCCTTGGGGCTCCTGCGCGGCGGGAGGAGCGATCAGCCGGAGCCCACGGTCCTCGATCTCGGTGCTCCGACCGGGTCTGCAGGCGAGAGGTCCCGCCTCGGTCCCAGCTCCCCGCCGTGAGAACCAGCCCTTCCACTTTTGCAAGGATCCTTCCCGGAGTCCCGAAGACCCCAGATGACGGTCTCTCGGACCTCCCGTGGCTCAGAGGCCGGGAAGAAAACGGGTAGGATAGCCAGGGCGGAGGCCCGCGGCGCGGGGAGGCTGCGGCCGGTGAGTCCTCCCTCCAGGCGCACCGTCCACCCATCCTGGGTCCACCCGCCCGCCCCGCCTCCCTCCCCTCCCCTCCCCTCCCCTCCCCTCCCCTCCCCTCCCCTCCCCTCCCCTCCCTCCTCCTGCTCCCGCCTCCAGTCTCCTCCCTCCTCCAGCGCGCTCGCTCTCCTCCCATTCCCCTGCCGCGGCCGGTTGCCTGCAGGCGCGGCTCCTGGCTAGAGCCAGCGAGCGGAACCCGCGCCTCGGCCTCTGCGCCGCCTCCCACCATCGGTGGCGCGACCCCCCGGCCGGCCCGCCGGCCCCGCGTCCCAGCGTAGGTCCAGCAGCCTCAGAGCGGGAGGGCGCAACTTTCCCCCGGTCCCGGGGCGGGGCGGGGACGGCAACGGGACAACTTGGAAAACTTCTCCGGGGGTGACGGCAGGGACGCCGGGTGCTGGTGGAAGAGGATGTAGGAGGGCGGTGGCTGGCCCCAGGCATCCCTTGATCTTCTAGGCACCCGTTCGGCCTGGCCATGGGGCTCCAGCGCCTTCCGCGCCGCCAGGGGGGTTGATCCTCCCATCTAGCCTAACTGGGTAGGACAGTGCTGTCGCCCGCTGAGCACGCGCTGGGCGAGCGGCGACCCCTCTGGACGCGCGTCCCGCCCCGCCATGGACCACCAGGAGCCCTACTCGGTGCAGGCCACCGCGGCCATCGCGGCGGTCATCACGTTCCTCATACTCTTCACCATCTTCGGCAACGCGCTGGTCATCTTGGCTGTGCTGACGAGCCGCTCGCTCCGCGCCCCGCAGAACCTGTTCCTGGTGTCGCTGGCTGCTGCCGACATCCTGGTGGCCACGCTCATCATCCCCTTCTCGCTGGCCAACGAGCTGCTGGGCTACTGGTACTTCCGGCGCACGTGGTGCGAGGTGTACTTGGCGCTGGACGTGCTCTTCTGTACCTCGTCCATCGTGCACCTGTGCGCCATCAGCCTGGACCGCTACTGGGCGGTGAGCCGGGCGCTGGAATACAACTCCAAGCGTACCCCGCGCCGTATCAAGTGCATCATTCTCACCGTGTGGCTCATCGCAGCCGTCATCTCCCTGCCACCGCTGATCTACAAGGGCGATCAAGGGCCCCAGCCCCGCGGGCGCCCCCAGTGCAAACTTAACCAGGAGGCCTGGTACATCCTGGCCTCCAGCATTGGGTCCTTCTTCGCACCCTGCCTCATCATGATCCTCGTCTACCTGCGCATCTACCTGATTGCCAAACGCAGCCACCGCAGAGGTCCCAGGGCCAAGGGGGGCCCCGGGGCAGGTGAGTCCAAGCAGCCACGCTCAGTCCCTACGGGGACTTCGACCAAACTGCCTACCCTGGCCTCGCTGGTGGCTTCTGGGGAGGCCAATGGGCACTCTAAGCCTACTGGGGAGAAGGAAGAGGGGGATACCCCTGAAGATCCCGGGACCCCTACCTTGCCACCCACCTGGTCAGCCCGTCCCAACTCGGGCCAGAGTCAGAAGGAAGGTGTGTGCGGGGCATCTCCAGAGGAGGAAGCGGAAGAGGAGGAGGAAGGCAAGCCTCAGGCCTTACCAGCCTCTCCTGCATCAGCTTGTAGCCCACCCCTGCAGCAGCCACAGGGTTCCCGGGTGCTGGCAACCCTACGTGGCCAGGTGCTCCTGGGCAGAGGTGTGGGCACCGCGAGTGGGCAGTGGTGGCGGCGGCGGGCACAGCTGACTCGGGAGAAACGGTTCACCTTTGTGCTGGCCGTGGTCATTGGCGTTTTTGTGCTCTGCTGGTTCCCCTTCTTCTTCAGCTACAGTCTGGGTGCCATCTGCCCGCAGCGCTGCAAGGTGCCCCATGGCCTCTTCCAGTTCTTCTTCTGGATTGGCTACTGTAACAGCTCGCTGAACCCCGTCATCTACACTATCTTTAACCAGGACTTTCGCCGTGCCTTCCGAAGGATCCTTTGCCGCCAATGGACCCAGACGGCATGGTGAGCCACCTGCCTGCCACCCGCATGGGGTTGGTGCCAGGTGGCACCCGGGCCACTCTGATTCTTGCCCTCATTGTGGCCACCTCCCTGGGGCTTTCTGGTTCCTGCCTGGGTCTAGCAGGTCTCATCTTGGCAGCCCCCTGAGAGGGGTAGGGGCAGGGGTGCTCACCGGGGTCCATTTGAAGCCTCCAAAGCCAGGCCAGGTTAGAGCCCTTCCCTCCCAGTACCCCAGACCCCTGCAAGCCAACGGGAGGGCTTTCCTTCTTCAAGGACTCTGTGTTCCCTGGCTGGTCACTTGCTTGTGGTGTTTGTTTCGCATCCTCCCCGGGGAGAGAGCAGGAAGCCAGCCTGCCACTTTTCCCAGAGGCACCTGCCGCTGAGGGGGAGGCAGGATTGAGGGATCCACGCTGGGTGTCTGTGGTCCCTGTCAGGCGCTGGGTGGGGGGGGGTTATGGTCTGGCACTGCTTCTGGGCCTTCTCCCCTTTCCATCTACTTCTGGATTCATAGCTCCTTTAAAGGCCAGAACCTTTTCTGGAATCATTTTCTTCACCCGTTCCCCCTCTGGGAGGTGGGTGTGTGCGGTGGATGCCTCGCCTTGGTGGGGCGGTCTGGGGGCCTGGCCTCTGCCTCAACAGGAGATCCCTGATCACTAGCATTCACCTCCTACAAAAACCCGGCGCCGGTGGCTTGCCGCCCACTTGCTGCGGGGAGATGAAAGGCTTTGCAGAAAGCTTTGAGCGCCATGGGGGAACACACTAGAGAACCAGAAAATGTGATTATTTGGTGATATAAAAATCCCCTTCCTCTGTGTTTACCACCACCTGTCTTCCTGTATAGACTTTAATTCTGTGCCTGGGGTGTGTGAATTCTTACCCCAAACTGGAAGTGGGGAATGGTAGAGAGAACCACTATTTCAGTCAAAGGATTTTTCGAGAACATGTTCTCACACCTGCAAGGGTTTAGTTATTATGCTGCGTGACAACTTCTTGACGTTTTCACCCACACCACCAAGGGGCTTTTCAGTGACTTGGGCCCCCCATTTGGGGAAAAGTCTTTTGTCATCAAGCAGGCTAATTGTTTTCCCAAGAGGGCTAAAAATACCCATGCCATGGGAGCAGTCTGGGAGGAGAGCCTGGGGTGGGTGACCGAGCCCCCCCCCAGGTGGGGTGCTGGGGACTCCTGCGGAAGCCTCCCACCAGAGCACCCAGGCAGGTCTCCAAGTTCCCAGTGGGTCCCTGTGATGTATAAGCGACCCTCCTCCAGATGGGGTGGGGGCCGGCTGGCCATCTCTGACCCAGCCACGTTGCTCCATCCCATGGATGGGGCTCCAGGGGCCTCTTCCTCTTGGTTGTTACCCCATTCCTGGGACCTGGCGCCCAGAACACTGGGGAGCATTTGAAGGATGTTTCCCATTCTCCAAGGAGTGCCTGGCTTGGATGTGAAACCAGCGGGCAGCTAGCATGGGGCTGGGGCTGAGCAGCACAGGCCCGGTGGGTACTCTGATGGGCCTAGCCAGATCTGGAGAGGCACCGAGAGAGTTTTCTGGGGGAGGAGAGAATGGAGGGGACCCAAGAGAGTCCTTCCTGGGGAGAGGGGCTGTCTAGGTCCTTCCTCAGTCTCAGGACTCCTTCCTCACCTCAGGGTGAGGCCATGGCCTGGCTTTGGGGCCGGACTGCGGAGGCTGGGCCCCGGGGGAGTGGCTGACTTGTGACATCTGCTGGCTGGTCTTGTGTGTGTCCCACGGGACTTGTGCTATTATGATCGCCTGTGCTCCCCCCCTTGTTGTGATATGCAGGTGTTTGTTGTCATTGTTGTTTTTTTAAAGTCTGAGCTATTTTATCAATAAAGGATATTTTGTAATAAGTGAGCTGTGTCCTTGTTGCCCAAAGCTTGGAGGAGTAATCATTATTTCTCAGCTACTCGGGTATCTCTAAGCACGCGTTCCCTCCCGGGGTCTGTGCCCACCTGCTTGCCTGCTTTATCCACTCAGCATCCCTTATCATTACCAGCCAGTGGGACGACAGTGGCCAGAGAAGCCTGAGACTGGCCGCCTGGCTAAGGGAGAAGGAGGACTTCTAGGAGGAGGGGGCCTTGGGGGAAGAGCTAGAGTATACCAAGAAGCAAGACAGGAAAGGTGTTTTGGGCAGGAAACAGCATGTGCAAAGGGTGCGTCTGGCGGATTTGTGACAGCTGGAGCATCAGCGTGGAGGTCACGTGCAGCAGCTGGGGGCCAGAGGAGGGCATTGGACACCACCTCTGGGGTGGGGGGAGCATGGGGAGGAAGGGCAGGAGGGCTGCCGCCTTCAGGCTCTCCCACACTAAGATACAGTCATGAACACCAGAGTTGGAAGACCTGTGAATGTCAGTTCCATCGGTCTCCTTGTTTCCCAGATGCGGCCTCCAAGATATCCCGTCCCACCTCAGTGAGGGGAGCCTCTGGGGCCCGGAGCCAGGGTGGCTTGCTTCTGAGGGCAGGGGACGCCCCAGGGAAGGGTGAGGCCTGGGAGGGGGCAGAGGGAGGAGCTGCGAGGTCCCAGGGTCCAGGCATGGGAGGCCACCTCCCACATCCAGGATTCACATTCCCCCATGCCACGGGCAACCAGTGGAGACTCCTGTGTATCCACGGTTGCTGGTAGACATGGTGGCGTGGGGCTTCACGGAGGACTTGATGAGAAAGCCTCACCCTGCCCTGGGGAGCTCCCAGCAACTCCTACTAACCTGTCTTTCCCATGCCAAGGCCCTGAGGTCTGATAAGGGTAGATTAAAGTAGCTCATTTGTTCCCATCTGCCGAGCCGATCACCTTTCTGGCATTTTGTCGAAGTACTTTGTTTAAACCTCATGCCCACAGTGTAGAAGACGTATCAGCCCATTTTGTCCAGGGGAAACCGAGGCTCAGAAACATGTACTGACTTGCCAGAGGTCACCCAGGCCCACGCTGTTTGCACCAGACCACACTGTTTTTGCCCGAGGGTCTGTGATGGGTGGGGAAAGGGCTCCCTGCCCAGAGTCTGGAGAGCATAGCAATTACCCCTGCTGTAGTCGGATGGTTGGCTGCCCATTTTGAGTACTAATACTGAAAACATCCTTTTACTCAATCCCCACAATCTCGCTGGGTGTGGCCATTTTGCCAAAGAGGAAACTGAGGCTGGAGGTCACCCAGCTGGGTCCCTGAATCTCAGAGCTTCAAGGTGCAGAAGAATCTTGTTTCTGTCATTCACCCCGGCTCTCATTCAGAGGGTGCCGGCTGGTGGGGGACTCTGAAACTGTGCCTGGCTGGGCTTGGTCAGCGGTAGTGCGGTAATGGACCCATCGTGTCTGTCACTGCCCCAGAATATGGAAGCAATGGCCCGGCTCCCACAGGTTTTCCATTCCTGACAGCTCGGTCCAAAGCCCCGAGTTTATTAAAGAAGAGACTGAAGGCCGGAGAGCGGTGACTTGCCTTGGCCCCCTGCCCCCGCAGCCAGGCAGCTGCAGAGCTGGTCTAGAACGTGGGCTGCCGGGCACTGTGCCCACTGTCCCACACCTTTACACGGAAGGGATTGTATCTAGACTCAAGGAACAGCAAGGCCCCATTCAGGAAACATCTGGGACAGACCGCTGTGTGCAAGGGCCTGTGTCTGGCTTGTCCCCATTTTGCTATTTGTTCCGTTCTTGGACGGAACATCTGAGGAGCAGAGCGCTGGGGTCTGCCCACAGTCACACGGCTCACAGGGGGTACAGCTGGTTCCCATGCTGCCTTCTCCTCCTCTCACAGCCCATTCCTACTGTTCTGTGTGACTAGCACCTACTTTGGATTTTACCCTGAGCCCACGTGAGGGTTAGTGGGTCGAAGACATGGGCTCAGAGCAGCAGACATGAGAGTGGGGGAATTGCACACCTCCTCCCAGGAGGAACCCCCCACCCCACCCCTTGGCGGTGAGGGTGGGGGACAGGAGGCAGCATGGAGGCTTGGCGGTTCACCCTCTGGATGTGAGCTATCTTGGCGGGGCACTTCTACCTTCTGAAGACCCTTCTATCTCTTGTCTTAAGGCATCCCTGACAAAGGGAGGGACTGATAATGAAGACAGTTAAAGAAGAGGTGAGATGGATGGCTTCGGGAGACAGGTCCCTCCAGTTTCACTTGCAGTGTAAGAATCTGGGTCCTTCCAGCACAGGGGACCCCCTTGAAAGGGAGTACAGTGCCAGCCTCTGCCTCAGGCCAGCTGCCAAGAAATTCGGGGCTGCTGGGAATTCCTCTTGGGGCCTTGCTGCGGGCAGCACCCCCAATCCACCCGCTCAAAAGGTACCTGTGCTGGGAGGGCTGGCTGGCCGACTGCCAAGACTCCAGGTGGAGGGGGCTTGTGAGTTTCATCAGGCCCCTGCGTCTCCCCATCCTCTCTTCTGCGTTTGTGAGGTGGCCCTGAGCACCGGGCGTGAGACCGTGCAGATGGGGTTGCTGCTGGCAGGGCTTAGGGAGGCTTCTGGCCAGGTGAAGCTGATACTGGGCCACCTTTGGTTCCCTGGTGCTGGCCAGGAGTTCTGCTTAGAGGTCCCAGTTGCTGGGAACCTCCAGGCTGGTGTGGGACTTGGTGCCAATGAAAACCACAGTGGGGAAGTGGCTGGGAGACTGGGGCCATGCTCTGTTTCTGCCATCATCTGTCCTGCTGCCCCTGAGCCTGGGTCCTTCTTGGGGCCTCGGTGTTCCTGCCTGCCCATGAGGGGTTGACCCCATGATCCCTAGGGTTCCCTATAGCTGGAGGCCCCATCTCTGCTGTGATCCCTGGCTTTCTGGAAGATCCAGCTTCGGAAGTTCCTGGAGTTAATCCGTTGTTCTTAGGGTCAAGCTCTTGGGCAGGCTTAGGGCTGTGTTTTCCTCCTCTTTGTGCCTTGGTGCAGAGGCAGGCTGGGTCTGGGGTGACCGATCAGTTTGGGGCCCTCTGGGATGGGCAGTGACAGAGGAATATTGACAAGCTCTGAGTCAGGACTAGTGCCTGCGATGGCATCATCTGAGATGAGAGCGACCACTATTCCCATTTCATAGGAGAGGAAACTGAGGCCGAGGGAGATTGAGCGCCTTGCCCGAGGTCATCCAGAGCCAGGACAACAACCTGCCCAGTTTAATCTCAACTGTGTCACTAACTGGCCTCAGTATCTGCCTTCTCAACAGTGGGGGAGCAGCCTGGGGCCCTCCCAGCCAGCAAAGCCCCTGCCCTGTGCTAGATAGAGGGCGTCTCTACAGAGACCCCAAGGGCTTGGGGCCGGGGTTATCTCCCGGCCAGCTGGTACCTCCATTAGAGTGGGAGCTGGGCAAGGGTGGGAAGCTCTGCTCACTGTTAGCAGGGGAGGCGGGAGCACTTAGCTAAAATTAGATTCTGGGATTTTTCATGTTCCTACCATCCGTCCGTCCTTCCGTCCAGCGTGGGGAAGGCTGTTGTCAGCGCGCCAGAGCTGGAAGGAGCCTGGATGTCAGCTTGCACCCTCCCCAGGGCTCGCTGGCTCTGATCTTCTCACACCCTCCCCTGGCCTTTGGCCAAAGGCTCCTGCCCTTGGCTTGGCCTTGTGGCCATCTATTGATTAGCAGTGATTTCAAAGGAAGAGCGTCCTCCCCTTAATACCTACCCTTGCCCCCTGGGATTTTACCCCCCTTCCCTCCTCTCATCCTCTCTTCCTTTCCTCTCTCCTCCCCTCTCCTGGCCCTTCCCACTTCCGGGTCCTTAGAGGCTGGCTCCCCTTTCCCTGAGTGTCCCCTCTGCCTCCTGCTGACTCTCTGACTCCTGCCTCCCCCTTGGGGATAGTCCTGGCTCTTCAGGGGGCCTGCAGGCTCCGTGGACAATTGTTGCAAAGGGACCAGAACATATAAAAGTCTAAAAAAGAGCTTCCTTCCTGGCAAGTTGGGGCTATTTCTGGCCCCACTGCAGCCCTCTGGGGTCCCCGGTGCTCTGGCAGGTGGGGGAGCTGCTGGGCCCTAGCCCAGGCTGTGAGGGGTCCTGACCTTTGATTTCCCGGGGCAGGGGGCAGGACCCTTCTGGAGCTGGGGGTGGCCTTCCTGGTGCAGAAGCCAGAGGGCCAAGGCTCAGATGGGAATCTCTGCTCCCATAGGGACCTGGGCTGCTTCAGGAGGGAAAAGGGCTGGGCCATGGAGTGTGGGTGGCAGTCTGGAGCCCAGGTGTCCATTTTTCCCTGTTCCCACACTTGGCTGGCTGCAGCTGGGAGAGAGGGAGCCTGGGAGGCTGCCCGAGCCTGCTGCTGGGGTCCCTGGACACTGAATTGTGGGAGGGTGAGGGTTAAACCCAGCCCCCCTCCCAGTGTAGAGCCAGGCAGCAGGCTCCACAAGGTCCCTGGCCATTCTTGGTCAATCCCCCAGTGTCATTGTCACGCCGTGTCCCAGCTACAAATCTGGGCAGGCTAAGGCCTCTCCACCCCACGCTGACTGGCCGCTGGAGTTTGGGTGGGTGCAGGATGGGTGACTGTTTCAAGGATTTTCTTGGCTGTCGCAGAAGCATTGGCCAGGGGCCAGAGGCTCGGGCCATGGTCCCAGTAGGGCCATCAAATTGCTCGGTGACCTTGGGCAAATCCCTTTACCTCTCTGGGCTTCAAATTCCTCATTGTCAGAGGAAGGATTTGGACTGGAGCATGATCCAGTGATGTCCTGGGTTCTCCCCTCGAGAAGCACTGGGCAGGGGCAGGGAGAGGAGGGGGCACCCAGTCCGTGGCCTCCTGCCCCCACCCTACTCCTGCTTTTTTCTACCTATCCATTTTCTGGAAGCAGCTCCCCCTTCCCCCGCACCAGGCCTCCTCCTCATGGGCGCCTATGGCCTCCATCCCCTCACGGAACACACCCTCAGCCACCTCCCTCTCCTGCCCTCCATGCTTGCATCCCTGGGAAACCTTGGCGGCGTGAACTTCAGAATGGCCACCTCGGAAGCCATCCCTCTATGGCAGGGTGGGAGCCAGTGGGACGGGGGACAGACAAGTGCCTATGGGCGGGGGTGGTGGTGCGGAAGCCAGGCCCTGCCCGGTGTTGGGTGTTGGGTCTAAAGCAAGGCGGGGAGGGGCAAGAGATGTGGGTGAGGCTCCCGGGAGGATGAGTGTGAGAAGGGCTTCTGGGGAAAACATGTTCCCGGAGGGTCACAGACTGAAATGACACAGAGAGATGCAGCCCCTGACAGGAACCCCACTCTAGCCCCAGCTGTGGTGAGGTGCCTCTTGCCTCCCAGAGGATGGATGACGAGGGCAGAGACTTGGCTGCCCCGTTGGTGCCTTTGCTCCCCTCACAGCCCGGCTCAGAGCAGCCGCCAGGAAACATTGCTCATTGAGTGAGTTTTCCCAGCAAACTAGGGCAGCTTTGGCCTTAGTCACCTAAGGCTGGGGACCCTGCGCTCTGGGAGTGTGTCTCTGCTTTGGGGTTTAATTGTTCTGTTTTGTTTTCCATCGTTTCCTGGAGAAATTCTGTTGGAAGATTCCATCCTGGTCTTGGCGGAGCTAGGAGTGGGAGAACCGACCCACAGAGCTAGGAAAGCACCAGGACATCCTAGGAGCTGGTGGGAAGAACCTGTCCAGGAGTGTGGAAGAAGACACGGGGACAGACAGAGCGGGGATGGAAAGAGAGTGTGCATGGTTGGGTCATCCCAGTGGCAGCCTGGAAAGGGTACTGACTCTGCAGTTAAACCTGGCTTTGTTGTCAATGGGCTGTGTGATCTCAGGCAAACCATGAAACCTCTCTGTGCCTCAGTTCCCCCCCCATTTGAAATGGGATATTAACTACATTAGGATTGGAGAAGTGTGCTGAGAGGGAGAGGTGGTTTAGAAAATGTCCTGGCAGAGTGAGGGGGGTGCAGAGCTGGTATGCGTGAGTGGCAGAGCCAGTATCTCCTCTCAAACCCGGGATCTCTCCAAGGTCAGCTTGCAGAGTTTCCCCTGAGTCACCGCTCAGTGGCCTGATGGAAGGAGGGTGGTTTCTATACCCAGGAAGATGGCCCCATCTGGCACAGGGAGTCTGTTCTTCCTACCTTCCCTCACCCCTTCCTTCCATGGGCTCCAAATCCTCCCCCACCAAGAGCTTCTGCCAGGCTCTCTCCAGTGCGTAGCTGGGAAGGGAAGGTTTTCAGGCCAGTGTGTCAAATGTACCCTGTGTGTGCATACCCCTTTACTGCTGTGCTTGTGACGGTCATCAGGACTGGGTCCCTGAGCTCTGTGAGTGGAGACAAGGCTGCAGGCAATGCAGGGCAGCCCTCCTCAAATGGTGGCAGCTGCTGTGTAAGATGAAACCTATTTGTCCCTCAGGGCTAGGGAGAATCCTGGCCTTGGCCTTGGCAGGCATGGGGGCAAGGGCTGCCCAGCCCGATGCCAGGGAAGCCACTGGGGGTGGTAAAGAGGGCTGTCCCTGGAGACCTGTAGGCTTTCTGCACTGCTGCTGTCACAGGAGGACCCAAGGGGGCAGGTGCCAGTGCCCAGAGGAACCCCAGAGAGTCTGAGAAGGTTGCACATGGAAACGCAGAGGGAACGGGAGCCAGACAGCATGGTGGAAAATGGATGGGAGACACCTTGGGCCAGCACACCTTGACCAGGGCCAGAGCTGGGCAGGAAGAGGGAAATTGAGTGCAGGTTCACTAGGAGGTCTGGTTCTCTTGCGAGTGTATAAAGCAAGGCAAGGATGGTTCAAGAGCCACCTGGCCCACACAGTTGAACAGCCTGTCTTGCTGCCTGTGGGTCTGATCACCTGGCTGGAGCAGATGTCGTTGCTCCCTGTGTTCTAGGAGCAGACTCTGAGCCCAATTTCCCTCCACCTGCAGAACACAAGGTCATCCCTCAAGGTGCACCAGGACTTCGACCCCTCCCTGACCAAGCACTTACCCCCCTTTCCTGCTGTAAGTTTCCTCCTCATTATGACCAACTAGCCTGCTGGATCTCCCACTTACCTGTCTGCCCCCCGTTTTCATCCCCTACTGGAATGTAAGCTCTGTGCAGTTCGTGCTCGTTAATGGTCTGGTCCACTGTGTCTCCCAGACCTGACAGGTGCCAACACATAGTGAAAATGGCCCGCTGTACCAACACCAGTCTCTGGGGGTGTTAAAATATCCCTGGAAATGTGGCAAGGGGCAGAAAACTGTATGTATAAGATCTCCTTCCAGGCAGGGAGAAAGAGTAGACAAGAGGGTGGGAAGTTGGAGCCTCAAGAGATGGGCTTGACCAGTAACAGGTGTTGGTTGTTGTTTGGGGTGGGGCCAGTGGGCTGTGAGTCCCCCCAGTATGGCTTTGGTTTGGCTGGGCGGATTGTGCAAGTCTGGGGCCCAGGTGGATGGCTAGGGACTGGGGAGGTGGGTGGAGGCTGCCCCCCGTGAAGCCCTCTGTCCTCCACTCTCTGCTCCTTGCCCATCTTCTGCAGTCACAGGATGGACAGCAGGTCTGTGATAAGCAGAGGGGAGGACCCTTAGGGGTTAGGTGGGGGGCCTTTTGGAGGATCCTGGGAGCAAGGAAGGGGTCCCCAGCACCAAGGTTACAGAGCACTGGGGATGGAGGGCAGCAACAGAACACTGAATTCTCTGGGAGGGGAGGCAGGGCAGGGGCTGGGGAGGGCTGGAAGCCAGGAGGGAGGCCATCGGGAGGGCTGCCTCTGCAGAGGACAGGTGGCTGGTGTCTCAGGCAGGAGGGGAGCGGGAGGGGGAGCAGGAGGGGGCAGTACTGTCCCCGTTATGGCTTGGGTGTGGGTTTGCTCATGATCTGAGGTGACTTCTGGCCCAGGGGCAGGGGACAGCATGGGGTGAGGCCCAGGGCCAGCAGCCCCGCTCCAGAGGCAACAGACTAAAAATAAGTTGGGATGTCAGGGTCTCCTGGCTCCAGGAAGTGGGGAAGAATGCTGAGTGTCAGGAGGAGGAGGAGGAGGCAAAGGGGAGGAGACAGTCACAGCTGAAGGCGGCCAACAGACTTGTTTATTTTCTTCTCTCTGGCCTAAAGTCTCTCAGGCTGCCGTTCCCTGGGTTTGGGTGAGGGGCACTGGTTGGCTCAGACCAGCGGGCGTCCCCAGACTCCTGGCTGCATGCGGAGGACCCCATTGCCCCCACACTCCTTTGAGACTTGTTGGCAGAGAGCAAGAGGTGGGAACACTGTGGGTGAAGGTGAAAAGGACTAGGTTACGAAGACCCTGTTGGGAGGAAGAGAATGAACCCTGTGAATCAAATCTCATATCTACCCTTCTATTCTGCCCATGCAGACCCTGGGCCCAGACGGTTCAAGGACTTATCCTAGTCACAGAGCTGGCTTCCCCTGGAGCCACCCCAGAGCCCAGCTCTGCCCGCGGGGGACTTCTGCAGGGGCATCAGCCCAGAAAGGGCACAACGGCCCACGCGGCCCTTGGAAGGGGGCAGTGTGAGGGCATATGATGGAACAAAGCGATCTGCGGGTGCGCTAGCAGGCCTGTAGGTCCAGGTGGGAGGTGCGAGGACAGGCTGGCCCCCGATCCATCAGGGTTTACACAACACCAGCCTTAGACCACCTGCCAGGCTTCCAGACACCTTGGGGACACAGCTCGTGGCAACACGCCTTCTGCTCCCCCTGCACTCCAGAGGTGGGGAGCTGCTTGCTTGCAGCTGCTTGCAGAACCCAGGGTAAATGTGGTTGGCTCTGTCCCCTCTACCCCTGGCTCTGCGGCAAAGGTCTGTGAGCAGCTCACCTCTCATCTTGGCTGCAGAGCTCATCAGGGTGACAGGGACACGGCCCCTCTTGTTTGGATCCTGGGCATCCTGACCTCTGGCCTGGGTGGGCCTCCGCAGGTGTGGCTTTTTTCCCCTCTGTCTTGGCCTCCTTGCCTACCCCCTGGGCGCCAGCTCCCCTCGGCTTGATCTGGATCCAGACGGTGACCGGATCCAGCCTGCTGGCCCTCCACCCTCCTTCCTGACCTCAGGCAGAGAAGCCCCTGTTGGGGTGAACCCTGACCATCCAGAGGTCCTGGTCCACTGGGTTGTCCTTGAGCCTCGTGCAGAGCTGCTCTCACCCCACCGAATGCCTGTTGCTGTTTATCTGCAGCCCTGCATGGTCACAATTGGCCTGGGCAGTGTGAGAGGCAATGCGGTCCTCGGGAGGGGGTGGGCTCAGGCTCTGTGCCACCTGCAGCTGCAAGGACAGGCCTGTCCCTGGAGCGGGGGAAAAGAGTCCAGGCGTGACAAGCAGCTTGCAGGAGGGACCCCTCTGGTGCAGGGCTGTCTGCCCCCTTTATTCCCTCTCCTTGATTCCTCCTCCTCCTTTTCGTTTTATCAAGTCTGTTGATAAATTCTCTTGAAGGGCTCCAAACCCTCTGTCCGGCGTCACCCAATGAAGCTCCATCCCATGAGTGACCCCCCACCCACACTCACACGCACATGCACGGACACCCTCCTTCCCCCTCAACAGCCCCACTCCCTGGCAGCCAGCGGCCCAGAGCCTCTGGAAGCCCCCAGCTTCTTGGCTCTCTCCCCTCTCCAGCCCTGGCTAGCCTTTCCAGATTCTGGGGGTTGTTTTAGGGAGGCCCTGATCTGGGTTTCATCCTTGAGGAGGCTCCCTTGGGAGGACCTTGGGGGTGTCCCCTGCTGTCACCCTGACACCAGCCAAGCAGAGCTCTGGGCCAGGGCATGGAGCCCTGAAGGCATGTGAAAGGCCAGAGCTTCATCCTCCCAGAGACTGGGATTCCTAACAAACACGCGCTCCCGCCCGCCGAGGCCAAGCATGCTCTTCCGGCGGCCGGGCGATGGCCTGGCTAGGGCTAGGCCGCTCCCTCCCCTGCCCTGGGTGGGCTCTGGGAGCTGGGGTGTCCCACCGCCCCCTCAGCCTCGGAGCCTTGAAACAGACATCTGCCAGGAGGCTCTGGGGATGTGAAGCCAATGGCCCGGAGGACAGAAACATAAAGCGCAGCTGTGGACATCACAGGCTTCCTGGTGAGGGCGGCTCTGGGCTGCACGGAGCTGGATGGGAGCCTCGGCCTCTGAGCTTCCCCAAGCCCTCAGACTGGGGACCCCTGACAAACGGAGTCCAGGCCCTGCAGTCACCCTGCAAGCAAGCTCCTACAGCCCCCAAACACTGGGGTACCCCTGCTGTGCCACCCTGCCACCAGTTCCATCAGGCCTGGAAGAGCCCCAGCGCCGATAGTGGCTCATAAACGGAGCATCTGTTCCTAAGCACGGGGCTCCTGGGGCAAGTCACTTCCCTCTGAGCCTGTTTTCTCAGCTATAAAATAGAAAGAATGATCTCCCGACAACATGGGCTGTCTATAGAAAGCAAGATGTATGGAACATTTTCTGTAACGTGCCCCCTCCCCTTCTTTTAGCCCACAAGTTCTGTCTTGGACCCTTCCCAGCAGGTGCGGGAGGTGGGGTGCTTAGGAAGAGCCAGTCCCTAGGCCGACCCAGGATCCGCGGGCCCCAGGCATCTTCTGGGGAGCAGCTGTGAGAGCAGCAAAGCTGCCTTCCGATGCTGGCTTATTTGCTGAGTGACCTCGGAGAAGTTTCTCAACTTCTGAGTCTTGTATTGTCATCTGTAATATGAGGCCCCGCTTTACCTCGGGTCCAAGGGTCGTGGAGAGGGTTGCGTTGAAATGCTTGTCACAGAGACCGTGGCTGTGTTTGCTGGCAGGCCTTGGGAACCTAGGGACCTGGGGGTGGCTCCGGAGGTTGGTCCTGGGGCAGACTTTTAGACTAGCAAGGTCCTGGCTAGGCCAAGCCTGAGGTAAGGGTCTGGGATGAGACTATGGCAGAGGGGGTCCTGGAGCTGCCTCCAAGACCACCCCCTCCCTCCCCGGGCTGCAGCACCAGCTAGGGCTGCCACCTCTTCTCTCTGTTATTCACCAGTAATTACCCTAAATGCTACATCTGTTGTCATGACAACATATTACCCATCCTTAGGTAAAAGCCCCATTTCAGGGGAGTTGGGCTATCTCTAGCTTTCTGAGCTCCATTACTGTCCCTGAAGGCTCACCCCCCGGGGTTCCCCAGCTGGTCCCCTCTCTCCCTCCTTTCAGAGAGGTCACTCCTATTTTCTAAATTTCCAGAGTTTTTCTGTTACTTTTGTTTTTGGTCTCACTTTGTGACTCTGGGCCTCCCGCCTTCCTTCATTTCCTCTAGGCTCTCCTTCCTTCTCCCCGTCTCTTTCCTTTTCTTGGATCCTGGCCTCTTCCTTGGTTTCCTTCTGCCTCCTTCTCTCTGCCTGTCTCTCGTCTCTCGTCTCTCTCTCCCTCCCCCTCCTTCTCCATCCCTCCCACCCGTGAGTGTGGTGGGATAGCATGAAGGTGTGTGGGGACAGAGGCCTGCTGTCTGGGATGGGTCTGTTCTACGGAGCCTTAGGAAGCCTATGGGTGTGCAGTCCGGGCAGAGGTGAGCCCAGGTGGGTATGCGCCATGAACCTACAGCCTATGACGTGTGTGTTCAGGAAACCTCCAACAGCTTCTCAACAGGGTGGGCCAAAGGAGCTGTCCTTACTCCTCCCCCGCCTCCGCCAACCCCTGCCTTTGTCCTTCTCTGGGGCTCCAGCTCAAACGCTGTCCTGAAGGGGGGTACTGGCACTCTTACGGGGAACACCCTCGTAAGGGCATCAGTATAAGAGAGGCTTGCGGCAGCCCCAGGATGTAAACGGTATTCTGTTGTCCAAGGCAGGAAATGAAAGACCAGAGGAGTCAGGCAAGCTGCTCAAGGCTGCATAGCTGGTTGGAAGAGGAGGCTGGATTTGAAATCCATTCCATAGCAATGCTCCTAATTGTGACGCTGTAAGAATACCCCTCACGGAGAGTTTGCTGTGTGTCGGGCACTGTGCATTTAGCAACCGCCAAAACTCACACAGCCCCACAGCAACCCTGCAAGCTGCGACCTTGGGCGTCTGTTTTACCAGTGAGGCAGTCAGGCCACGGAGAGGTGAAGTAACTTCTGCAAGATTGCTCTGTGATTAGAGATGTGCCAGGATTTGAACCCAGGTCTTTCTTTCTCCAGAGCCTGGGCTCTCAGCTCTGGGTGCGGTTGACACCCTCTTCCTCCCCTATGGGGCAGAGGCCACAGGAGAGAGGGACAAGGACATGGGCTTCCCAGGCATACAAGCCCCTCCTTCTCCTCCCTGATCCCCTGCAAAGCTCCCTTCGGGCCCAGCCAGGGATGTTTTTGGGAATCCGAGGAGGAAGCCACATGGCAGTTCGCAGCATCATTTTCTTTGCTGGGTTCGGGGGGAGGGAGTTCCAGATCACCAGGAGATGCTTCCCGTGGGCCTCCAAGGCAATCACAGCACCCCACAAGCACCTCCGGGGGCTCTCGCCACTAGACCCAACACCCCAGCATCTTGGAGGGGGCTGGTAGGAGGACTGATGTGGCTGGGGAGCCCGAACTGAGTCAGGCCTGGAGGAGGCCAGCCTCTGGGCATGCTCCCCTGACCTGGGCATGGCCCTTCTTGCCCTGTTGCTCCAGTCCCCAGAGAGAAGCTTGGGCCTTGGAACATGCTGTCCCAGAGTGCGGCTGTCGGGATGATGGAAAGGCAGGTTATTTTTAACAGTGGAGACTCACTCCCGGATAGAGCCTCTTCCTCGCTGGGGGAGGAGACCTCAAGGGAGGGTGGGGACCTAAACCCCAGGTGCTCCTGTCTTGTCCCTTCTCTTTCCCTCCACTCCTGGGGCTGAGAGTCTGGCTTTCGACTATGACAGAGGACCTGGCAGTGGTGGGCACCTCAGACACGGGCCCCTCTTCTAGAAGCCTCGGGTCTGGGAGCTAGTCAGAGCTCACGTGCTGCACCAGGCCTGCCTCAGCCATCTCCCAGCAGTCCTGGACCCACTTCTCTTCCAGTGCCTCTAAGGGAAGTAGCTCATTCTCAAGGTCCCCCGGCCCTTCTCAGCTTGAGCTGGAACCACTTTATGATGGAGTGTGGGCTCCACTGGGTCCCAGACTTCCTCAGACATCTCAGAGCTCATCTCAGAGCTCGCTCCTACCCGTCCCGACACCCCGTTTATTGGGTCCCACAATGAGCCAGGTCCATGTTGAGCTGCTGGCCTGTGTTTCCTCCTCCCTCTGAGTTGTTCAACCCGCTGAGGATGTGTGGAAATGCACTGGGTGCTAAACATTTTGTTTCTTAGAATGACCCTCTCCCATCCTCCTGTGTCCCCTTTCAGGACTTTCAAAGGACACACCATGACTTTTCACAGAGCAGCATAGGAGAGTAGCCTGCTGCCTGGAGTGAGTACCAGGCTGGGAGACCATGACTTGGTTTCTCTCCTGTTCTGCTGCCACATGTGTGGGACGAGTCCCTCCTCATCTCTGGCCCTGAGTCTAGTCACCTAGGCCAGGGCAGGGTTGGAGCAAACACTCCTCAAGGCCTTTCTAGCCTGAGGCCCAGATTGAGTCCACTCTGTGGTTCAGGCCGGACCAGCCAGGTCAAGGAAATGCTTGCTGAGCAAATGTACCAGTTACAAGCCCCCTCCCCCCACTGCTACCTCAGCCCCCTGCCAGCCCCTCTCTGCTCCGCACTCAGAAGGGCCTCTAAGAAAGATTACTCAGGTCAGACAGAAAAGGCACAGTCCCCACGGGCACAGCTCAAGGACCATTTATGTAGATGGGCGCGCCACCCAGATCAGGGTGCAGAGCAGGGGCCTCTGGGGGGCTCAGGCAGCTAAGCATCTGACTCGATTTCAGCTCAGGTCATGATCTCAGGGTCCTGGGCTCAAGCCCTGCCTCGAGCCCCACGCCGGGCTCTGTGCTCATTGCGGAGTCTGCTTGAGGCTTCTCTCCCTTGCCTTCTGCCCCTCTCTACCGCTCATGAACTCGCATGCATGCGCTTTCTCTAAAATAAATAAATACACCTTTAAGAAAAAATGGTACAGAGAGTTTCCTTTACCCCAGAAAGTCTCTTGTCCCCTTCCCAGTCAACATCCCCCAGGACAGGGCATCATTTTGATTTCCATCACCATAGATTAATCTTGCTTCCTCTAGAACTTTCATATACATGTAATCAAAACACAACTATTCTTGTGTGTCTGGCATCTTTTGATCAATATCACGTCTGGAAGAGCTGTCCAGGCTGTCTCAGGATCGGTCCAACACCACAATTCATTTATTCATGCTCTGCCGATGGACGTGTGGCTGGTTTCCAGTTTCTGGCAACTCTGAATAAAGCCGACAAGAATGTTCGTGGATGTGTCTTTTGGTGGACACATACTCTCACTTCTTTTGGGTAAATATCTGAAAGTAGAACTGCTGGGTCACAAAATAGGCAAAGATTTAGCTTTAGTGGAAGTTGCCAGTTTTTCCAAATGACTCTTCCAAGTCCACTTCTACCAGCCGTGGAATAGAATTCCTGCGTCCCCACCTCTGCACAGCTCTCTGTGCCAAGCTGTCGAGTGTGTCATGACATCTTTTTATGGTTTAAAGGTTTTTTTTTTTTTTTTTTTTTTTTTATTTGACACAGAGAGAGAGATCACAAGTAGGCAGAGAGGCAGGCAGAGAGAGAGGAGGAAGCAGGCTCCCTGCTGAGCAGAGAGCCCGATGCAGGGCTCAATCCCAGGACCCTGACATCATGACCTGAGTTGAAGGCAGAGGCTTAACCCACTGAGCCACCCAGGAACCCTCTTCTTATGGTTTTAATTAGCATTTTCCTTTTGGCTAAAGATGCTGAACACCTCTTCAGGTGTTTATTGGCCATTCGGAGATCTTCTTTTATAAAGTGTATGTTCAAGTTCTTTTGCTCATTTAAAAAATTGGGTTGTCTTTTTCTCATTGATTTATAGGAGTTCTTTATGTATTCTCAATATATTTTGTCAGAAATATATTTTTTTTGTCAGAAAATGTATTTTTGGTTGAGGTAAAATTCACGTAACATAAAATTAACCATTTAAGAGTGTAGAGTTTACTGGCATTTAATACATTTGCAATGTTGTGTGACCGTCACCTCTATCATGTTCTAAAACATTTTCATCTCTCTAAAAGGAAAACTCGCTCCCATTAAGCAGTTATTCCCCATTTCATCATCCCTGGCAACCATCAGTCTACTTTCTGTTTCCATGGAGTTACCTATTCTGGATATTTCCTATAAATGGAATCCTATAGGGGCCCCTGGCTGGCTCAGTCAATAGATGATGAGACTCTTGATGTCGGGGTTGTGAGTTCAAGCCCTGTGTTTAGTGCAGAGATTGCTTAAAAATAAAATCTTTAAAAAAAAAAATAAATGGAATTGTACAACATGTGACCCTTTGCAGAGCTGGCATCTTTCACTTGGCATGCTTTTTTCCAGGATCATTTACATTGTAGCAGGTTTCAGAACTCTGTTCCTTTTTTTTTTTTTTAAGATTTTATTTATTTATTTGACAGAGAGAATCACAAGTAGACGGAGAGGCAGGCAGAGAGAGAGAGAGAGGGAAGCAGGCTTCCCGCTGAGCAGAGAGCCCGATGTGGGACTCGATCCCAGGACCCTAAGATCATGACCCGAGCCAAAGGCAGCGGCTTAACCCACTGAGCCACCCAGGCGCCCCAACTCTGTTCCTTTTTATGGCTGATTGTTATCCCACCAAATGGATATACCACATTTTTAAAAAAATCCATTCAGCAGGTGATGGGCATTTGGGCTGTTTCCACCTTTAGACTGCTGTGAATAGTACTTTTTTTTTTTTTTTTTTAATTTAAATTCAAGGGCACCTGGGTGGCTCAGTCAGTTAAGTGTCTACCTTTGCTTGGATCATGATCCCAGGATCCTGGGATGGAGCCCTACCTCAGGCTCTTTGCTCATCGGGTAGTCTGCTTCTCCCTCTGCCTCTGCAGTTGCTGCTCTCCTTAAATAAAATCTTTAAAAATTTTAAATTCAATTAATTAACATATAGTATGTTATTAGTTTCAGAGGTAGAGTTCAGTGATTCCTCAGCTGTATGTAATACCCAGTGCTCATTATATTATGTGCCCTCCTTAATGCCTTTCACCCAGGGACTAGTACTCTTATGAACACTTATGTACCTGTTTTCAGTTCTTCTGGGTATATACCTGGGAGCGGAATTGCTGGGTCGTATGGTAATTCTATGTTTATATTTTTGACCAACTGCCAGGATATTTTCTAACACAGCCTTCCCATTCCACGTTTCTACCAGCAGTGTGTGAGGACTCCAATTTCTCCACATTGACAAAACTTTTTACTGTTCGTTTAAAAAATTCCTACCATTCTCGTGGGTGTGAAGCAATATCTCATCATGGTTTTGATTTGCATTTCCCTGATGGCTAGTGACATTGAACATTTTCAATGCTGGTTGGCCATTTGTAGAATTTCTTTGGAGAAATGTCTATTAGGTGGACTATTTATCTTTATTATTGATTTGTGAGAGTTCTTTATATATTCTGGAAACTACATTCTTTTCAAATCTGTAAGTATTTGATTTATAAATACCATCTCCTATTCTGTAGGTTCTCCTTTTACTTTCTTGATGATGTCCTTTGATGTACAAAAGCTTTTTGGTGTTGTTTTTCTTTTTAAAGATTTTATTTATTTATTTGAGAGATAGAGCAAGGGACAGAGAGCATGAGCAGCAGGGACAGGCAGGGGTAGAGGGAGAAGCAGACTCCCTGCTGAGCAAGGAGCCCAATGTGGGGCTTCATCCCAGGACCCTGGGATCATGACCTGAGCCGAAGGCAGATGCTCAACTGACTGAGCCACCCAGACACCCTGATGTACAAAGGTTTTAAATTTTTTGATGAAGCCTAGTTTGTCTGTGTTTTCCTTTTGTTGCTTGTGCTTTTGGTATCATGTCTAAGAAATCATTGCTAAATCCCAGGTCACGAATATTTTCTCCTATGTTTTCTTCTGAGAGTTTTATAGGTTTAGCCTTACATTTACACATTTTGAGTTAATTTTTGTGTATGTTGTGAGGTAGGGGACCACCTTCATTCTTTGGCAGATAGATAGTCTGTTGTCCCCAGGACCATTTGTCAAAAAGATTATTCTTTTCTCATGGAACAGTCTTGGCACCCTTGTTGCAAATCAATTAACTATAGATATGAGTTTATTTCTGGACTCTCAGTTCTATCCCATTAGTCCATGTGTCTATCCTAATGCCAGTAAGACACTGTCTGAATTGTAAAAAGTACTTTTGTTCCCTGAAGAAGACAGGGTTGTCTTCTTTGCACTTGCTACTCTCTTTGCCTAGAATGTTCTTCCCTTCTGTTTTACAAGCCTCCTTTTTGTCATTAAAGTCTTCTGGAAACGTTTCCATAGAGAAGCTTCCCTCTTGCTATATTGCTAGGTATATTGCTATATATATTCCCACATGCTATATTTTATTTTCTTCATAGTACTTATTGCGCTTGAATTTGTAAACTCCACAAGGGCAGAGTCTTCTGTCCTAGTTACTGGACATAAGGTGCCTGCACATAATAGGCATTTAAAATATTATTGAACGGACAGTTTGCCATTCCCTAGCCTGGAATGCCTTCACCACCTCTGCCCTGATTTCAATACCCCTTGGTTTTTATTTATTTTTTTTTTTGAAGATTTTATTTATTTGACAGAGAGACAGCGAGAGAGGGAACACAAGCAGGGGGAGTGGGAGAGGGAGAAGCAGACTCACTGCTGAGCAGGGAGCCTGATGTGGGGCTCGATCCCAGGACCCTGGGATCATGACCTGAGCCAAAGGCAGATGCTTAACCACTAAGCCACCCAGGCACACCACTCCTTGGCTTTTAATATCCCATCCAAATGCCACCAATAACCTTCCCAGTCTGTCTTTGTGGACAGTGCTGTTGGTGCCCCTCCTCTGTCATGGGGAAGGTTGGACAAGCCAGTTTCCTGCATTAAAGGGAAGTTCCCTGAGGGCAGGGTCCTACCTCTATCCCCACCCACACCCCAGAGCTCATATAGGGGTCCTTTGCCATGGACAGGATCTGGTCTTGACCCTGGTCTGGAAATGGAGGACTGGGATGAAGGCAAGCTTGGGTGAGGGACTTACCCAAGCTTAACAACCATTGGATAGAAGGCTCTAAGCCAAGAGACAAAGCCAAAGATGACTTCATAGCTTTTAGCTTCAGTGTCTGGGACGATCATCATCCTCAGGCTGGAAATGTCTCAGTCATGTGGGGGACCCAGTGTGGAGACCAACAATGAGTTCAGCTTTCCACAGGTTGACTTGGAGGCCATGGCAAAGTGGACAGACAGAGTGCCCAGAGGTGGCCAGGATCCCAGGCAGTCATGATGAGAGGCAACAGGGTCAGCTCTTGAGGACCATGAGCCCAGGTGTGGTCTGTGCTGTAGGCACGGGAGCCTCCCAACTGTGCAAGTTAGGCTATGTTGGCCCATTTATACTCCAGGAAGCTGAAGTCCAGAGAGGTGAAGGGACTTGCCCAGGAGCACAGAGCTTTTAAATTAGGGGGCCAGAATGACACCCAGGTCTCCTGCTGGGCAAGGCTAGTGCTATGGGGTTATTCCTGCCAGAGATCTTCCCCGGAACTCTGTTCCCCGGAGGTGCCAGCTGAAGGCAGAGAGACTGGGTGGGTCAAGGCTCAGATATGGAGGAGGGGGCAAGGCCATAACTTTGACCCCTGTAACTGTCTGGGAAGGAACTTGGATATGGGGAATTTTCATTTAGGCGCTGGCTTGGAGGTGAGATCTTGTTACACCAAGGGGTCAAGGGGAGGAGAGATCCTAAGAGAGCACTGGGTCTCCCGTCGGCCTTTTCACTCTTCTTTCATGTCCTCTTCTTAAGCCCCTCTCAGGCCCCATTCCACTCTCCATGGACAGAGGGCATTCTGAGCCCAGGTAAGCCTCTCACCTCCAGCTGGCCTTGCTGCCCAGCCCACCCAGAGCCTCTCTGGCTGCTTTTGCCACAAGGAGGCAGACCTCCAGCTTGCCAGCGGTCCTGGGCCAGCAGGGGACTTTGTGCAGAGGTTAGGGGAGGTGGGGAGGTGGGGGGAGGTAGAGGGAATAACATCCTAGGCTCCATGGGGAGCTCCATGCAGCTCCCTTACACAGAGGCTGCTTTCCCTGAGGTTACTCCTGCCTTCCCTTTGCTCCTGTCCACTGGGATGGAGCCCTAAGGCCACCCATCTGCCGACTTTACCCTCCCAGACCTGAGGTGCAGGCTGTGTCCACAGACACAGCACCCCCCACAAAGAGCCTGAGCTTTCCTTCCCCCGGTGGGATGAGGAGTGGCTGGAGTGGGAGAGCAGAGGGAGAGGACAGAAGGCCGAAGACTGGGCAGGGCCAGGAAGGGAAGAGATAGCATTTCTGGTGCTAGCCCTGTTGCTGTGTGACCTCAGGCAAGCTCCCTGCCCTCTCTAGGCAGCAGTCCATTGTCTGTGGATTGGGGAAGCACAGGGCTCACAAGCTTATTCACGGTGTGAGGCGAGGTAATGCAGGTGGAGCCTGAGAATAGGTTTGCCTGTGGCCAGCACTGGGGAAACCGGTGGTTGTTATGACAGCCACGTGGTCATCTGGGAGGCTGTGATGGGGAGGGAGGGGGAGGGAGGGGGAGAGCCAGCAGCTCAGGGGGAAGGGGCTGAGGGAAATCCTGCAGGAGTCCCTCCTAGCACTCTTGAGAAGGCTGGGAGGGGCTGTGGAGAGGAGAGGGTTTAGCGGGGACAAAGAAAGGAGAGGTATTGTCACCAGGTTGTGTAGGGACAGAAAGGGGTTTGAGGAGGTTTACAGAGGCTGACATCTACCTGGACAGCAAGTGGCTCACCCACACCAGGAAACACCTGGCCTTCTCCTCGGGCAACGAAGAGCTAAGATCCAGGGCTGATGACTTACGTGTCCCACCAGTGCTTTCCCCTGCGGAGCGACACCACCAGCCTCCCCAGTGGCCCCACCTTACCCACCCCCTTGTGTCTTACTGCAGGCCCCTGTCCTAATGAGGCTGCTGGGAGATGGTTTCCCTGCAGGGCACGCTTGATCTAGGTTAATGGCTCCTCATTGGGCCTGAGTGATGTCCCGGTGCCTGCAATGAACCAAACGTAGTTATTGATCCCTTTGTCCTTGCCAGGTCCCAGACAATAGAATTACAGCCCCATGTCCTCCCTCCCAGAGCAAGGGCAGCCTTCCCTTAGCTGGCCCTTGTTTGGGGTGGGGAGGGTGCGCTATGCTGTCCTGCCTGGGGCCCCCCCGCACAGATTCTGTGTCTGAGGCTTCCAGCACAGGCTGGGGCAGAGGAGGACAAACACCGGAGCAGGGGTCCAGAGACTCAACTCTGGGTCACATGGTGACCCTGGGCAGTTCACATGACCTCTGGTTTCCTTACCCTCCCCCTACCCCCCACCCCCCCCCCCCCACTCCCTGCAGCTTTCTCTCTTTAGAACCCAGACTCACCCATGGCACTTCCCTGCTTACAGGCTGTCAGTGGCTCGCTACTGCCTAAGGAGAAAGTCCAGATGCCCCGGCCAGCGCTGGAGACTTTCACATTTGGCCTGCAGCCCTCTGGGGGCCAGATCTTCCCCACCCTTGCTTTTGAGCCATCCCAGCTGCTTGCCATGTAGCCAGAGTGCCTAGTTCCCCCAGAGTGTGTGGGAGGAGTAGCCTATGGTTGAAGACACAGGTTCAGGTCAAGTGCTCAGGAAGGAGTCGTCCAGTATCCCTGACATCCTTGGGCTCCCTTTTCTTCCTGAACATCCAATAGCCCTCACTTCCTTGCCCCCCTGACCTAGGAGTGAATCCGGGCAGAAGAGACCCACTCTGCTTCCACTTGGCCCACATGATTCTCCTGTGGGCCATCCTCAGCTCGATTTCTGCTCTGCAGCAAACTCCAAGGCCACAGGCTAGACGCGGAGGTACCAGAGGATAACGGAGCCCGGGTCCCTGAGCCACAGCTAGGAGGAGGTGTGCCTGACTCTCACAGGACTGTGATGTGAGCAAGCAGTCAGCGTGCGCAAAGCCATGGAGATCTGGGGGTTCACTGCTATGGCAGTTCACCCACCCCGACTTACCAAACTCTTAGGAGTAACTGTGGGCAAGTCGGCAATATAACACTGGGTTTGCCATCTGCGAAATGAGACAGGAATACCTATCTGGCAGAATTAGGCAGGCACTTAGCGAAACTGAAGCTATCTGACGACATCCCTAAGCCTTCCCACGTGCCCCTCCTGTTGCCTGGCCTTCTCTCCCCAGCCTCCTCCACTCTGGGCCCCACTGCTCCGTGAGGCCTTTCCAAGCCCCCAGCATTCGGGCTCCCACACCAGAGCTCAGCAGCCAGCCCAACGACACGTTCTGCTGTCCTCCTTCCTCCCTGCACCATTCTCCATTGTCTGTCTGTCTCTCTCCAGACTGGGCCTGGCATGACCCAGGACCCACAAATGGCTCTTTTGTTTATAAGGCGAGGCTTGTCCTGCCTGCCTTCCAGGATAGGGCTGGGTCTGGAGGTCTGGAGGCCGTGCGTGTGAAACTGCTCTGCAAAACCGAGAGGCCTGCCTGAGACTCTAAGGAGTTGGTTCCTTGACCCCAGCACCCCTTGTCTCCGGCCCTGGCCTTGGCCCCACTCCTGGGGCCCTGGCCGCTGAAACTCTTCTCTCTGCCTTGGCTCTCTGTGTCTCTGAGCCCTGAGGATGACAGTGGCCCAGGCAGCTGGCCCCACCCAGAACTCAGGTGAAACCCCTAAACTGGACCAGAGCCCACCCTCTTCCCCAGCCCAACCACCATGCTCCAGGACCCCCATAGATGCTGGCCAGGGGTGGCTGTGGACAGCAGAGTTTGACCAGCAGACGCTCGCACCACCAGAGCCCAGACAGAAGCCAGCTCCTCAAGCTTCCCTCACTCCCTCATCTGTCTCTCTCCTCCCAGGTGCAGGGGAGTCAGGAGTGTGGAGTTTTCCCTTGGCTCAGGTAGGCCTGGGTGGCCTGCCTCCTTTGTCCCTGTGACATGGAAGGTAGGGATAAGGGTCCCGAAGGCTTGCAGGAAGCTACCCACGGGAGGCATGGAGGAGGGGAAGAAGGGGTGGGAGCTCACAGAGGTGAGGAAAGCCCACTGGGCCCCAGGGCTCTGGTTTGGTTGTGACCTGGGCCTGTGGAAGGAGCACCATATTGAGTTCACGGGGCCAGACCTGGCTTGCACCTGCCTCCCCTGCCCCAGCGGCTGGGTAAGTCTGGGAAGGGGAGCCCCCGCCTCGGGCAGTGGGTGTGTGGGCTGGACCAGGAGGTGACATACCCCTCCCACATTTCCTCCTCACTCCTCCCCTCATGCTTTGGACCTAGGTAGAGCCAGAGCAGGAGGAGTGAGACATGGCATGAGCCACCAAAGTCTTTGTCCGGGTGACCTTTCCAACTGGTCCAGGACAATGATTCTCCCCAGATGGAGCCTCCGTTTCTCCTGGGGGCTAATCTAGCTGGGTGAGGATGCTCTGCAGGTGTGTGGGCAAGATTCTCCTACTGGAGCTCCCCATGGTTCCTGGAGGCTGCCCCCTTGGGGAGTGTGGCCCATCGGGGACCCTGACTTTGAGGCAGCCTAAGGAGTCACCCCTGGCTTCCTTGTCCCTGAGGTCTCCTGCCCCGCGAGGGGACAGAAGCCTGCAGGTCACCTGTGCCACACAGACCACACTGAGGAACTGATTTTCACTTTGTAGGTCACACAAACACCGTCATCATGGTGACATTGGTGGGCTTCCTGGTAGATGTGGGAGATGTGCTCAGTCTCATGGCTTCTCCCTGACACGCCAGCTCTACTCTGTCTCTGCTGCTCTCCTGGTAAGGCTTACGTGGGCTCGGCCACCTGTACCCACTCAACCCTGTCCCTACTTCGCTCCAAATGTCACAGCAGCAGCATTTCCCCTGTTTGTCGGGGTTTTCAGGCCTTGTTTTAAACGTCACAGCTATAGTTTATGTAACTGTTCTATTGTTACTGGAAGCTTCGGTGGCTTCTGGTTTTTCAGTGTTACAGAAAATGCTGCACAGAACATTTCTGAGGACTGTGCTTTCTCCTGCCTGAAAACGGCTCTCCAGGCGAGATATCCAGAACTGGGGCTGCTGGCTCAAAGGGCTCCCTTGTTTTGAGTCATGACACATCAGGGTTGGAAAGGCGCTCAGAAATGACCCAGTCCCTTCCATCCTGGAGATGAGGAGACACGCTCCAGAGAGGAGAGATGGCCTGGTTAAGGTGACTCGCATGTCTGTGGTGCTGGACCAAGATTCTGCTGCTCCTTCCTCTCCTGGAAAAGAGGACGGAGCTACCGCAGATGCCCCTCTATGGAGATTTTAAAAAAATCTTTATTGAGATAGAATTCATACACCATTCTATGTCTTTACTGAGAGAGAAATTATAATATACCACGTAAGTCACCCACTTAAAGTACACACCTCAGTGGCTTTTAGTATCTTCAAGAGCTGTGTGACCATCACCACAATCAATATTAGAACATTTTTGTCACCCCCAAAAGAAACGCTATCCCCTTTGTCTCTCAACCTTCCTTTCCCCTTCCTGCCCCCAGCCTCTGGCAACCACCAGTCTGCCTTCTGTCTCTATGGATTTGCCTCTTCTCGGTATTTCATGTAAATGGAATCACACAGTCTGTGGCCTTTTGTGTCTGGCTTGTCACTTAGCGTCATGTTTTCAAGGTTCCTTTTGTAGTGTGTACCAGTTCTCCATTCCTATTTATGGCCAAATACTACTTTATGTATAAATATACTACAATTTGTTTATAAGCCCATCAGCTGATAAACATTTGGGTTGTTCCAACTCTTTGGCAGCCTGGCTGGAGCCTGCCTGGCCCTTGCAGGGGAGGCCTTGAACCACTGGCTGGGCTTCCTCTGCTCAAGTGCCCGCCCACTTCCCTGTCCCTTCACTCAACTCCACCTCCAACGAAACTTTCCCTTGCAGCCCTCCCCCCCTCCATTTCCCTGTTGGGTGGGTGGAGGCCATGGAGCAGAAGTACCTCCTGGAAAGGTAGAAGACAAGCCTGGAACTCACCTGGGAGACCTGAGGCCAGTGCTCTGGGGGCAGCTGCCCCATAACATGCGGAATCCAGCATGTGGCTCGGACTGATGTGTCCATCCATTGACTCATTCACTCACTTATTCTCTTATTCCTTCGTTTCCTCGATGAACCTGCCCTGAGTACTGGGCCCTGGACCGGAATGAGGCCCTCGAGGAGCCATCGTCTGGTGAGGACACATTCCAGCAGAAACCCTGGTGACATTGGGTGATGCTGCAGGACACTAGGGCAGCTCAGGGTCACGGCCCAGAGGGAAAGGAGCCCAAACCACAGGACAGAAAGAGGATATTGGAATCTCCTTGGATTTCTATATAGTTGCAGTGAACAATCTGACAATGCAAGTGAGAAAACAATTCCATTTACAGTAGCATCAAAGAACAACATACTTAGGAATAAATGCAACAAAAGAAGTGAAGAACTTACACCCTGGAAATTATAGAACACTGTTGAAAGGAAGTAAAAGCAGATCTAAATAAATGAAAATAAATGTCCAAGGATCAGAAGATTTGATACTGTCAGTATGGCAATATTCCCCAAATAGATTACAGATTCTATGTAATCTCTATCAAAATCCAGCTGGCTTCTCCAAAAAATCGAAAAGTTGATTCTGCCATTGTTCATATGGAAAAGTAAGAAACCCAGAATAGCCAACACAGCACTGAGAAAGAACAACAGTTAAAGAATTTCTGATTTCAAAACTTACTACAAAGTTACCTTAACTAAGATTGGAATGGGGGGGTGCGCCTGGCTGGCCCAGTTGGTGGAGTATGTGACTCTTGATCTCAGGGTTGTGAGTTCAATCCCCATATTGGGCAGGGAGCCTATTTAAAATAAATACATTAATTAAATAAAAATAAAATCTGAAAAAAAAAAAAAAGACTGTGTGGTACCGATACAAGGTTATACTCCCATCAGTGGACTAGAACTTAGCCCTTGCATTTACATCCAGTCGATTTTTAACAATGGTACCAAGATAATCCAATGAGGTAAAGAATCATTTTTCCAATGAAAGGTGTTGGGTGACAGGATAAGTAAAGAACGAATTCTGATTCTTGTGTCACAGCATATACAAAAGTTAATTCAAAATGGATCAAAGATTTAAATGTAAGACCTTAAATGACAAAACTCTTACAAGAAAACAGACATGATCTCATGATGTTGGAATAAGCAATGGTTCCTTAGGTATAACAGTAAGAGCACAAGCAACCAAAGAAGAAAATGGGTAAATTGGACTTCTTCAAAATTAAAAAACAAACAAGCAAACAAAAAAACATGCTTCAAAGGACACCATCCAGAAAGCAGACGGCCCCGCATACTTGGCTGAGGGTGAGTGGGAAACCTGGTCAGAGACCTGGTTTACAGGTCATCAGCTCGACACACAGCTGGGTTCAGATACAGCCCAGGTGACCATGGCAGAGGGCTGTTTGTCCCACTGGTCATCAGTGGGGCACTCGGTGATGTGGGAAGTGACATCCTCACCAATGGCCTCACCTACCAGGGAGCACCATCCGGGTGTCAGGAGCACCTCCCCACGCTTGGGATCAAGATAAGATGGCCAAGAACCCCAAACCCCGTGCTCTGCTGGGGGCCTGAAGCCCTCTAGGAGGTCTGTTACTACAAGGCAGAGCTCACGGACCCTTATTCTTCCCACTTTGGCTCCCACATGGGGGTCTGGTCCTTGGGCCTCTAGGAAGGCCCCTCATGTGAAGCATTACATGAAGATCTGACCAGCTCGTCATTCTGAAGAGGGCTCTCACCATTGCCGGCAAAGCAAATAACTTTAGGATAACATTTTGGATGACCCTAAATTTGCCCATGGGGGTGCTTGGCCTTCCCTCATAGTGGCTCCTCCTCTCCTCCTCCCCTATTCCTCACCTGGTGTCCTTGGAGACACCACCACAGCCTCACCTGCCTCCTACACCTGAAGCTTGTCTTCTTTCCCACATCAGCTCCTGCCTTGTCAGGGAGCAAAGAGTTTTCCAAAGAGGCAGGTCCTCTCTCCTCTCATTGCGCCAGCAGGTGGAGTGGGGACTGGTGCGGTGGCTCAGAGAGATCTGACAGCACCTAGGGTTTGAAGTATGTGGAAGTCTGCGGCGGCCATCCCAGTGCTGGCTTCTCCTCACAGGCAGCTCCCGCTGGGGTCTCTAGGAGCCTTCACAAGGATGTTTCTCGTAGTGTTACTTATGGCCAGGAAGCGTGGGATTAAACCAGGGACCCAACACTGGGAGAACAGGTAGGTGGGAGTCACACAGCCATTAGGAGCCATGAACAAGGTCCCATTCCATCACCGGGCGATCCTGAAAATATGGTTCTGAGTGCAAACCCACCTGAGGGACAGAGGCCATATGGTGAAACCACTTACGTCAATGGAGAACACAGGCATAGAGAAATCATACTAGATAGTTCTAAGGGTATGGAAGGATGCCCATGGGGGGGATGGGGGCTCAGGGGGACGAAGGGAACACTGAAATAAGTCTGCACGTGGCACTTCTTGGGGCCTGAGCAGAGGTCTGTGCCCTGACTCGGGCATTTGGGGGGAAGAGGCAGGGGTGTGGAAGGGCACCGTGGCTGGAGGGAGAGGGTGAGTCGCTGCAGGGGTTGCGGGGAGCTTTCGTGGGGAGACCCAGGCAGGGCAGCAGCCCCAAGGGTCAGCATTTGACCATGTAGGCCTGGGCCAGGGCAGGGGTGGGATGGAACAGAAGACGTGGCCTTCTGTGTGTCTCTCTGCTGAGGTCTGAGTGCGAGGCTGAGCCAGCCAGAATTCTTGGGCCCCCTCTGGCTGAGTGCAGGAGGCAGCCGTCCCCAATGGAGGGGTAGGAGTCTCGGCCCCTGGATGTGAGCCAAGGGACGTGGATGTTCAGAAATGTGCGGACGTGAGCAGTTCTGCAGTCCCTGTCCTCTGGCTGGCCAGCCCTGAATCTGGCCTGCACTCGGCCCCTCCAGCATCCGCCACCCTGGAGGCCAATGGCTCTGCACTGAGCTTGGGTGGGAAGGAACCCCCGGGCAGAATGGAGTGGGAGTCGCTGTGAATGTCTTGGCAGCTTGACCTCATCTTCCTCCTGATTCAAATGATCTTGCGCAGAGTGTGCCCAAGTTCACTGATAATGACTCCAGCATGTGGAGGCTCTGCCAGGGCTGGGAAAAGGGGAGGGCCTGCTTCCTCCTTGCCTAGAAGCTGTCCAAGAGGCGGCCCACGAACGGGTTATGCACTATGACCTTGGCAAGGGATCTAGCTGCACTCAATTTCACCCTGATTCTTGGCCATCTCCCTACCCTCCTGGGTTAATTTTTTTTTTTTTTTAAAGATTTACTTTTATTGGACAGAGAGAGAGAGAAACCACAAGTAGGCAGGGAGGCAGGCAGAGAGAGTGGGGGAAGCAGGCTCCCCACCAAGCAGAAAGCCTGATGCGGGGCTCGATTCCAGGACCCTGAGATCATGACCTGGGCCGAAGGCAGAGGCTTAACCCACTGAGCCACCCAGGAGCCCCCTGGGTTAATTTTTTGAACATATTATGACATTTTCAAACACACAAAAAAAGTTGATAGTATCAGACAGTGAACAACTGTATGCTCACCACCTAGAAGTACAACTTATATTTAATATCCGTGCTTTATCACACAGCTATCTATGCATCATTCTACCCATCTGTCAATCCATTTTATCTTTTAATAACGTTCAAAGTATTGGGGAGGGTATGTGCTATGGTGAGTGCTGGGAAGTGTGTAAGCCTGACGATTCACAGACCTGTACCCCTTATATGTATAATACAATATATTATAATTATATAATATATAATTATATTATATAATATAATTAATATAATATAATTATATTAACATATAATTACATTATATGTTAATTTTAAAAAATAACGTTCAAAGTGATTTGCAGACATCAGCACTCTTCTGCTCTCCGCATACATTTCAGCATGCATGCATTGACTTGAGATCAATACTTATTTACATTTTTGGGGTATATACGACGAAACGCACAGGTCCTGACCAATGCAAACACCCGTGTAGCCCAGACTGCTGTGAAGATAGGGAGCACTACATTCTTCCCTGAAAGTTTTAAGTCCTTTCTCTGGCAATGTCCACCTCAGCCCTCTAGAAGCAAGTCTGTTCTGATGGGTTTTGCCTATTCTAGAAACTCATATAAATGCCGTCTTACAGTGTCAGACTTTTAAAAATCAGCATAATATTTTTGAGATTCACGGAGTTTGCTGAATATATCTGTAGCTTGTTCCTTTTTTTTTTTTTTTTAAGATTTTATTTGTTTATTTGACAGACAGAGATCACAAGTAGGCAGAGAGGCAGGCAGAGAGAGAGGGGGAAGCAGACTCTCTGCTGAACAGAGAGCCCGATGCGCAGCTCGATCCCAGGACCCTGAGATCATGACCTGAGCCGAAGGCAGAGGCTTAACCCTCTGAGCCACCTAAGTGCCCCGCTTGTTCCTTTTTGTTGCTGAGTAGTGTTGGGTTGTATGATTATACCACACTGTGTTCATCTGTTGCCCTATTGACGGACAGTTGGGCCATTTCCAGTTGTTGGCTCTTACGAAGGAACCTGCTAAGAATGTTTGTGTATGAGCCTTTGTGTGGACATATGTCTTCATTTCTCTTGGGTAAATATTTAATATTGTAATTGCTGGCTCATATGTAGATGTATATTTAATTTTATAAGAAACTGACAGATCTTTTCCCAAAGTGGCTGTATTCTCTTCCCTCCCACCAGCAACGTCTGAGAGTACACCCACTGCTCCACATTCTTGGGTTAATTTTGAATCTGGATCCTGTCATTCAACAAGCTCACCATCCTTTCTAGCCAGTGTGATGCTTGGGGTTGATTAATAGGTATACTGTGTCCCATCCAACACACTGACAAGCTTTTGGGGCAGGATGGAGCCCCATGGTTGAGTATTAGAGGCCCACTCTGTGAATAATTAGTTGTTCCATCATCTATGTAAATGAACTGCTGAGCTACAACCTGTACACATCACCTCCAGGTTATCATGAGATGGTCGGTCACTTCGACAAATGCTATGTTTCCTCCTAATGCCAGCTGAATATCAAAGAGGGGAGGGGGTTTGTGTTGGCATGACCAGCTGAGGAACGCTGCATGTCGGTGACCATTGCCTCCTTCCAGAAGAGCCTGCAAGTGTCATTTTCCAGTTCTTGTAAATAAAGCCATTTGAATAACTTGTGAAATCTTGCTGGAGATAAAATTTAAGCTTATCTGTATGCAGGTTTTTCAATCCCTTCTTGGAAATGGGTACAAAGTTTCCCTGTCACTTCTCTGCTGGCCCCCTGCATGCCTTCCTGATTTTTCAAAGGTCACTGATGGTTAATGCTTGACTGTGTCTGTGGGTTTCTATAGTTCCTTAGACCTGGGAAGGGGAGAGAAAGGAGGGAGGCCAACAATAGACATGACTGAACACCTGTTTGTGCAATAGGCGTGTTCCTACATTCCTACACGCCATCTCATCTCAGGGGTCATCGCCATCCTCCTTTCAGATGAGGAAATTGGGCCACACTGGAGCTAAATAATTTTCCAAGGTCACAGGGCTGGTGTTTGAACATGATTACATGACTCCAAAGCTTTCTCCTACAGACTCTAAAGAGCCCTTTGGTGGTCTTGAGTGTGGGGTGTGAACCTCAAACCTGCATTTTGGGGGACGGAGGCCATTCCAGTGGAGCAGCAGGAAGATTTCCTACCACTGAGGAGATGCGCTTGGGAGAGTCCGGACCCGACTGAGGTCAGTGGAGGACACATGGCTTGGAAGTGAGCACACTCTTCGTGACTGGTGCACCTGCTGCCTGTGCCCTGGCTGTCTTCACTGGGGGCCAGATAGGTGGAAAACAAATCCCCAAGCTCAGTCAATAAGTGGGGTGACCAGGATCCAAATCCCGGCCTCTCTACTCCAAAGTATCTATTGAACTCATTCTCTTCGTGCCTTCTGCCCATGACGTGAGTTTGTTAGGGGTGTGGCAGGCCTAGGTGTCTGATTTTGGACCCTGCAGCAAGTCCCACTGTGAGCACAACAGCCTTGCCCAAAGGATCCATCCCAGGAACCAACCCAGGGAAGGCATGGGGGTGATGACCTGGTCCTGGGAGATGAGATTGTTCATTGGCTTTCAAGGCTGTCAGTCACCATCACCCTGCAAATCAGGGAGCATCTTGAGGCATCTTTTATTTCTAAATTTGTGAGGAGGAGGTAGAATTTAGGAAGGCAGGGCTGGACCATGATGATAATTAATTTTGGGAAAGCAACCTTGTACATCCAGAAAGACAGGCCCCCAAGTGTCTAGAGGACAAGTCGCCCTCGGAGGAAGCATGGCCAGTGGACTGGGGCATGGAGAAAGAATGTTTGCAAGCCTTTCAGATGTTTGCAGAGTTTGGCCAGATTGCCTATTATTTTTTTAAAAAGATTTTATTTATTTACTTATTTGAGAGTGAGAGAGAGAGAGAGAACAAGCAGACAGAGGGAGAAGCAGGCTCCCTGCTAAGCAGAGAGCCTAAATTGCTGGGCTTGATCCCAGCATCCTGGCATCATGACCTGAGCCAAAGGCAGACGCTCAACTGACTGAGCCACTCAGGTGCCCCCAGATGGCCTATTGAGATGAAGGACCGTGGCATTATACTGCCCAAAGCCTGACATGCAGCAGGTGCTAAACAAGATACAGAAGGTTAAAATTGTACATGTCTTTTTTTTTTTTTTAAAGATTTTATTTATTTATTTGACAGACAGAGATCACAAGTAGGCAGAGAGGCAGGCTCTCCGCCGAGCAGAGAGCCCGATGCGGGGCTCGATCTCAGGAACCTGAGATCATGACCTGAGCCGAAGGCAGAGGCTTTAACCCACTGAGCCACCCAGGCGCCCCAAAATTGTACATGTCTTAAACAGAGCCATCATCTGTGGGCTGGTACATTTCTTGGAAGGAATGAGGACCCAGTCACCAGAGAGGGTTCTCGGGTCCAACAATGATGCCTGTGTAGAATTAGCTGGCAGCTGAGCCGGTGGCCTGGGAAACTGGGCTTAGAGGGTTTAACTCAAGTGGCTACGGATGCAAATGCAGGGCCCTTTACAGTCTTGATGGAACCAGAGGACAAGTTATATGTGCGTCTTGGAGGATGAGTTGGGCAAAGGTACAAAGGGTACGTACAGCCTGTCCTTAGGGTTTCAAGGGTGGGGTGTCCTATAGGCTTCTTCAGTTTGGAGTGTACCCAAGCCTTGTTGGGGCTGCTCGAGCCTTCCCTCCAATCTGAGAGAGGAGTAGACACAGGGCCAGGAGACCTGAACCCCAGGGCCCAGCTTGATGGACCACCTGGAGCTGGGAAGAGAAGGAGCCTGACCACATGAACAAGAGCCCCATTGCAGTGGTGTGGGGCAAGGGCACTGCGCTGGGGGATTGGGTTTCATTATGTCTTCTGAGCATTTACAGTCCTTCTAGCCCTCTGTGATCTCAGCTGCGAAACAGAGACAATGATGCCAATCCCTGACCTGACCAATTCACAGAGCTGATGGGAGGCTGAAAAGAGCTTAATAGGGACAGCTCTGGTAGGATGTGGAAGGTGGTGACAGACCATTGTTCCTGCCATAGCAACGAGGATCAGTGAACTCAAAGGCAGATTGAAATAAATTATCCAAACTCAAGAGTGCGGCAGACAAATTTTTTTTAAATGTTTCCTTTAAAGTCATAGGAAAGCTGTGGAGATGTGCACACACACAGTCTAAGTGAACTAAATTACAGAGAGGGCAAAACCTTCCAGGAGAGAAGAGATTGGCAGCTGCTTTCATACTGCGTGAGTGGGGGTGGTTGCCTAAACTGGGTAGTGGAGGAGCAGGCCTGACAGGCGGAGGGACTTTGCTGGGAAAGGAGAAAATATCCAAATTTTCAACAACCAGGTGAACTCGTCTGGTGTATCAGAATCTAGATGAGCCCCTTTGGGCACCTGGGTGGCTCAGTTGGTTAAGCATCTGATTCTTGATTTTGGCTCAGGTCATGATCTCATAGTCATGAGATCGAGCCCCACATCAGGCTCTGCTCTTAACATGGAGTCTGCTTGGGATTCTCTCTTTCCCTCTGCCCCTCCCCTGCTCATGCTCTCTCTCTCTCTCTCTCTCTCAAAATAAATAAATAAAACTTAAAAAAAAAAAAAGTCTAGAGGAGCCCCAAATATAGAGCTATCCTCTACCAGCTGGCCTGCCAGTTCTCCTCTGTGGAGCTTTGGCTGAATAAGCATCAGCTTGGGGGGGGGGTTGGAAAGTGGAGATAGATGATAGGTAGTTAGATGGATGATAGATAAGTAGATAGAAACATGGATGGATAGAAACAGAGAGAGAAGTGAGAGAGGTATCTCACAGTGGTTAGACCCAAAGCCCTGCTGAAGGGGGAGGGGAGCTGAACTCACCCTTGAAACAGTAAAACCTCAATGAACTGAGACTAACCCAGCTGCCATCTGGCTCAACTCTGGACAAGACCAATGAGGTAGCCCCTCAGGCTAGCAATCTGTCAGAGGAAAGATAGAGTGGATAAAAAGACAAGATGTGACCATATGTCTATAAGAAATCCACTTTACATATAAAGAGACACATAGATAAAAAGTAAATCGAGGGGCGCCTGGGTGGCTCAGTGGGTTGAGCCTCTGCCTTCGGTTTGGGTTGGGATCTCAGGGTCCTGGGATCGGGCCCCGCTTTGGGCTCTCTGCTTGGCGGGGAGCCTGCTTCCCCCTCTCTCTCTGCCTGCCTTTCTGCCTACTTGTGATTTCTTTCTGTGTCAAATAAATAGATAAAATATTGAAAAAAAAGTGAATGGAGAAAGGTATACCATGTGAACACTAATCAAAAGAGAGCAGGAATATTAATTTTATTTTAAATTAATTTTAATATAATATTAAATAAATATTAATATTAAATAAATATTAATATTAAATATTAATTTCAGACAATGCCAACTTCAGACCAAGGGAAGTTATCACAAATTAAGGGGAGCATTACATTATGATAAAGAAGAAGCCAATTCTCTAAGAAATCATAACAATCCCTAATGAGCATGCAGCTAAAAACAGAGTATCAAAATATGTCAGGCAAAAATGGATAGAACTGTAAGGTGGAACAAGTGAAACCACTATTACAGTCGGAGGCTCAACATTTCTCCATCAGAAATGGACAGAATTGGGGCATCTTAGCGGCTCAGTCAGTTAAGCATCTGACTCTTGATTTCAGCTCAGATCATGATCCCAGGTTTGTGAATTCAAGCCCCACATTGTTTAGGATTCTCTCTCTCCTTCTGCCCCTCCCCTCACCTCTCTCTCTAAAAAAAAAGAAAAAGAAAGAAATAGACAGAATCATCAGGCAGAATCTATAGACTAACTCATTCAACATCAGAATACATATTCTCAAGCTCACATGGAATATTCACCAAAACAGATTACAGCCTGGGACAGAAAACACACTCAAACAAATATAAAAGAAGAAAAATCATATAATATCTGCTCTCAGATAAAAAGCAAAGTAAACTAGCAATCAATAACAGAAAAATAGCTGGAAAATTATAAAGTACTAGGAGATCAAACAACACACTTCTTTTTTTTAGAGATTTTTTTATTTTTTTATTTGAGAGAGAGAGAAAAAGCACAAGTAGGCAGAACAGCAGGCAGAGGGAGAGGGAGAAGCAGGCTCTCCACTGAGCAGGGAGCCGATGTAGGGCTTGATCCCATGACCCTGGGATCATGACCTGAGCCAAAGACAACTGCCACCCAGGCACCCCTAAACAACACTCTTCTAAATAATATGTGGGTTAATGAAAAAATCTCAAGAGAAATTTTAAAATATTCAGAACAAAATGAAAGTAAAAATACAACTTATCGAAATTTGTGGGATGCAACAAAACTCATGCTTAGAGGAAAATTTATAGCATTGAACACATATTAGAAAAGAAGAAAGGTTTAAGACCAATTATCTAAGCTTCCACCTTAAGACACTAAAAAAAGTTTAAATTAAATCCAAGTGAGAAGAAGAAAAGAAGTAGTAAAAATTAGAATAGAATCAATCAAATTGAAAACAGGAAATCAAGAGAAAAATCAATGAAAACAAAAGCTGGTTCTTTGGGGGCACCTGGGTGGCTCAGTGGGTTAAGCCTCTGCCTTCGGCTCAGGTCATGATCTCAGGGTCCTGGGATCAAGTCCCACATCGGGCTCTCTGCTCCACAGGGAGCCTGCTTCCTCCTCTCTCTCTCTCTCTCTCTGCTCGCCTCTCTGCCCACTTGTGATCTCTCTCTGTCAAGTAAAAAAAAAAAATCTTTAAAAAAAAAAAAAAGCTGGTTCTTTGAAAGGATCAATAAAACTGATAACCCTTTAATTAGTCTAAGAAAAAAATTACTACTATCAGGACATAATTACTAATTTACTAAATTACTAAAGTACTAAATCAGGACGCAAATTACTAATATCAGAAATGAAAGAGGGGACATCACTACAGATCCTTTATTAAATGGATAACAAGGGAATATTATGAATTACAGTATAACTTGATAATCTGGACTAATTGGACCAATTCCTTGAAAGATACAACTCACACAAGGAGAAATAGACAATCTGAATATTAAAGACATTGATTCAATAACGAAAAACAGAAAGCACCAGGCCCAGATGGGTTCACTAGTGAATTCTACCTGGCATTTAAGGAAGAAATTATACCAATTTTCTACAATTTCTTGCAGAGGATAGAAGGAGAGGGAATACTTCCTGACTCATTTTATGAGGCCCTTCTCACCCAAATACCAAAATCAGACAAAGACTTTATAAGAAAAGAAAACTATAAACCAATACCTTTCATGAACATAGATGCAAATAAAAGCTTGGAGAATTCATTGCTAGGAGACCTACACTACCAGAAATACTAAAGGAAGTTCTTTGGGCCACGGAAAGAATCCCAGATGGAAGCCCAGACTACCAGAAAGAAATGGAGGGGTGCCTGGGTGGCTCAGTAGATTAAAGCCTCTGCCTTTGGCTCAGGTCATGATCCCAGGGTTCTGGGATCGAGCCCTGCATCGCATCGGGGCTCTCTGCTAAGCAGTGAGCCTGCTTCCTCCTCTCTCTCTGCCTACTCTCTCTGTCTAATAAATAAATTCTTAAAAAAAAAAAAAAAAGAAAGAAATGGAGACACCAGAAATTGTAAACATGTGGATGAATATAACAGATTGATTTCTGCCCCCACTTTTAAAAAAAGACTTTTGACTGTTTAAAGCAAAAAAATCATAAGAATGCAGAAGTAAAATATAGTGACACTAGCACAAAGGACTGAGAGGGGTAAATGAATTATATTGTTGCAAGACTCATTTATTATCCCCGATGTGAGTGATGGCCCCAGGGTGTACCCATTTGCAGAGTCTCCTGGAGGACTTAAGATTTGTACATTTCATTGCATGTTAATTACACTGTACTTCAATAAGGTACTATTAACATAAAAAGAGAGAACTATGTAGAGGTCTGTAAGCTGTGGGGGACGTGCAGCAGAGCGGCTGTTTGTCACTGGGGAGTCAGGTCCTGCTCCCTGGAGGAGGCTGTTACAAGCTCAAGGTGGAGGAGGGCTGAGAGGTTCAGTCTGCTTCCTACGGTGCTGCCAAGGCAGGAATTTCCCCGCGTGATTGACTCCTGCTGGAGCCCCTCTTCCTGCCTTCATGGGAGCTGCAACAGGGCTAGGCCTATGACATGCAGGGCCCTGAAGCCTGGCCTTCCTGTCCTAGGACTTGGTGGGGAGGGGGATTGCAGGGGAGCTGGAAGACTGCCCACCCCCTTTCCGGGACCTGTCCTTGTGGTGGGGAAAACTAGAACATCAGCCTGGAAGGGACTTCTGGTTCAGACAATTCGCTGCTGCTGTTTTGCAGCGAGAGGACTTGGGGCTTAGAATAAATTTCAGAAATTGGACTTGAAATCAGCTGCCTAAGGCCCATTTTTTTTTTAAGATTATTTATATGTGACAGAGAGAGACACAGCGAGAGAGGGAACACAAGCAGAGGGAAAGGGAGAAGGGAGAAACAGGGTTCCCCATTGAGCAGGGAGCCCAATGCGGGGCTCGATCCCAGAATCCTGGGATTATGACCTGAGCTGAAGGCAGATGTTTAACGACTGAGCCACCCAGGTGCCCCTGCCTAAGGCCCATTTAACCTTGTCTTCCCTGAACAAAGCCAGAGAATCTACAGTTATCCCTTCCTCTGCCCCTTTTTAAAAACAATCCTCATCCCACCAATGCCCTTGCTTTGTTAGCTCGGGGAAAGCAGCTGATAAAACTAATTCATCCTAAGGTGTGAGTGGTTGATACTCATTTTAAGCCTTCCTAAAAGGGCATGCAGATTAGCCACCTCCAAGAAACTGTGCTAATGATGTGGTCCCATCCAGTATGGCAGCCTGAGGAGAAATATTTGGGGCCAGGGGCAGACAAAGGAGGTGAGAAAAGTGTTTCCAGGCTGCAGGTAGCATGGTGTGCAAGGGAAGGCAAGGTTCTGCCCCTGCTCCAGCTCACTGGCTCACCTTGGACACACTAGATGACCTCCGTGGGCCTGGTTCTTCCTCTGTAAACTGAAGGCTGGACCCGAGAATAGCTCAGAAGTCCTTCACCTCCGACATCCTAACCGTTTTCACTTAATATCCTTCTAGTGAGTTCACTTTACAAGAGTGGTTTTGCTACCATCTTTGTCTCTTATGACAAGTCTAGGAGTTTAGAGCCTGGGGTGGGGTGGGGGGGTTCTCCGTTTTCCAGGTGAGGAAATGGGGCAGAGAAGGAAGGCCAGGCAGTGGGATGGATTCTGCGTTTCCTCCATCCCCCCAGGCTGCCTCCTGCAAGGGGCTGGAGGAGCCTTCTTTTTATGCCAGAATCCTGGCTGCTTCCCTGGCCTGCCCAGGGCAGCAGTGCTCTCCTCAGATGGGGCCCCAGAGAGAAGGAGGGGACCCCTGCCAGAGGGCTTATTGCCTCTCAGCTTCTCCCCAACACCAGACCTCAGAGCCACCTCCAATATCTTCCCAATTCCCAAATAACCCTCCCCTTCTGCACCTCTGTCCCTTTGTTCAGGTGTCCCCTCCACCCTGGCTGTCCTTTCCTCCTCTGCCTGCCACACCGCCTCTGTCTCTGAAATGGCTCCCCAGGGCTCCCCCTGGCAGGGTGCCATTCACAATCCAAGATGGATAGCTGTTTCCAGCTGCCTCAGGGGTCTCCCTTGCTCCTGGCAATCTCCCTTGGTGGAAGGACTGTGTCTGGTCCCTCCTGTCCGCCCATTCTGCCATGCACAGTGTCTGCTTCTGGGCACGGTTCAGGACACACATTCTGGTCACCTCCATGCGACAGTACAGCGCAGTGTCCCTGAGTGCCCTGGGAGACAGAGGAAAGGTCAGGCTGAGAAGCTACAAAGGCACAAACCTGGTTTCAAATTCCAGCTCGGCACACAGGAGCAGGTAAACCAGGACCCTTGGCCTAATGCCTCTGGGCGTCACCATAAAATGGGAGACCAGTGCCAGCTCTGTGGGCCACGGTGACGAGTAAGGCAAGTGGTGTACACGGAGGGAAGGGCTCAGTTAATGACAGTTCTCATCCAGGCAGACCCTGGAGGGCCACTGAGCCTCCTCTTTTCTTCACTGTAGACAGGAGTGAGGGTCCCAGCAGCGTCAGCCTTACTAGGCCATGGTGATGGTTAGAGGTGGTCGGGTGGGATGGTCGTGGGGTCAGCAGTGGTGAGGAGGACCCGGTGGGCCCCATGGCAGCATCCCCCACACACTAAGGCCTGGAGGTGGCCAGCCCTGCCCTCCCCACTCCCCGGGCGGCTGAGGAACCAGCTGCTGTCCTCTGAGCTCTGCGCTGACAGGGCCAACAGGAGCCTGGGGACACTGCCGCCCCTCCCCAGGGCCTCTGCCCTGCTCCTGCCCCTTTCCCAGTGAGAAGCCCGAGCTGGAGTGCTCCTTTCTTGCTTTTGGGATTTAAAACTGTTTATTTCTAAAATGGAGAGAGTAAGGCCTCTCAGATGGCAGTAGTTATGTGGTAATAAAAAGAGGCTTAATGGGCTCTCATTGAGTGGGGCGGGAGGAGGGGTGAGATGCCACACTGCTGGTCACCAGCGCCATGGGTGCTGCTCCCTAAAGGACAAGGAGGAGGGGATGGGCTGGTGGGGGGCAGAGCTGCCTTCTACTCCAAGGAAAGGTCTTCCAGGCAAGAAAGGCCTGAGGCCACCAGACCCTTGTCGGGTCTTGGGATGAGGGTGGGGGGCCCGTGGCCTCATTTGAGGGATTTGCCATCTGATCAGAGAAGCCATGACCTCATGCCAGGATGTGATCTTAGAGACCATTCATGCTAGGCGTGGCGTGGCCTGGCCACGTGTAACTACTCCCATCGCACACCTGTTTCTGCTGAACCTACAGGCAGCTGCGGGATTTCTCCCAGCTCAGAGCACTCCAGACTGCCTTGCCTGGCGAGCGGACACCCGGGGATCTGCCGCTAGACTTGGGGTGCCCCCCGAGCCCTTGCCTGATGGGTTCCATTTTCTCAGCTCTCTTGTGCACACAGGGGAAAGCAGTGACTTGGGTCCAGCTGAGGGACCTGGACAGTGACTGTGTCCTCTTGCGCAGACCAGGGGGTTGTGTCGAGCCCCTCATGTCTCCAAAAGTCCATGGAAGTTCGCGTCAGCGCTGCTGGGAGCTGCTGCCTTGTTTGGATGGAACATCTCTTCCAAAATTCCCCGAGAAAAGGGACAGATGAGGAAGGTATGTCTGAAAATGGCTTCGGTGTCCTGTCACATTTAATGTTAGCCAGAATGTTCATCCAGGTTCTTGCAGACAATGGCCGGCTCCAGGGAGGGTTTGACCCCCCAGCTGCTTGACCCTTTTGGCCGCCAGCTGCTGGGGTGACTCCCCCCGACCTTGTGCGCACGTCCCCCTCTCAACCCCCACTATAACATCCTGTCACCAAGGAACCCCAGCAATCATGACAAACAAACACGGCAAACAGGCAAAGAAAACATGAACACACAGCAACTTTAATTATCAGCAAAGCACACGGAGATCACATTCCAGGAATGTATTTTAACAAGAGGCACCTCCTGGGGAGAAATGGAAAATACTAAGGGAAAAAAAAAAAAGCCCACCCCTGTCTCTGCCAAACTCATCTCCAGCAGCTGACTTCTGTTTGAGAAAATCCACATCTCAGGAATATTAAATTTTTTATTGTTTTTTTTCCTCCCCCCTGCCTTTTTTTTTTTTTTTTTTTTTTGGCAAAGAGGGTGTTTATTTTATTTTTTGAACCAGGAGCAACAGCAGTAGAGGGAGAAATGGGGGAACAGCCAAGCTGGCTTGGGGCCTCCTTCTGCCTTGGCTGGGGGTGGAACATGGGTTGCACCCGAGCCCCCTTTGCTGGGCATCGCTGCCAGCCACACGGCCTCCTGCCCTGTGACTGTTGCTGCAGGACTCCTGGTGTTAGAAGGAGTGGACGGGTGAAGTGCAGGGGGCGGGCACAGTGGTGCCCTGCCTGGGATTCCGGCTGGGGGTTTGTGGTGACCAGCAAACACCGTCAGCAGGCTCACATGGTGGGGTAGGGGTCATTCTGCTGGAAAGGCGCAAGGAAGGAGATGGGACTCCCTGCTCATCCATGGGGAGGTGTGAAGGGACTCCCACTCCTACCTCCTGCGGAGACACTCAAGGTTGGTGGCAGGCCTGGAGTCACCAGCACCCAGTCAAGAACCCTTTGAGCGCCCATCGTGGAGGCTCCCCCGGGGAGGGCTGATGGTGCATGCCCACTGAGCTCCAGAGCTTCTCCTCTGGCTCCCTGAACCACGGGGAGGGGCACACCCCAGGGACAGGGTAGTGCAAGAGTTGGCGGGGGACACCCCTGCAGCCCACCTTGGCAGAGTCCCTCTGGGTGTGCAAGGAGAAACCTCTGAAAGAGTGTCTGAGAATACCCGGAAGCAGGACCACGTGCAGAACAGGATACCATTTGTGTAGAAAAATAATATATATTTTATGAGAAAACAATGAATATCTTATTCCTGTATATGAATCTTAGAAGATTCAGAAGAAGACCCCCAAAATGGTTAATAATGATTATTGGGGAGAAGGAGATGTTTCGTCTCAGATATTTAGTATTTGCTTCAATTGTTTGCCATGAACAAGTACATATTTTTGCATGGAGTAGTTTTATGAAAAAAACAATACTAGCTAAAGTTATATCTGGGGACAGAAACTTGTTTGGGGGAACAGGAAGTAGTTAAAAGACACATTAGCATTATCTAGAATATTCGAATGTGTGTATCTGTTTTCTCTTACGATGAGATGTCTTAAGCAACTTAGAAAAAAATCTTAAAAACCTAGTAAGTAAATAAAAAACAAGACTCCTGGCTACAGCTTCTGAACCCCCTTCTCCAATACCTCCTCCACTGTCACCCTGCCTGGGAGGCTCAGTTCTCAGGAAGGCAAATCTTTGCAGCTGAAGGAAGGCCTGCAGAGGCCTCACTGGCTGGACTCAGGCAGGAGCCAGGCCCAGAGAAGCTGTGTGCTATGGCTGGGGCAGCTCAGCACTCAGGATCCCAGCTCCATGGGCCTGTAGTGGGGCTCAGAGGCCACAGCACTTACCAATCCTGCAGTCAGCTTCAGAGGAGCAGGGCTGGACCCAGGAGCCTGGCCCTCATCCTCAGAGATGGGTGATGCTCTTGACCTTGATCCATGCCCCCTTCCCCTTTGGGCAAAGCACCATTCCAGTCTCCATAGCACTCCAAGCCACTCCTGTTGAGTTCCCAGAGGGGTCCTTAAGGACCCCGAGCCCACCAGCTGGAGGGTCCCCACTTTGCCTGGTGTGTGTGAGGCTTGAGCCAGAATGGGCTTGGGGGGGGGGGTGCACCTGAGGGAGGAGTTTCCAGTCCCCTTCCCAGCACTAAGCTCCCTTCCCCCTCCCCACCCCCTCTGCTCCTCAGGGGCTGGCAGGCGGCATTGTTCAGCACCTGACAGTTCCCTCTGCTCCCCAGCTCCTGCCTCTCTCACTGTCATGTCAGTTTGGACAGTATCATGCCATCTCTGAAACACACCCAGTTTCCCACACTCAGTTCTGGAAAGAACCCTGGACAGGAGCCAGGTAACCCAGCCTGCAGTCCTCACTCTGCTTCAGCCAGTCTGGTGACCTTGGCATCCTTTGGCCTGGGGAGTGAGAGACCTACCACCTTCCTACCCAGCTGTGTGAGAACATCAGGAGAGCCGAGGGCTGGAGGAGGCAGATGAAGCAGGTCATCATTTATTCAACATTCAGCATTTACTAAGCACCTGCAGTATACCAGGTACTGTGCTAGAGGAGACCCAGAATAAGGAGAAAGGGTCTTTCACATTGAGGAGCTCACAGTGGGGTGGACAGAGAATTATGTGGAAATTCTGCAGTGAGGGCCTGTGAAGCAGCAAAATGAGGCCTTAAGTTCTGCCTGGGGAGCTCAGAAGTTGGCAGAAGAGGGAGAATTTGATCTGGGCTTTGAGGGATGGCTAAGAGTTCACTAATTAGAAGAGACCAGAGGGAGCCTATAGGCAACAGGCCAAAGAGGAAGCAAAACATGTTTCAGCTAGAGATACATTATAAGGGTTGTGGTGGAAGATTAGGCTGAAAAGGCAGGTGGGCACCAGATGATGATTAACCTTTGTATTAGAGTACTTGTGGCTTCAAGTAAAAGAGTTGTCCAAATAAAACGTGTAAAAACACATGATGTTTTATTATGTCACATAACAAAGGGAGGCGGGGTATTGCCAGGGCTGCCTAATTTAGCAGCTCAATGATGTTGTTAAGGACCATTTTTTCCCACCTTGGGCTTGTTTCCTCATGGTCACAAGATGGCTGCCACAACACTAGAAAACATGTCCTCACACATCTAAAGACAGCAAATGGGCAGTTTCCCCAGAAGGTTTATCAGACTTCCCCCTGCCCCAGGTCCTGTCAATGAGAATTGGGTCTTATCTGTAAAGGGGGGCTGGAAAATTAAGGTCCTGGCATTTTCTTTCTAATGGAAGGCTGAATGGGCCAGTAAGGAAGAAGGGTGGAAGCAGAGGACCTAGGAATGTCCCTTATTAGACAACCGGCAGTGTCTTCCAAGCTTATGAGTGAGGGTGGCAGCATGAAGCAGTGTGGCCAGAGTGGTGGTGGTGTAGCCTGAGTGCTGAGAAGCTCACACGTGTGCACATGCATGTGTGTACACACAGATGCACACACACAGAGCTGTCCTCACATTATCCCCTAGAGGGAGGAGGGAAGGGTAATCAGCATGGGGTCACCCAGAAGAGCAGTGATCCAAATTGTTCAATGATTCCCTGAAGACTGGTGGTCTCTGTGGGGAGTCTGCAGATGGCAGGAGTCTGCAGATGGACTCAGCTTAGATGCAGATCTGGCCGTGGAAAGGGCAGGACCCTTGGAGCCCAGGACCGGCTCAGGACACGTGGTGGGGTGGAGGAGGGGGAGTCCACACCAAACTCTTCCCCATCAGTGCCTGAACTCTCCCCATGAGTGCTCCTTTCCTTCGGATTAAGCATCACCCTCCTCTGTTTTACACTGTGAACACCCACAGCAAGGCGAAGACACTCAGGCCACAGCGGGAGGAGGGCGGCAGCATCAACATTAGTCTGGATGGTTGGGGAGGAGGCTCGAAGAAGAAGGGGGCCACCCAAGACGATCTCTGCTATGGCCCTGGATGTTCTCAGAACTTCCTCTCAGAGGTCACACTGGGCCACTGGGGAAGCAGCAGCTGACCTCTGTAGTAGCTGTGGCCCTGAGGCCGGGCTGGGGATGGGTCAGTCAGGGGAACAGTGGGACCAGAGGTGGAGCCTTCCTGAGTGTCTGGGAGAGGGTCCCCTGCTCCCTGATAGCATGGGCACTACCCTTCTGCCTTCTTCCCAGAGCAGGCAGTGAAAGCCCGAGAGGCCCCGGCACCCAGCTGAGGGCAGGCAGAGGGAAGGGAGGCAGGGCTTCCGCATGAGCTGCGTGAGAGGGAGAGGGCCGGGGAGTGGGGGGCTGAGGCTCTCCCAACCTCTGAAACTCCCTCTGAAACCCCCCCCCCCCAACAAAGCAGGGCCATTAGGTCAGCTCCAGGCTCACCATGGGCAGATGTGAGAAAGGAATAAGCTTCTCTCTTGTTCACACACTGTTACTCACCGCAGAGCTGAATCCCAGTGGACATGGGCCCCTTGCTTTTTTAAGTCCTGCCAGGTGACCAAGTAGTTTCTGGGAATGACCTCTGTCACCAGCCATGCCCTCTCCAACTGTCCCTGAGCCGCCAACCCCCTTCCCTTCCCCTTGACTCCCTGACACACTTCATGTCCCCACTGTCCTGTGAGTCACCCCGTCCCCCCTCAGCGTCCCTCCCACACAAGTACAATCATCATCCCGGCCTCCCTGGGTTGCTCCTCCTGTGTGTGTGAGAGCTCTCACGAGGCTGACTGGAGGTAGGGGGTGGGGGTGTGCGGGGGGCAAGTGGGCGGGGCCCCAAGGGACCAGGCCTCACCCTGCCTCTCACCTCCAGCCTGTCCCCCCAGAGCGCTCTCTTCTGTCAGGTGGAGAGACTGATGGAGTTGGAAGGGCAGGGTTAGGGGAAGGCGATTGGTTCCCAAGAGCCTCACACAGAGCGTGAGCTTTCAGAAGGTGTGACCCGCCGTGGTGCCAGGGCAGGCTCCATACACCTCAGCTCAAGGCCCAGCCCTCATCAGCTGGCTAGGGGCCTACACTCCCAACACCAGCTGTGCGTTCCTCTAGGCCATGACAACCGCGTCTCCAAGAGAACCCCTCTGAGATGAAGTTCCAGAAGGGACTGCTAGGGTTGATCTGTACCACTCTGCCGAGAGTTCATTCCTGGGCTGCGCTAGACAGTGGCCCCTCACTGGGGACAAGGCCCAGGAAAGCACCCGGTGGGACTGGCGGTGCTGGCCTGCAGTGCTGTCCACCCTCCATCCCACCCTTTGGCCACTTTTCTGGACTCAGCTCCCTTTTTTTTTTTCCCCCAAGTTTATTTATTTGGCAGAGAGTGAGGGATCACAAGTAGGCAGAGAGAGGGGGGGAAGCAGGCTCCCTGCTGAGCAGAGATCCCGATGTGGGGCTCGATCCCAGGACCCTGAGATCATGACCTGAGCTGAAGGCAGAGGCTTAGCTCACTGAGCCACCCAGGCGCCCCCCTCAGCTCCCTTTTACAGAACAGGGGCAGATGTTCTTCGAGCTTCCTCCCAGCTGCAACATCGGAACGGACACTTATTTCTGTTTGCAGCTGTGTGACTTTGCTCAAATTGCTTGCCCTTCCTGAGCCTCAATTTGATGCTATGCGAATGAAACAACAGTGAGAACCCCTGAAGATCAGACTTTTTGATGGAAGACTTGTAGCCGCACTGACCCCCTAGCCCTTTTACACAAGGTGCTTTTGCACAAAGCATCTCAACGAACCCTCCCAGCAACACTGTGAGGTAGTGTGACAGTCACCCCCCGCTTACAGTGGCAGAAACTAAGGTCCAGCTAGAGGGGCACAGGTGGGGAGACAGTCCTGGCCATTAGGCCCCTCGTCACCAGATGAAAGGCCAGGGCACAGCGCAGGGGAATGGTGACCCAGAATGCCCGCCTCCTCACCTTTCTCTCCTGGGCTGGGCATCTCTGTGGAGGCGGACAGGGGGCCCCTCCCCAGGTGCAGGCTCGAGGGGGTGGGAGATGACAGTCGTGCTGATAATCGGCACTTCTCCGTCACAGCTAATAGCATGTTTAGCTTGCCAACTCCTCTGTTTGCCTGGTGCCTCCCACGGCCCTGAGCCACGAGTCTCTTAGCTTCTGCTTGGGGCAGGGTAGCTAGGCAGAGAGGGTCCCCCTGTTCCCTAGCCCTGACTGCAGCCAGCGGTCCACCTGGACCCAGCGCTTGGCAGGGTGCCCTGCAATTCCTGAGCTCTGCTCACCCCAGGAAGCTCCCTCGGGGTGCTGGGGAAATGGAAAGGGCCTCCTGTTCTTGAAGACCCAGCTGCTCCATCCCTCTGAGCCCTAGTGCTCTTTGCATCTCTCGCTCCCACACGGGACCTAGTGAGAGAGGGTTCTGGGTCTGAATGACTTCCCTGTGTTTGGAGAGGGCCTCACAGAGTGGGCAGGACCCCGGGCCAGCCCACATATACATTACACTGTCGCTCCTCCTTCCTACCCCTTTACCTCTGCAGGCCACCAGGGGACCTAGCTTAGATACAGATCTGTCAGAATGGACCCCAGCCCCCCAGGCACGGTCAATGCTGAGCTCCCACTTGCCAGGTTAGTGAAAAAGTTAGCTTTCACACTCTGGGAGGCTGCTTCTGCCCCGGCCTGGTCCACAGACCCCAGAAGTTCATGAGCTTCCCAAAGGCACACTGCCAGATTTCCAGTGGGGAGAAGGCCCTTCAGCTGGCTGTGCCCACTGCCCTTGGCCCGCTGCCTCATTGCCACACAGTGGTCCTGGCCTCTGCACTCCTGGACCTAGCACCTTCCTAATGAAGGGCTTCTCCCTTGGCAGTCCACGGCCCTCTGCTGCTGGGCCACATCCTGGTGACCCACTTGCTCAGACAGGAAGGATGCCCCCTGTGGGCAGCAGAGGGCAGCTGGGGCAGGGGAGCTGGGGGTGAGGCACTTACCTGATGGTGTTATGATTCCTTGTTTAGTACGGCTCGCCTCTGGAATGTTCCCTCCAGGAAGGCAGAGACCACCATCCATGGTGGTCTCTCCAGTGCCTAGAGCAGTACTACATGGTCTAGACCCAGTACTCAGTCACCATTTGTCAACTGAATAAATGGGTACACATTTTTGTTCTCTTTTCCCTTCACATTATTTTGCAAAGAAATATCTAGTTTCCCATTTTTTCTTAATAAATAAATATCCTGCCTTATTGACACATCACCCATCCTCTACCCCTTGCAGACCTTTTTGGCTGGCCGCAGTTTCGTCCTATTATAAATAATGTTGCTGTAAACAGCTGTGCACAAATAGCTCTTTTCCCCCTTGCAAATTATGTCTTTGGGAGGAATTCTAAACAGTGGGATTATGGGGTCAAGGAGCATGGCATATTTATGGCCTTGGTTATGGTGGGATTGGCTAGTTCTCAGCCCCCAGGCTGGCCTCCTGGTTTGTCTCTGAGTGCTGGCCACAAAAGCCCCTTCCCCTTGGTGCCTGAAGAGGGGCTTTCTCTGGCTCCTGGTGGGACGCAGGGCCAGGCACAGGGATGAGGGAGCTCGTGTGGGGTTTGTGGAGGGGTCAGAAGGAGGTGGCTGTGGGAACAGCAGAGGTGGGTCATGTCCCCCAGTTCCCAGAGCATGGGAAGGCCGCTTCCTCTCCCAGACTGCCTTCCTTCTCTGGGATCAGCTCTCCCCCATCCTGGGGAACCCACTCCAGTCTCCAAGAGGGGAGCAGGACCCAGCTGGAGGCTGCAAGAAGAAGGGGTGGACTGTGGGGCCTCAGCGATTTCTGGCTTTCCTCCTCGAGGCCCTTTGGTAGAGGGCCGTGTCTGGGGAGGAACAGGAGATGTGGAAGCAGATTTCGAGCAAAGGTCTTTGTTGTCCTAGAGAAAGGGTCTGTGATCTCAGGTCTCCCCCCAAATGCTCCGTGCATTTCCCCTTCCCTCGGCCCCTCACTTCCTCACCCTCTGAGCTCCCTTAATCCATCAGCAGTCCCCGGACCCAGTGTCCAGGATGGTAGAGGGGGGAGGCTTCACAGCAACCCCTGCTGGGCCTGAGCTAGAATCTGCCTCCTCCAGGCACACCTGTCCAGTCTTGGAGAGATTCACTTACAGTTGGGGAAGTCAGCCTGGTCCCTGGATGCCTACACGTCCAGGGGACTCTGAGGTTTGAGCCCACTGATAGAGTGGGGCCCCAGGACGAGGCGTGTGGTGGGAGGAGGGGCTGCTGTTTCTGAGAGCTGGCTGAACCCACACTGGCAGCACTGGGCAGCAGAGGCCTGCGCGCCATCAGCACCAGGACGGAGGGTTTGGGTCTCCCGGTGTCCCTTGGCTCTCCCTGAAACTCTTTCCCCGGCCCTCTGGCTTCCACGCCTCTAGTGTCAAGAAGTTCTGGGAAACAGTGCAGAAAGGGCATGGGACTTCTCATCCTGTCACCAACAAGCCATGTGACCCACACTTCCTGCCCTCTCAGCCCGCAGCTGTCACACCGGGGCACTGACACTCACTCCTGCCTTGTGTGGCTCCTGCAGTGGCTTGGGTCAAGGCCTCAGCGGGGAGAGCCTCACGCGGTGGCTGACCCGACATAGAGCTGGCTTCGAGGCTGGACTCAGGAGGGGCGGGAGTCAGAAGCGCCTCTGATTTAGGGGTGTCAGCCCTCTTTCCTCAGCTTCCCCTCCTCTTCCAGTGTTGCACTGTGCTCCGCAGAGATGGGGAGCTTTTTCCTGGCTGATGAGGGAAACAATGGCTTTGGGAGTGTGTGGGTGCACATGGGGGGGACTGTGTGGGTTGTGTGATTTTTCCCGGACAGGCAGGCATGAGAGGGAGAAGAAATTGTTCTGTCTAAAATCTCAGAGACGAGCTCTTCTCCAGACGAGCTGTCAGAGTGACTATTTCATGGCTGGGTGGGGAGATACGAGATAGGGTGGGCCATTCCCAGAGGCAGGCATAAGGCAGGTCAGGGCCAGGCCCTAGTGAGGATCCCATGGCCATGACAACAAATAACCATTTATGTTTGCGCAGGCATCGTCTCTTGCAAAGAGCCATGACACACACAAGAGTGGCCGGTCCTCACAAGAATCTACAGGGACCAGAGAGCCAGCCCTCTGAAGCCTGAAGTCCACCTCTGCCTGGCACCCTTCCTAAGTGACCCCATGGAAGCAAGTGTTCTGGAAGATGAAGGCAGCGAGGGAGCACCAGAGCAAGGAGCTACAGCTATGGTTAATGTTCTTGGTCCTCGGATAGAATCTGCCAAAGGTTCCCTCCCATCCCCCACTCCAACCTGGCCTCAACTTTCAGAAGTTTGTCTTCCATGTTGGCGGTGGGGGGTGGGGGGTTGGGTTGGGGAGAAGGCTGTCCTCCTGGGACCTCAAGTCCTAGAGTGTGGGGGGTGGGGCGGCCTTGGCAACCCCAGGACTCACAGGCAGTCTCCAGGGATCTGTTGGGACTTCTTGCTCTCTGCCATGATCATTTTTTTTCTTTTCCCCTCACCACAGAAAAGGAGCCAGCCAACAATGGCTAGAAACTGAATCCTTCCCCCAAGAATCTCTGCCTCCTTTGCCGGCAGCATTTTCTTAGCAGAGGGGGAATTCCTGCAGGGATGGGGCAGGTGAAAGGAGAGTGGGCAAGTTGTCATTCTGGTAGTCGTTGGGGCTGTCCCTTTTATCCCAGGCTCATTGTGGGAGCTGACTTCTCCACCCACTGCATGCACCTGACTTGCTCTGCCCAAGAAAATATCACTGGAAGCATTGTGTGTGTGTGACTTCCAGGAAGAAGCTTTAAGAGTCCATGTTCATCGGCCTCGTCCCTTTCCTTGTCTCTGAGGTCCTGGGTGCATCTGTTGAGATGAAGTCTCCATCATCCTGGGCCACTGAGTGACTTTCCCCACAGTGAGCATGTTGTGTGTGTAAGAAATAAAGTTTACTGCTTTAAACCATTGAGATTTGGGGACTATTACAACATATGCCCGCCTAATCCTGACTGATAGAGTCACCAAGCTGGCCAATAGGAACCTTGCCTAGGACTTTAGAATTAAGATCTAGGCCTTTCTCATGGGCTAGACCCATGCTGTGTAAACCTGACTGCTTTGTTTTCCTCCATGGGAATGTGGAAGCAGAGAAATCATTCTTTTTTTTTTTTTTTAAATCTATTTTTTTAGAGAGTTTATTTATTTATTTGACAGAGATCACAAGTAGGCAGAGAGGCAGGCAGAGAGTGAGAGGGAAGCAGGCTCCCTGCTGAGCAGAGAGCCGGATGTGGGGCTTGATCCCAGGACCCTGAGATCATGACCTGAGCTGAAGGCAGAGGCTTAACCCACTGAGCCACCCAGGCACCCCCAGAGAAATCATTCTTTAAAGAGAAAGAAGAAAGCAGGAACACAGTAAGGAGAGATGGAGAGACCTCTCCAGCATTCTATTTCTTTCTTTCTTTCTCTCTCTCTCTCTTTTTTTTTAAAGATTTTATTTATTTATTTGTCAGAGAGAGAGAGAGCACAATTGGGCAAGCGACAGGCAGAGGGAGAAGCAGGTTCCCCACGTAAGACTCAATCCTGGGACCCTGGGACCATGACCTGAGCCAAAGGCAGATGCTTAAACCAACTGAGCCACCCAGGTGTCCCACCAGCTTTCTATTTCTTGCCAAATATCCGGTTGCATAAAAACCTCATGTCCTTCTATGAAACGTTTCCCCTTTTTATTATACGAGCTTGGGTTGGTTTAGGTTGCTTTTGACCAAGAGTCCTAACGTAGAGTGAAAGGGGATTTGGGGCAAGTGTCCATTATTCTGGTGAGGCTCAGAGCTGTCAAGTGGCTTGTTCAAGGTTGTACAGCCATTCAGGACAAATGTTCACATGCTCCCTTTCTTGGTGAAATAATTAAAATAGTAAACATAAAAATGATGATCTTCCCTTCTTCTTCCAACGCCACCCTCTAAAAATAACTGTTCATCAATTTGGTGGGCATTTTACCAGAACTTTAAAAAAATATGTTACCAGCCTATATGTATACCACACTCAGAGTTTTATTAGAAAAATGGGATCATATTATCCCCATTTTTCTGAACTATGCTTTTTTCATTCATCAGATTCTTGACATTAGCAAATTCTATCTGTGCCTGGCCCACTGGTGACGTCCCAGGGAGAGAAAGGGTGAATGAGGCCCCGGGCCAGACTCACAGGACTCAGGTAAGAGAACCCCATAGGCAGGGGGTGTGGGGTGAGGGGAGACTCAGTCAGGGTGGGAACCTTCTAGGCACCTGCACAGTCTCCTTGGAGCTGGCTTTACTCTCAGGAGTCTGGTGTTTCGTTTATGTTAAAATCTATATCTATATACACACACACACACACACACACACCCCACCACCACCACCACCACCCCCACCCCACCCCCCACCCCGGTAGACCCAGCAGGAGTGGATGTGACCCCCTGAGTTTCAGACTGGGCTGCTGAGGCCCTCCCTGCAAAAGGAGGTTGACAAATGCCAGGAAGATACTTAAAGCTCAAAGACCTAGAACCAAAGGCCCCGGGGCATGGAAAGAATGGAGAGCAAACAAAGACTGCAGAAGGCAGGCAAGCAGGCAATTAAAGGAGGAGGCCAAGTTTTCAATTAACAGTCTCCTCTGCTAGCAGTGGATAATTAACAGATTAGCAAGGCTGGGAGTGCTGTTGCCAGCAAGGATTGGGGCAGGGACCAGGCGTGGGGAAGAACTGGAGCTCCAGATTCCACAGAAATTAAAGGATTCTTCCAGCTCAGAAACCCGTGGACAGCTGAGGGTCCCTGGACTGAGCAGGCTGGATGGCAGGGGAGAGGCCCAGAGGGTGTGAGTGGTGGTGGTGGTGGGGGCGGTATTGTCATCACACTGTCTCCTGGCCTGGCCTGCAAGGGCCCTGGGTTTGCAGAACCCTCTCTGTCTGGGGAGGAGCTGATGAGGGGATTTATGAGATGATCGCGGAGTCCTGGTGTGGATGCTCCTTGAACTTGGCAATTGCCATACAGCTCACAACGAGCTTTCAAAGTTGTTTTCGGGCCAAGCTGCATAATGTAGGCAGGAGAGCAAAGCCTGTGACTTTAGACACTCCTGAATGAAAATCGTGGTCTCGTTTCCTGACTGGGTGTGGCTCATCGGACATCCCTGCTGCTCTCCCAGTCTTCGCAGCTCCGTTCTCGTTAGGCAGGACCACACCAAAGCATGGAAGAGCCAGTGTCCAAGCCTCCAGCTGTGTGTTTCCCTGAGCTGTGTGTTTCCTCTTTGCTGAGCAAAGAGTTTAAAGGTTGAGCGGGGGGATAGGCAAGGCCCATGGGATGCTGGAGGCCTGGCCTGTACCCTCCTGGGAAGGGGGAAAGCCAGGCTAGCTCCCTCCCTGTCTGGCTTCTCCAGTTCTCTTCTGTCTGCAGTGTGCCGAGAGGGGCTGAGGGCTGGCTGGACCCGTAGGTAAGTGCTTCTCCCAGGGCTGCTGGCCCCAGCAGGCCTTCCTTGGTTCTCTCAGGCCCCAGGTCTGTCAGCAGCACATGGGTACCAGAGACCCTCCCTCAGCGCCCCCTTCTGCAGCAGCCCAGTTACGCACCCTCTCCTGGCCACCCCTGGCCTTCCGCTGGCATCCCCTTCAGACCGCTCCCTGCCAGTCCCCCCTTCCCCTGTACAGCCTTGGAGATAGATGGCTTCTGTGCTCCTCCACTCTGTTTTTGGCCTGTTCCCCACTGTTCCTCTTTGGTCTAGAAGATCAAACCTATTTTTTTTCCAGCTGATCTCATTCCTCCCAGAGTTTCTGATGCTCTGCCTCCAAAGGCTGAGCCACGGTTTCTGTCTACTTTCCAAATATGAAGCTGTCTCACACTCTTTCTGTAGCTGGCTCCCTGCTCCGAGTTCACCTGATTCTTCGGAGGTAGAATGTTCCAGGCACAGGCTTTTAAAATTTCTTAGCCTGTTCATGTTCCCATGGGACCATTCCCCCTACCTCCTCCACCACAATCCAAGGAGCTGGCATTTCCCCCCAGCCAGTAGACACGCCCCTCCTCTCCGGGCCTTCTGGACTGCCATGACCGAGCCCACACAACCCCCTGGACTCTGAGATGAGATGTACAAACACAATCAGGATGCCCCCATGGCCACTGAAGATGCTGATTAGGAAAGAACTTGACTCTTGGGTGTCTGACACTGGGGCAACAGATCACCAGGCGGCCACAGTTTCCCTTGGCTCTCTCACAAATGAGTCCCTGTTATGGCCGCTGCCACCAAGCCAACTGAGGAATGGCTACTATACAGTCCAGCTCAGTAGCCTCTGGCCATGTACCACTAATGAGCACTTAACATGTGGTGAGCAAAAGTGAGATGTCCTGGGGCGCCTGGGTGGCTCAGTCGTTAAGTGTCTGCCTATTGCTCAAGTCACAATCCCACAGTCCCGGGACTGTGTCTTTGGCACAGGTCACAACCCCAGGGTCCTGGGATCAAGCCCTGTATCAGGCGGGAAGCCTGCTTCTCCCTCTCCCACTCCCCCTGCTTGTGTTCTCTCTCTTGCTGTGTGTCTGTCTGCCAAATAATTAAATAAAATCTTTAAAAAAAAGAAAAAAGAAAAAAAGGGAGATGTTCTGTGAATGTAAAATATACACTGGATTCCAAAGACAGGATGAAAACAGAACATGAGCTATCTCAACTAATTAATTAATTATAATGCCATAAACTATCTCATTACTTAATATAAATATCTCTTTTACTTGTATTGATTACATGTTTAAATGATAGTATTCTCAATATATGACATTAAAACATATTATTCTTTTTTTTAGAAAAATTTTTTTAAAATTTTATTTATTTACTTGACAGAGAGAGGCATAGCAAGAGAGGGAACACAAGCAGGGGGAGTGGGAGAGTGAGAAGCAGGTTTCCAGTGGAGCAGGGAGCCCAATGTGGGCTCGATCCCAGGACCCTGGGATCATGACCTGAGCTGAAGGCAGACGCTTAACAACTGAGCCACCCAGGTGCCCTTAAAACATATTATTGAAACTGATTTTACCTGTTCTTCTTACTTTTTAAATGTGGCTACTAGAGATGTGAAATTACTTCTGTGGCACACGTTTTATCCCCGCTGGCCAGCGTGGCCTCTCCATCACTCACCCCACGTAGCAGGCTGCCCTTGAAATGCCACGTATTCAGTTCTCACAGTTGTGGTAAGCCCTTCCTGCCAACTTAGCGGCTTAAGGCAGCACAAATATCCTATCTTACAGCTCTGGGGGCGGAAGTGTGCCACAGGCATCACTGGGGGAAAATCATGGTGGCACCAGGGCAGCATGACTTTCTCGAGGCTCAAGAGGAGACTCTGTTCTCTGCCTTGTCCAGCTTCTGTGAGCTGCCCACCCTTGCTGCTTGTGGCTGCCTTCCATCTGCAAAGCCAGCTGGGGCCGCTCAAGTCTCAGACCTTCTCTCTCACACATGGACTTTTCTGCCTTCTTCTCCACATTTCAAGGACTCTGGTGAGTACCTTGTACCCCCCCCAACTCCCAATCAGGATAATCTCCTTATTTTCAGGTCAGCTGACTAGCAAACGTCATTCCTTCCACAGCCATAATTCTGTCCTGCCACAGAATCTAGCATGTTCCCAGTTTTCAGGGATCTGGACATGTAGCCCTTTGGGCTTCATTCTTCTGCTTCCCACATGCCAGTAACCCTGTCCATCTGCTTTCTTGTCCCTGTTCAAACCGGCATGTCCTGGAGGTGACTGATGTGGGGACATGTTTCACTTTCCTAGTTTCCTTCCCTACAGTCCCCTGGGAGCTGTTGGAGGATCATGGTATCCCAAGAAGTCTATTCCGTCTCGAAGCTGGGCAATGGGAGCATATGACCTAATGGCAGTGAAGCTTCAGACATGTAAGAAAAGTCTGCCTTCAACCAGCCACTCTCCCCATGGGTTGCTGAGGCACAGGTGCACAGGTCTACCCTCACCCCTCCTGTCACCCCCAAGAGGGTTCTCCTGCCTCTGCATCTCCCTTTCCTTGGCAGAGAGCGCTCTGTTTTGAGTGTGTTAGCCAGCCTCATCCAAGCCCTCTTTTCTGGGATCTGCTCTAATCCTGGGGCTGAATTGATGGGGCAAGAGATGGACACAAGGATGAGCTGGACCTCAGACGGTCTCTCCCATAGATCTGAAATAAGGATGCAAACATGCCATCAGTCCATTGTCCAAGGGAACTTGGGAGCTGTTGGCTGAGGAAGCCTCCCTTCATCCAGAGAGATAGAGGGTGCAGGTAGCATGGGGGAAAAAACCAAGGCAGGCTACTATGAACCCAGGAGAGCAGAGGGGGCAGCTGCTTCCATCTCCAAGGGTTCTCTAGCTTAGGGTCCAGTCCTTCCTGAGGTCTGACTGCTCCCCTTGCCCTATGGGTTTGCCACACATCCTCAAAATAAATCCCCACCTCCCTCTTTTTTCTCTGTAGAGAAGTTCAATGAATTTTTATCACTTGAAATCCAAAGAGCCTTGAGTAAGATATCCTTCTCATTCCCAACCAGCCCTAGGTCCCCAAGCTAGCACCCCAGTCTTTTGGGAACCCTCGTGGATGTGGTCCTCTTCTCTCCCTTTGTGCCAGGCTGATAAGGCTGCTTAAACTCAAGACTTTAACTGAATCGCCAGGGTCACAGAGGGCAGCAGCAAGCAGTGCTGCACTGTGTCCCAGGTCTTTTGACCCCAAACTTAGTGGCCCATGTGGCTAGTTGTGCACCCAACAGCCATTCTCCCCTTCCTCTCCCTCAAAGCCACAGACAGTTACACAACCCAGTATGACCAAAGATAAGTGTCCTCTGAGTGGTGCTTTCCTGTGAGACCCAGTGGCTCTTCCCTTTGGTCCTTCACCTTCTCCTCATTCCTCTCTGGGACACAAAGCTCTGCTTGAAAGGGCGTCGGCCATCTTGTGACCATGAGGACGAAGGCAATTGCCAAAGATGGCAAAGTAGAAAGCTGAAAGGACCCTGGTCCCTAATACCCTCACCCCAACCCCAGTGGCCTCCTGCCTCTGGACTTCCTGTTACTTGAGGGAAAAAACACCAAAGGCTTATTTGCTTAAGACAGTATTCTCAGGTTTCTGTGCTTCTGTTATATGTAATTGTAACTGATCTTCACTTGTGTCCTTTGGGAATTTTGGTCATGGATGGAGTTTCCTGGCAAGAAAGTAAAGGGCTTCAGAGACTCTCTAGTGTCACCATTTGTCCTCTCAGGTTTTCAAGGACAGATGGAAGGTCAGCAGGACTTTGGACTTCTTTGTGCTCTAAAGGGTGAATTCTAGGAGGATTCCTTCATCAAAGAAGAGGAGAACCCAAAGGAAGATGGCCACCATCAGAGCCATTCTTTCATTTTACTGATGAAGAAACTGAGCTCTGTGTCAGTTAAGGTATGTTCGGCTACAAATAAGGAGAACTCAACCAATGGAGACTTAAATGAATAGGAGTTTATTTTACTTACATAACAAATCTAGTGGCTTTAAGACTGCCCCACAGCCCAATAAAGTGAAAGTGTGAGGTTGGCAAGTCTGAGATTTTCTTGGTATTTCCCACATTGTTGCACAATGGCTGCCACAGCTCCAAATGTCACATTCTCACTTACTGGTGAACAAAATTAGAAAGAAGGGAGAAAGACAGAGGGGAGAAAAAAGGAGGGGGCTTTCCTTATAGAAGCAAATCTTTTCCAGAAAGATCACAGCAGAGTCCTCTTTCTTTATCATCGCCTGGGAATGGGTCACATGGTCACCCCTGGTAGCAATGGGGGCTGCCCAGGCTTGTATTTACCAAACAAGTTTACACAATTGTTATCCCTCCTCTAACTGCACACATTGCTACCAAGCCAGATCAGGGTTGTGTTTGTAAGGTGTGAGGAGAGAGTGCCTGCCAGGCAGGTGACTGACAAGGGGTCTGACTTGTCCAGGGTCAGATGTTGACTAGTGAAGAAAGCACCAGGGCTAGAACCCCAAACCCCTCTCCCCTGATATCTGATGAGAAGAACCTCTGCATCCTGATGCAGCTGATGCTGCTGGAGTTTCACTGGGATAGTCTACACCTTTTAAGCCAGTGCCCTCTGCTGGAGACTGGCCAAGAATGAATGTGGGATGAAATTCTGGCCAGTGAGATATGATAGAAAAGCAGCTGGGGGGATTCTGGGAAAAGTTCCCTTACTCTTAAAAAGATGTAGCGAAGAAAAAAAAATTTCAAAAAGGTAATCAGGAAGAGGTGGTCTCCTCTGCTGTGTGCAGTCATGTCTAGATGTGATGCCAGGAACTGCGGCAGCCATATTGTGATCATGAGAGAAGCCCCTCTGAGAACAGAGCTGGCCCAGTGAGGACAATATGGGAAGGGAGAAAAAACCTGCTACTCTGCTGATGTCACTGTAGCACTGAACTGACCAGCCCTGAGCTCTCCAGCCTTAGCGCTTCTTTGTGTAGGAAACAACTCTCTTTTATTGTTTAAGCCCCTTTGAGTTGGGCTTTCTATTCTTTCCAGCTGAAAGCATTCTAACTAATCCACACATCTCCCTCTGCTCCATTTCCTGCTCCAGAGGCAGGTGCAGACCAGCAGCAATCAGCTCCATTCTGGGGAAAAGCTATGCTACCTGTTTTTTGCCCACACAGTTGGAGCTCAGCCTCTTATGGCTGGGTGCTCATTACACAACCATGCTGCCCACCAGGGCCATGAAAAAAAGCTGAGAACTCTGTTTAAAACCCCAGGCAGTGGGGAAGAGTGGTTTGAGGGGAGGTGTTGTGGGGGCCGCATGAAGAAAGGTCTTTAGATCCCCCATGCCTCCCCCGACCATAGCCCTGCCCAGCCCAGCCCAGCATTGCCCCCAGTGCCCCCGGAGACAATGCCAGCATCCACCCGCCAGCTGCCTGTGGGCCCGATGGGGTAGAAATGTTAGTGGTTAAATGCTGGAGAATCCCCAGATCCTGGGGCTGGCCCAGAATGAGTTTTTGCTGAGGGATTGTGACCATTCTGTCTCTGCAGCTCTCCTGGTGCAGGATGAATACAGGTCCGTTAAGTACTTTTCTGGCAACGGATTATATAGATTTGCTTCTATATGAGCTCTCTTTCAATGACCCAGGACCCCAAGAGGGCCCTCCCTCAGCCATTTGGGTTGAAAACACTTGGAACATGCTAGCTAGCTAGCCTCTTTGCTTTCTGGGAAAGGGACTCTGCCAGGGAGAATGGCTTAGAGGGAGGATACTTCTTTTTTTTTTTTTTTAATTTTATTTATTTATTTGATAGACAGAGATCACAAGTAGGCAGAGAGGCAGGTTGGGGGCGGGGGGAAGCAGACTCCCTGCTGAGCAGAGGGCCCGATGGAGGGCTCTATCCCAGGACCCTGAGATCATGACCTGAGCCAAAGTCAGGGAGGGCACTTCTTGAGGCATTTTCTTTCTCAGAGGAAATGCTAGAGGACCTGAACGTCACCAGCCTTCCCCCAGGCCACCCACCACTAGCTGCCAAGTGAAGTTTGCAAATTGCTGATCTAATAATTCTGCTCAGAGACCTCAGTGGTACCTGCCTCCCCGGGATGGCCATGCCTGAGCCAGTAAGCACGGAACCTCAGGTCCTGCTCTTCCATCTTCCTGTTGCTAAGCTTTGACCATTCCCTGTCTCAGGCTTTCCACTGTCCCAGGCGATTCTGCCACCCTGGTGTGGCCATCAGAGTCACAGAGATTGCTTCAGGCATGGGCATGTGACTCTTTCCTGGCTAAAAAAAAAGTGGTTTAGTCCTGGGCTTTTTGTAGGAAACTCTGGCCGAGGGACACCCACTTCTGGGTTTGTTAGCTGGAGAGTGTACAGCTGACATTGCTGGGGACTGTCTTTGTCATCCAAGGGGGATCAGCGGAGGAAGGAAAGCAACCCAGAGGAAAGCAGATCAGAAGAGCACCCACTGACGCCCTGATCCTGAAGACATTCTCTGAGTACCTGAATCCGTCTCTACCTGAAACCTTCTTGTAGACTTTTCAGTGATTTGAGTTAATAAATTCCCTTTATTAAAAAACAAAAAACAAAAAACAAAACCTAGGGTGATTGGATGGCTCAGTGTGTCAAGCCTCTGCCTTTGTCTCATGTCATGATCTCAGGGTCCTGGGATTGAGCCCCGCATCGGGCTCTCTGCTCAGCAGGGAGTCTGCTTGCCCCCCTCTCTCTCTCTGCCTGCCTCTCTGCCTACTTGTGATCTCTGTCAAATAAATAAATAAAATCTTTTTTAAAAATGTACCATTGTAGTTGGGCTCTCTGTCATTCCCATTCAAAGTCATTACTCATATAAAGGCATGACTCCCTCGCAGGCAGAATTAATCTCTCCTTCATTGTTCTCCACACGCTAACAGCACTTACACACACTGCCTCCTCCTTTCTCTCCTGGCCCCGCTGAACCAGTCCCTTTGGCCGGAGTGGACCTTGATCCGTCTCAGTCCCTGCTGGACCTTGGGTACTGAGTACTGTTCATTATACTCTCAAGTGGAGTTAAATTCCTTGGCGCATTGTAAGCTTTGGTCAACATAAAACCCATCTCTCTTGTTTTCTTTATTCTCTTTCATCTCTCCCCCACTTCCATCCCTTCCTCCGCAGAGGCAACACACTAATGGGACTCCTTCTTCCACCCCCTTGTCGGTGTTCTTGTAAAGTGCATATTGTCTTTAGGTTTTTTATTTTTGCAATGGTTCCCATGTTATTTCTTACATTTTAAACTCAGCATTAAGGCCCATCCGTATGCTATGTGTGCATTTAATCTCTCCTTGCTGCTGCATAATTGACGGTGGCCATCCTTCCCATTTTTTCCTTCCACTCCCCCAGGAAGCAGTAGCTCTGTCATGGCTGTTCTGGTCTACCTTCCCACAGCGCCACATCCCCGTGTTTCCACCCAACACTGACACTGGTCTTTATCTGGCGAAGTTTGGCCTAATAGATTGCATTAGTTCTCTGCTGCTGGGTAACAAGTAGACTGACAGACTCAGTGGCTTAAAATAACATGCATTTTTTTTTACCCCCCATTTTCTATGGGTCAGGAGTTTGGGTCTAGCTTAGCTGGGTCTTCTGTTCAGCCTGCAAGCAAGGCATTGACCATGATCATCAGAGGCTCCAGTAGACAAGGATCTACCTCTAAGCTGCTTTGGGCTGTTGGTAGAATTTCTCTCCTCATGGCTGTAGAACTCAAGTTGACTTGCTTCTTTTTTTTTTTTTTTTAAGATTTTATTTATTTATTTGACAGAGATCACAAGTAGACAGAGAGGCAGGCAGAGAGAGAGAGAGAGAGAGAGGGAAGCAGGCTCCCCGCTGAGCAGAGAGCCCGATGCGGGCCTCGATCCCAGGACCCTGAGATCATCACCTGAGCCGAAGGCAGCGGCTTAACCCACTGAGCCACCCAGGCGCCCCTTGACTTGCTTCTTTGAGGTCAGCAGGAGAGTCTCTGACCCTACATCCTTTTAAAAGAACAGCTCACCAGATTAGGTTCAACTCACCTAGGATAATCTCCCTTTTAAATTAAAATCAATACTAGGGGCTTTCATTACATCAACAAATTCTCTTCACCTTTTCCATACTGCTTAATCTCATCCTGAGCCGACATCCCATCACCTTTGTTACATTTCACTGGTTAGAGGCAAGTTTAGACAGTCCTGCCCTTATTCAAGGGGAGAGAATGAAATAGGGCTTGGGCTCAGGAGCTCAGCTTAGAATTCTGCCTACCACATAGGTATAGTGTGATATTTTAATTTTGCTGTTGGTTTTTAAATTGGGCTAGAGGATCCACAACATAAATCTTTCCACCTTAACACTTTTAAGGTGTACGGTTCAGTAGTGTTAAGTACATTCACACTATTGAGCTGCCATCACACCATCCATCTCCAGAGTGCTTTTCACCTTGTAAAACAGAGACTCTGTACCCATTAAACGCTGACTCAGCATTTCCTTCTTGCCCCAGCCCCTGGAAACCACCATTCTACTTTCCGTCTCTATGGATTTGAATACTCTAGGTATCTTATATAAGTGGAATCCTATTTGTCTTTTTCTGGCTGGCTTATTTCACTTTGCACAACATCAAGTTTCATCGACATGGTAGCCTGTGCCAGAGTCCCCTTGCTTTTTAAGGCTGAAGACTATTGTATTGTGCGCATGTCCCATTCACCTGTCATGGACACTTGGGTTGCTTCCATTTTGTGGCTGTTGTGAATAATGCTGCTATATGAACATGGGTGTGCAAATATCTCTTTGACATTCTGCCTTCAATTCTTTGGGGTATGTACCCAGGATTAGAATTGCTGGGTCAGAGGTCAGCTCTATTCTCAACTTCTTGAGGAACTGCCATGTGGCTTTCCTAGTGGCCATACCATGTGATGCTTCCACCAACAGCTGCACACGGGTTCCGGTTTCTCCACATCCTCACCAACACTTGTTTTCTGTTTTCTTAGCAGCCATCCTAAAGGGTGCAAGGTGGTAGCTCACTGGGGTTTTGATTTGCATTTCTCTAATGATTAGCAATGTTGAGCATCTCTTCATGGGCTTATTGGCCATTTGTGTGTCTTCTTTGGAGAGAAGTCTGTTTGGATATCTTATTACAATCTTCATTTCTCTACTAATGATTTCGGCCATGTCCTCATATGTTTCTTATCTTTTTGGGGGTTTCCTCTTCCAAAAGTCCATGCTTACAGCCTATGTTCATTTATTTTTTCATGCTAATTTGCAGGAGTTCCTTGTATACTGAGGCTGTATTAATTTTGTCAATTTTAGGCTTTGCACCTAGTCTCTCATTTTGTCAGCTGTCATCAGGAACAGGTATCTTTCATTTTGACATAGTAAAGTCTTTCCTCCTTTTTTTGCATTACAGACTGTGCCTTGAAATTTTGTCTAATAAATCTTTTCCTCACTCTGAGTCTCAAAGATGTTCCCCTCCATGTGTTTTTTTCTTTTTCTTTTCTTTTTTTTTTTTTTAAGGTTTGTATTTCTTTCTTTATTTGACAGAAAGAGGGAACACAAGCAGGGGGAGTGGGAGAGAGAGAAGCAGGCTTCCCGCTGAGCAGGGAGCTTGATGCAGGGCTTGATCCCATGATCATGGGATCATGGGATCATGGGATCATGGGATAATGACTTGAGCCAAGGTAGACACTTAACATCTGAGCCACCCATGCGCCCCTTCTATCAATGTTATAATTTGGCCATTCACAGGGACTCTTTAACCCACCATCTGAGTACCTACCTTGTATGGGATAATATTGTTTTTCTTTATAAGGTGAGGCAGAGTGTTCCCAGTAAGAACAGATGGCTTTGGTGCACCTTTTGTTGCATATTAAGCTTTCCTAGAACTAGGGCTCCATCTCTGCCCTCTCCATGTTGTGCCAATGTGTTGTCTATTCTTTCACTAACATCATGCTGGTTTTTTGTTGTTGTTTGTTCTTAAACAATGTCACTGTAGTATGCCTGAATATTTAAGGGAGAGAGGTTCCTGCCTACCCACCTTTTACTTAGGCATCTGTAGACCTTTATTCCTTCTCACACATTTCAGGGGAAGTTTTCATAGCTGGAATTTTTATTGGGATTACAGTGACATTATGACATTATAGATTAACTTAGGGAGAAGTAACATCACCATATATTTGGCCAGGCCTCCCAAGAGCATGAGATGACTCTGCTTGGAGGGTTTCTACACCCATACTTTTCTCCCACCTAGCAATTAGCAAGCAGTGGTTGGAGTTTGCTCAATCAGTGCTAGAGAGGAAATATCCAAGGAGGAAGAAAGAACGGGTCTCAAATGTTCCATACCACCGCTCCCTCCATTTCCAGCCAAGCTGGGCAATAGGAAGGAAACACCCTGTTACAGAACCTATGTTCTCTAGGTAGACAAAACCCAAATATGATGGAGGAAATGAATATGGCGGGAAGTTGAGCTTTGCACTTAGAAGGTTTGGGCTCCCCTGAGGTGGGACAGGGGGCAAGGGGATCACAGAACAATAGAATAACTCCTGGTTTTTCCCCAAGATTGCCCTGGCCAGCATCACATGTTGGCACTGGCTGGTTCACCACCATCAATGATGTTTGGAGGATTGGTCATGCTTTTTTCCAAACCATCCACTCCACAGTCTTCCTGAGCCACATTCCAACCATATGAAGTAGGTAGAGTATAATTCCCATTCAGTAGAATAAGAGAACTATGGTCCACAGAGAAGGAAGTTCACTCATCACTCAACAAAGATTTATCTGGAATCCCCAGTGCTGGGGCCTGGAACACAGCAGAGACCAGACAAATGGTCCCAGTCTACTATTGGTAAATCAGCAGAAAACATGATGGGCATGTTGCTTTTGTCAGCCAGCACCCCCTCCCTGAGGGAACCAACATCTTTACATCCCATTCCTGTGGTGGTAGTCAATCATGGTGTTCTCTCCACTTTGCAAAGTTAGGGAAAGGGGCCAGTGGTCTATGTGGAGCCAATATGGCACCATATTCCCTAAACAGTGATTGGTCCAGAGGATGGAGAGATGATCCACCAGAACCAATCAGAGTCTCCCCTGGGCTTTTCATATGGATGGTGGGGGACAGACATTTCTTTCTAAGGTTGCTAAGGCAGGTGGGTATGAGTCTTGGGTTGCTGGCAGTCATCTTGGTACTGGAGAGAGCTGTAAGGAAGAATAAAACTGATCAGACACAAGTAGTACAGACACATGAGAATCAGAGACTGACAACATTGTTTGATCACTGGATCTAGCCATGCCTGAAGTTAGCACACCTGTACTTTCTAGTTATGTGAGCCACCCCATCATCTTTTGGCTTGGATTTGAATCACAATCAGTGGAAAGGAAAAGAGTCCCATTGGACAGAGACCACAGCAATAAGTCTAACTTTCTGCTCACTCTACTTGACTGTCATTCCTCAAGATCACCAGACAATTTTAGGATGGGGCCTTTTTTGGTCCTAATTTCCCTTTTCTCAGAATCTCTTTGAATCCTAATTCTGTCAGCAAATAACCTTTATTCCTTATTGTTTTATGGCATCTTCTAGAATGCCAAATGTGCCTTCTGGGTCAATATTCAAATTGCTGATAAAGATGATGGGTTGGAGAACAGAGTCCTGTAATACAAAACACCCTCCTCCTTCAGGCCATCCTTAACTTTTCACACTGTTTCTGGTCTTCACAGAATCCCAGATCCCTGTTACTATACAAGGACTTCATATTCCCACTGCCCATTCCCCATCCCCCACCTCAGCTTCTTGGCTCAAGTTTCCTCCACAGGGTTGCCAACCTTGGCCAGAGAGCAAGTGGCCTGTGTGGTGAGCATCTGTTTGCAGCTTCCCAGCATCCATTTCCCCACTTTCCAGCCACGAGCACCTAGATTCCTCTCCTCCATTCTCAACTGTGTGCTTTACTGCAATATTTAACAAGACTTTATGGAAGGTTCTGGAATAATGGAAGGAAAGTACAACACAGAGCACAACCAATGGTTACCTCTAAAGATGACTGTGCTGAGCTCCTAGACAGGGGAGGAGGGAAAAGTCGTGTGGTAGTAATTTGAAAAAAGGATCCTTTCTCCAACCCCCCTGGTGAGCCCAAGAGAGAGGGGCCAGAGCCCCTTTGCCCAAACGAATGCCACTCTAGGTATCATCTTTTCCAGATGATACACAGCAGGAAGGCCCACCTCATTCAGGAAACACCAGCAGGCCACCCACCACAGGGAGGGCCTTTGTCTCTGTGGGCCCAGGGAGTCAGCTACATGCATCAGGGAATGCTGGGTGATGTGATCTGGCCTGAACCCAGGGTGAGGCTCCTGAGTTCCAATCCAGGTTGGGTATGGTCAGGCCCAAATGAGCTTCTCTGTTTCTCCCAAGGTCAGGCTAGCTGAAGTCATTCTCCATGGCAGCTGGCCTACAGGTCCGGCTGCATGGCAGCCCCAGGTGTTCTGCACCTTCTTCTTTTTTTTTTTTTTTTTTTAAATCTGGGCCCACAGGAGCCATGGAAGGCGCCGAATCTTTTTTTTTTTTTTTTTTTATTTGAGAGAGAGACAGTGAGAGAGAGCATGAGCGAGGAGAAGGTCAGAGAGAGAAGCAGGCTCGCCGTGGAGCTGGGAGCCCGATGCGGGATTCGATCCTGGGACTCCAGGATCATGACCTGAGCTGAAGGCAGTTGTCCAACCAACTGAGCCACCCAGGCGTCCCTGTTCTGCACCTTCTTGAAGAAGAGTGCACTGAATCCCCAATACCCCAACTCCGATCCAGGTCTGAGAGCTGATGCTTCTTTTTAAATGTCTAAATCATAGCAAACAACAAAAACAAAACACATTTCTTCCAAAGAAGCAACATCACCAAGAACAGAACTCTGCTTGCTGACACGCCTGGTTTCCACTGTCACAGTCTGTGCAACTTTCCAGTCTGAAGCATTCTGGGATGCTTGTGGCTACATCTCAACAATAAATCTCCCTCAAAAGGACAGGTGGGAACCCACCTCAGACAACTGTGAAATTCAACTGCCTATACAGATAGCGTTTCCAGAACAAGGGAGGGGAGTGGTCAGATAAGTTCAAGTCTGTACTCTTTGGAGGCAGCTCACAACTTCTAAATAAAGGTGGTTTTGTTTTCGTTTTGTTTCAGATTCAGAGTCTCAGGGTCTAGTTGTGGCCAGTGCACCTAGATACAAAAGAAAGCAAGATGGGAGACATGAATTTTGAAAGTGCTGACCCGACATCACAAACCTGGGTTGAAGTCAGTAGACACAAAGAAATATGGTCCAGGCAGCTACACACAAAGTGGCACAAAGAAGGCATTGAGATGGCTGCACCCTGGAGGGGATGATGGGGGCAGTCACATCAAGGGCAGTGAGTCGAGGGAGGGATGTGACACCTTCTCTCCTGCCCAGCCCAGCTTCCATGTGGTTTTACTCATGCAGTGTCAACAGTGTTCTGAAACCATGGAATTCTTTTGTGCAACAAGGGAGCTGATTACACGGGGTGGGAGTTGGGGGAGCAGCGCAGGAAAATAGCAGTTGTTCCTTTCCTCACTTATTCTATATGGTTTTGCTTGTTACTTGCTGCTCCCCTGGTATGTGTTGGGGACAGTCGAAAGATGAATGAACCAGTACAGTCTTCAATCACCCGGAGCTTAGGGCCAAGACAGGACTCAGGTATTAATCAAATAACCACAATAAACACACTGGTCACAGGGTTGCCTGAAACCCAGGAACCTGGTAATCGCCGCACGTCCCTGTCTATGCTCTAGAGTTCTAACCAAGGAGGGAAATGACACTGGGGAGGCCTGGCTTGTTTTCCCATGATCTGTAACCAGCTCCTGATGATTCTCTCTTTTGTAAATGTTCCCAACTCGGAATTTTGCCAGACTCTGAACTCCAGCTGGGAGGCCATGTGTATCCTGGGAAAGAAATTCTTTCATTGGAACCTGGTTGCCCATGAATTCTTGTTCAAACTTCGGGTACCCCCAGGTCTCAAGGACACCTCCACAGGCTCCCACGAAACCTCTCAACCTTCCTGGGAGGGCTAACAGGGCCCAGCACACAGCCCGCTGCGGACCTACATGACCCTGCTTTGCCCGCAGTCAGCTGGGAGCCGGGCGGGGCCGCCCACAACAAGGGTCACGTGGTCACGCAGCGCACGGAGCTGCGTAGTGCGGGGCGCCTAGGGGCGGGGCTTCGAACTCGGCGCGTGTCCCAATTGGTTAAATGCGGCTTTCTTTTAGCCGGGAACGCAGAGCACGCCAGCCCGTGCCTTCGTGCCTTCCGTCTGCCTCACTGGCAGCTGCTTTGGCGGGAGTTGGCGGCGGGTGTGAGGTGAGAACCTCCCGCGCTGGACCCGGTCAGACCAGGCCCAGGATGGTCCAGGGGGCTTCCCAGTTTGGGAACCAGCTCGGACGACCTTTTTGGGGGTTGGCAGGGATTGGACGGAGTGCCGACCTTGCAGGGCCTGCCGAGCAAATGCGTTCCTCTGTGGGGTCTCTCAGGGGAGCCCCGTCAGCCTAGACTCAGGGCAGGCGTCCACGTCCGACATTCAACCCTGCCATCGGTGCAGGCCCCTTTTCTTCTATCTGGGACCAGCTCAGGGAACGCTGACTAGAAGTGTGGTGAGAGGCCCGAGTTCCGAGCCCCCCTCCCCCACCCTCCCTGGGCACGCCATGTTCTGGCCGAGGTTCTCTGTAGGGAACAGACATTCCGGTCAGGGACCGGGTTTGAATGTTAGCTCTTGACGAAGTGCTGCAGACTCCGCTGCGCACACGGGTGGGCATCAGGTGTCGTTGATGCAGCAAATGGAAAGGCACGTGCTGCGGGTCTCTAGCCAGCCCAGGCCCTGGGGGGTGGGGCTGCAAGCCAGAGATGCAAGGTCTCGCGTTTGGGGGTTTTGTTTTGTTTTTATTTATTTCTAAAAAGATTTTATTTATTTATTTGACAGAGACAGGGAGAGAGGGAACAAAAACAAGCAGGGGGAGTGGAAGAGGGAGAAGCAGGCTCCCCGCTGAGCAGGACCCTGGGATCATGACCTGATCCGAAGGCAGCTGCTTAATGGCTGAGCCACCCAGGCGCCCCTTGTTTTGTTTTTAATAACAGCAGCTGGAAACCCCTTTTTCTAATAAAACACGCTACTGGTCTTAAATGGAAAGGTGAATTCATCAAGTTTTAGAATATTGTATGGCCCAAGAAAATACACGTATGAACTACATTTGGCCTTTGGGATGCCAGTTTACCAGCTCTGCTGTAAGTGTCCCTGGAGGAGGGGGCATCCAGGCAGGAGCTACAGACAGAGATCCCCATTTTGGGGACTTGAGCGCTAGAAAGATCTACCCCAGAACTGACCTCTGGATCTTACAAGCTGGGAATAGTTGACTCAGTTGGTGAATGGGAGTTACCCCTTTATGGACAGCACAGATCCAATGGGGTTAGATTTTGAAAGCGGTGGTTGAGGCTGGGGAGCAGACATCCTTGCAAAGGAGGCAGAATCCCTCAAATTGCAGCCTCAGCTTGAGGACTCTGTGCCAAATGTCTATGAATGGGGGTGTGAGACGTTTTCAAAGTAGGAAGTGCATTTGGAATGAGTCTAGCAGAGCTTGTGCACTGTAGGAATTTCGATCTTCCTACCTCTTGGCTTCATAGTTCTAAACTGTGCTAATTGGGGAGAGGAGGAGAGACCCAGAGGAATTGTGGGAGGGGAAGTTACAGTCTCATCTAGCACTTCCTGGATCCCTTCTCTGTGCAGGGCTGACTGCTGCACATATGGAGATGTATCCACTGCAGCCCTTGCCTCCAGGAGACTTTCAGATGATGTGGGGAAATGAAACCTTAGTCCTAGAGGAGGCTTCTTGCCTGGCAAGCTTGGGCTGGGGGAACCAAGAAAGAGAGGGAGAAACTAGAGGGTGATTCAGAGACATCACGGATTTAGAGCCATGGACAGAATTTGGTGGGATGGTGGGGAAGGGAGAAGGCAGTTCCACATGGATATGTGCATTGTGTGGTGGGGCAACATAAACAATTGGATCAGCCTACCCATCAGGGACATGGTGAGAAATCAAGGTAGAGGGGTTTTTAGCATCCAGTTTCTAGGCTGGGAGGGGTTGAGTGCTGTTTTTTGGAAGATGGGGGTTTGTTCAGAGGAATATTGTGGTGGGAGGGAGGGCCTGAAGAGATACCCACTGAGAGCTTTTGTGGAGAGTACTGTACAAAAGGGGATCCACTTTGGAAAAGTCTCTCTAGTCCCCAACCAGATGAGCATTCCTTGGGAACAGGTCTGTGTGGCATTTCTCTGTGTACTGACCCTCCAGCTATTCTCCCACTTCATACCCTATACTCACATTCCTGTAATGATTTGGATGGATAAAGTGCTGTCTTTTGCAAGGGAGAAGAGCCACTAAGCAGGACGTGGTGGCCTTGTGGCAGTGGTCCTGTTCCTCTTTGGCAGTCTGATGCCCCCTTCCTGCCAATCCAGCCTTGTTCTTTCCCTGTGCACAGAAGGGGTCTCTGTTCCTTACAGCCCCCATCTGTGCTGTGAGATGGCAGGGTGGCTGGTGATGATAAGACAGCTGATCCCCTTCATGTTAGCCTGAGGGAGCCCCTGATCTGGACACTAAAACCTTTTGAGGACAGCTGGCTCCTTTGTGGGATCTGTCAGGTATGGGGTGGGGCTTTGATCTGAACCAGCTTCCCTTTAGCTTCCAGCCCAGCTCCTCACCACTGCTGGCTTGGGTGTTGTCTGTCCTGGGGTTGAGGACTTGGTGGTGGGGGTCACTCTGGGAACTTCGGGTTATTTCCCAAACTCCAGTTCTTCCTCACTCCAGTTCTTCCTCACTCCAGTTCTTCCTCTCCCCAGGTCGGGTTCTTTTGGAGAGAGATGGGAAAAGTGGCTAGTTCCCAGATTATATAGGCCCCCATGGTTACCATGTTGGAAGCCAGACTCCAAACCCAGCAGAGGAACACCCAAAACAGCCAGGAGGTAGTGTGGCCCCTCCCATTCCCCAAATTCCCTCTGTCCTCTCACCTCCCCTTCTGTGCCCCCCACTTTTGGAGCCTCCTTCCCTCTGCCAAGGATTTTGAGTCCTCTAATTTCTTCCTGTGACCTTTTTCCAGACTGGCTTGTGGTCCTCAGGCTTTGGGATGAAGCTGGAGGCTGTTACCCCATTCCTGGGGAAATATCGCCCCTTTGTGGGTCGCTGCTGCCAAACCTGTACTCCCAAGAGCTGGGTGAGTGATGGTAGGGCTAAGCCCCACCAAGGAAACTTGGGGAAATTGACTATGGGAGCCATGGCTCTGGGAAGCAGCTTCCTTTATGTTCAGCCCTCCTCGACCCATGCCTGTGCTCTTTGTCTTTCAGGGGAATGGATGCACTGGTGTTGGTTGTGTTGTTGGTCAATGCTGGCTTCCTGGCCTTCAAGAGCTGGGCAGGGTAGTGCGGAGAGGAGATAGGGCATGGCCAGAGGGCTGGGGTCTGGCCCGGCCTGCATGGATCCTGTTCAGTTCTGGGGACAGGGCTCACTTAAAGTCACACAGCACTCAACACATGGTTGAAGACCTCCTAAGTCCATACCATGTTCTGATGCTGATGAGCCCCAGGGCACAGGCAGAGATCCATGCTACACGTTCTCTGCTGTTGACAAGAGAACTTCTCAGAGACTATATGCTACTCTCCAAGAGGGGAATTCTGTACAACATGCAGCACTTTCATTTTGACTGAGGGACCCTTTCTCCTGAGTGAGTCTTGGGATGTGAGAAGTGAAATGCTGTACTATAATTTTGTCTCTTGGTATACTCAATACTCCCATCAGGCAAAGCCTACAGAATATACTGAGGGCGGGGTGCTTTCCTTTGTTGGTTTGCAAAGGCCCCCAAGGACATGCTGTCCCTGGCCCCTCTCCTGCAGGAGTCCCTCTTCCACAGAAGCATAATGGATCTAGGCTTCTGCAATGTGATCCTGGTGAAGGAGGAGAACACCAGGTAGTTAGAACTGGGAGGTACGGGAGGGTGGTGGGCAGGGTCCTTGGGTGCAGAGTTGTGGGGGCCCTGTTCTGTGGTGTCATTATTTTTTCCTCTGGTGGAAAAGGGCCCCTGCCCCCTGCCCCATACCCACAGGTGGGGAGAGGTGGGCTTGGAGCTCTCCTGCAATTTCTTCTGTGAGCATTTATGGATTGCCCACTGTGTGTCAGGCCCTAAATCTGTATCCTACTAAGGGAGAGGGGAGGGAATGGGGCACAGATGGGCAGTACTGCTTCATGATAAGGCAAGTTCATGTGTTCCCAGGCCATGGGATTCAGGTATGATCCCTTCCTGGTAGAATGCTCTCTGTAGACCCTAGTGGGGTATGGGCCCTCTGAAAGATCACCACCCTCCCTACTCTGGGGGTTTGTCCAGGTTTCGGGGCTGGCTGGTTCGGAGGCTCTGCTATTTCTTATGGTCACTGGAGCAGCACATACCACCCTGTCAGGATGCCCCACAGAAGATCATGGAAAGCACTGGGTGAGGAAGCAGGGATTGGAGTCTGGCTGGTACTTTTGAGACCCTTGAAGGGATGATCAATGTTCTAGGCAGGGGTGGTTTAGAGGGCTGGCTTCTAGACTGTTAGCTTTGCCTGGGGCCCTTCCTTAGAGATGGAGCATAAATACTGGAGTCTGTGTTCTGGGGATCCTGTGGTGCTGAGGGAAGTTACCTGAGGGATTTTAGGCCTGCCCCAGCCTGACATCACTCCCCCTCACTCCACAGGGTGCAGAATGTCATCTCAGGGAGGGCCCCAGGAGGGGCTGGGGAAGGCCAGGTACCAGGACTTGTGAAGAAAGAGGTACAGCGCATCTTGGGCCATATCCAGGCTCCACTCCATCCCTTCCTGCTCAGGTAACTCTGTGCTGAGGGGTGCTTTTTTCTGGGCTGGGGACTCTGCCCCTCTGGAGAGTGGGTATTGGCTACATTTGGGGAAAGACTGGATTCCCTTCCTGGAAGTTGGATGGTGTGTTTCCCAGAAAGCCTAAAGGAAGGCCCTGATCTGGACATTGTGGGTTCTTTCAAGGACAGCTGGCTCCTTGATGGGACCAGTCAGGTATGGGGTGAGGCTTTGATCTGAGCCCAGGTTCTCATCATTGCTGACCTGGTGTTATCTGTCTGTTCTGTGATAGGGGCTTAGGGGTCACCCTAGGAACCACCACCCTGGTTGTGGCCCAGACTCCATTTCCCTCTCCATCCTTCCTCCTCTCCCCAGATCAGTTTCCTATGGAAAGAGGTGAGGGGGCTGGTTCCCCCATCTTCTAGGCACCCATGCTCTCTCCTGCACTCATCAGGCACAAGTTTGAGCTCCTTTTAGATGCAAGGCCTTGTTCCTGAAGAACGAGGGGTTGCACAGGGCAGAGTAAACATATGGCTGCAAGAAGGGCAGAACAAGGGTTAAGATTGAAAATAGGTGTTGGGGGAGCAAGAGATTTGTAAGACAGGGACAAAAGGGAAAGGAGCCAAACTTGTGGGGGCAAGGATGGAAGGAACAATCCTACTAGACGGAATAGCATGAGCTATGGCCATAGGAAATGGGCACTTTTGCTCATGAAGCTGTGGTTGGAAGCTGGCAAGTGAGGGAGAGAGCTGTTGGAAACAAAATTGAGAGTAGAAGGGGCAAGATAGGAAGGGCCATTAAAGAAGTTTGGATTTGAATTCTAAGTGCAGTGAAAACCAATGGAAAGGTTTTAAGCAGGAAATGCCAACAAGGTGAATTGGGATCAAGAGTAGAGAACAGAAGACCATCTGGGAAGTTTTGTTAGTCCAGGTTAGATGCCATGATGAGGCATGTGGGGGTGACAGTAGGTGTTGGAAAAATGGATTGGAAGACCAATGTGAAATTAACGGGTCACGATGGATTGAAGGTTGAGGGTGGGGGCAGTGAGGGGAAAAGGGAGACATCATGGGAGAGCCAGGGTTTTGGCAGAGCACCCGGTGGTGTGGATGGAGGAGGCAGGCTTGAGGAGGAGTGAGTTTGGCCCACAAAGGGTATTTTGGACACACAGTTTCAGATACCTGATGTGTCAGTGGAGACACTCAAGAGGAAGGTGCTCATAAGTCTGGAGCTCAGAAGAGGTTGGGGCCAGGAACATAGATTTGCAAAAGCTTTAGCTTATAGATGAGTCACTGAGGCAAAGAAGGCACAGCTGTCTTGAAAGTGCTCAGTGGTCAACTGCTTAGTTAGGACAGGAAGTAGAGGTTGTTGGTAATTTTGACTAGCTTTCCATGTGACAATTCTTTGACTTTGCTGAGACTTCCAGTCCCTTTACACCAGCCATCAGCCCCCTTCTTGTCTTTTCTTCTCTCTTGGCCTTGCTTTGATTCCAGGGCTCATCGTGATGATAACGCCCTTGGGAAGGAGTCACTGGTTCTGTTTGAACCCAGCTACTTGCCTTCTCTGCACCTAAGCAGTCATGTGTTTGCTTTGTGAGATTTTCAGAGAGGCACACAGTGTCTGCTGAGACTCTGATCCAGACTGTTCCTTCTCAGATTTACCTGCTGTTAACTGATGGCCCCATCTTGTGCTTCATGAAGTAGAAGCCATTGGAGGAGGGCATGCTGCTTGTCCCCCACATCTCTGTGCTACTTGCGTCTACGCTTCTGTCCTCATTCAACACCAGTCCTCCCGTTGGGCCTCTGGGAGTGCCTCCTCAGAGACTTGGCCCTTTCAGTTAACCCCATTTTGTATCATGAACTCCTTCCTTTGTATTTCACCTCTCCCAGCAGTTTCCAAAGACTAGGTTGGGTTATGCCTGGACAGTCTTGATCCTCTAATTTCTTTTAAGGTAAACGGAAGCAGGGAGATGCTCTGAAGCTGATTTGAGGCAGTTGCACCGTGAGGTCTTGGGAGGGTAATAGCACCTCATAGGCATGGGCTTTGGTGTCAGGCCTGTCTTCCAGTCTCTGCATCACCACTTCTTAGCTTTCTCTACTACTACTCAGCCGCTTCTGTAACCTCCTCAAGCCTCACTTGCTTCTTCTGTGAAGTGGGGACAGTAATAGCACTTGCCTCACAGGAGTGCTGGGTAGCCTCCTGAGGTGCCATGGGCCCTGCCTCCTGGGCCCTGACACACCTCAGACTGGGTGTCACTCTCCAGGCTGTTCAGCTGGGCACTGCTGCGGTTCCTGAACTGTGTCTTCCTGAACGTGCAGCTCCACAAGGGTCAGATGAAGATGGTCCACAAGGCCACCCAGGCAGTAAGGCCCGCCCTCCATTGGGATGGGGATGAAGGGAACAGAGGAGCAGAGGCTAGGCCAAGTCCTAAGTTGGGACCAGCCCCATCAGCTGGTGGGAAAAATCCACTGCTCTTTGACGACCTTCTCTTCGTGTCTCACGGTCTTGCTCCCTCGGGGCTCCCTCTAACGTCTTTTCATCATGGTCTTAACAACCATTACGTCAGTGCATTACCTTAAAAGTTGTTGACAGAGCTCCTCTACTTTTGGGAAATGTGCTCAGAGAAACAACTGCTCAGCTGAACCCTCCCTCCCTCTGGGGCTGCCCTGGGTCTGGAGGTGCTTGGTTTCAGCTTCCTGCATCTTCAGGGTGGGGGTTGATTGGCACTTCCCTCGCTCTCCCCAAGCAGGGCTTGCCGCTTGTCCTCCTCTCTACCCACAAGTCACTCCTGGATGGGATCCTGCTGCCCTTTGTGCTGCTCTCCCAAGGCCTGGGTGTGCTCCGTGTGGTTTGGGACCCCCGCACCTGCTCCCCCACCCTCAGGTAAAAGCCTTGTGCTTCTAGATATACAGGGGAGAAGTCCCCAGCCCCGGGGTAGGGGTGTGTGGGGATGTGTACGGGGGTTGCTGGTGGCAGTTCCACAGAGGCCTTCTTCCTGGTTTTTCTGCTCCCGACTCTGTCATCTCAGCCTATGGGACTCAGCTGGAGGGTCAGTTATGAGCCTTAGAGCCATGCCTGGCTTCACCGTGTTCAGGCAGGACCCAGGCTGGCCTTGGTGGGCTGAGGCTCTCACTAGCCGCCTGCCTGGCCCCATCTCCTGAGCCCCTTCTCTCATCAAGCTTTGCCTTGTGCCCCCACAGAGCTCTGCTAAAGAAGCTTGGGGGGCTTTTCTTGCCCCCAGAGGCCAACCTCACCCTGGACAGCTCTGAGGGGGTCCTTGCAAGGGCTGTGGTCCATGCTGTAAGTGCCCCCAGTGGTACCAGTGGGGTCAGACCAGGGGCTTGTTGCTGCTCTGGCCTTGATACCTGCCTCTCCCAACCCCCTTCCAGGCTATGGAGCAGCTGTTGGTGAGCAGGCAGCCCTTGCTCATATTCCTGGAGGAGCCCCCTGGGGCCCAGGGGCCTCGGCTGTCAGCCCTGGGCCAGACCTGGCTGGGACTGGTGGTCCAGGCTGTCCAGGTGGGTGTCATCCCAGATGCCATGCTAGTGCCAGTGGCTATCACCTATGACCTGGTTCCAGATGCACCCTGTGATGTATACCACGTGAGTCCTGCCCCTGGTGACTCCAAGTGGACACCATCTCTAGAGAAGAGACACATTATTGTGTCCTCTGGCCAGCTCCCCTTAGGGTTAGAGTTAAGGGGAGAGTGCAAAGTTCTACTGCTCCAGTCATCATCCTGTGGCATTTGCCAAGGCCCTTAAACTTACACAGTCATTTCATCTTCTAAAGACCCAGGTTAGAAAGGGATTTGTCCTGTGTCATGGATGAGAAAATGAGCTTGAAGAAGTCATGGTCATGGACCAGTTTGGGCCCAAGATAAAGCAGAGCAAAAAATAGTGCCCCCAGGCAGTTTGCTCACTCAGCCCCTCCCTCCCTGCAGGCTTTGGTCCCACTGGGGTTGTGGACAGGAGCTCTGGCTGTCCTGCGGAGCCTATGGAGCTGGGGCCGCAGCCCCAGGGTCTGTGTCCGTGTGCACCTAGCCCAGCCCTTCTCCCTACAGGTACGTAGCCTGCTGGACAGGGCTGGGAGTACCTGGGGTCTGTCCTGGGGCTTCTGGTGGCCCCTGCACCCAGTCTCCCTACTGGGTCAGAGCCCCTGCAGGGATGGCCTTGCTTACCTCAGGGAGGCTGTGTGTAGGTTTCCTGGTGGGCCTGGGCAGGCTATCTAAGAGTCTTGTCCTGGGCAGGAATACACCACCAATGCCAGAAGCTGCTGGGGCAGCAGGCAGACCCTGGAGCAGCTGCTGCAGCCCATCGTGCTGGGCCAATGGTAGGGGCATGGGAGTGTGTGGGTCTTGGGTGCAAGGCAGGCAGCCCTTCAGCCCCAGCCTGTGAGCTGACACCCTCTCCCCCCATACCTACAACATCACCAGTTCCAGCCTTACCTCTCCAGATATCCATGGGTCATATAAACAGAGCCAGCCACCCCACCTTGCCTGTAATCTGAGGGACACGGACCTGGAAAGGGCTAGAATTACATGAACCACCTCTTGCCTTGGGAGTGGGGATGGGGAAACACGCTCCCCTTTGAGAAAGCTTTGGGCTTCCCTGCAACTGTTTTGAGGTTTGGTCCCTTAATCCTGTATTCTGTGTCTCTGTCCTAGTAATGTTGTCCCAGACACTGAGAAGGAGCAGGAGTGGACTCCAGCAACTGGGCCCCTTCTGGCACTTAAGGAAGAAGACCAGCTCCTGGTCAGGAGGTTGAGCCGTCATGTCCTGAATGGTGAGGGGGAGCTAGGTCTGGGCCTTTTAGGGGAGACTCCTGAGTAGTCTCCCTACTGGGTCAGCCAGTCTTTGGGGCCCTCCATTCCAAATGGGTTTCTGCACCTGACATCCATTCCTGTATGGCCCACTTGGGACATGTGAAGAAGACTGGAACCCTCCCTGCTTCTGGGAAGCAGGGCAGCCAGGGAGAATGAGGGAGCCACTAGATGAGTACATAGGCTGGCTAAGCTGTGGAGGGTTCACTTCGCAGGGGGCAGACGGCTAGATGAGCCCCCTGCTGCCAGGGGGGTATGGGAGGAATGTTTTTGACTAGGAAGACTTGCTGGGATGGTGGAGGAACTAGGCCTCTGGCCCTTGGGCCCTGACCAGCATTTCCCACCCCTGGCCCCAGCCAGCGTGACCAGCTCGGCAGTGATGAGCACAGCCATCATGGCGGCACTGCTGCTCTTTAAGCACCAGAAGGTAGGGGACAGGGTGGTAGGGGGCTGGGGAAAGGGTGTGGCCCTCTTCCTCAGCCCCTGTACTGCCCTGCCCCCCAGGGTGTATTCCTGTCTCAGCTCCTGGGGGAGTTCTCCTGGCTGACCGAGGAGACGCTACTGCGTGGCTTTGACGTGGGCTTCTCAGGGCAGCTGCGGTGCCTTGTGCAGCACACGCTGAGCCTACTCCGGGCACATGTGGTCCTGCTGCGCGTCCATCAGGGGGACTTGCTGGTGGTTCCTCGCCCAGGCCCAGGCCTCACACGCCTGGCACGCCTGAGCACCGAGCTGCTGCCTGCCTTCCTGAGTGAGGCTGTGGGTGGTGAGTCTCCAGGGCTTCGGCTGGGTGGGACGTGTCGGGGTGAGGTGAATGGCTTCCCTCCTCGTGCCTGGCCCTTTCCTTCCCTAGCCTGTGCTGTTCGGGGGCTGCTGGCGGGCAGAGTGCCGCCTGAGGGGCCCTGGGAGCTACAGGGCATTGAGTTGCTGAGCCAGAATGAGCTGTACCGCCAGATCCTGCTGCTGCTGCACTTGCTGCCCCAGGACCTGCTGCTGCTGCAGGTCCGCTCTCTCCCCCCAGCCCTGCGTGGTCCTGGGCCTCCCCTCTCGGTTGTGGAGATGGGGAGGGACTGGGCAGGCATGGGCCCCTAAGGTCTCCCTTGCCCTGCTTCTGACCAGGCCCCTGCTCAGTGCCTGATTCTGAGGCCACATGAATGCTTTTCTCCTCAGCCCTGCCAATCTTGCTACTGCTACTGTCAGGAAGTGCTGGACCGTCTCATTCAGTGTGGGCTCCTGGTTGCTGAGGAGGTAGGCAGGGCAGCTAGAGACAAAACCCAGGTCTGGGGCCTGGCCACCTGTTCCCACCCTGAGTGACAGCTGCCCCAGCCTGCTCCTGCTGCCCCAACGTGCTGTGGGGGTGGGCGTGCCCCTCGCCTGGCAGACAGGGAGGCCTGGGTGCTGCCTCCACCAGTCTCTGCTTTGGGCTTTATCCCACCGGCCCTATCATGACAGGACTGGACAACTGGACCTCCGAGGTCCTCTGGAGGCCTCCTACCCCCTATAGTTCTTGTCCCACAGAACTATGGCCCTTAAGGGTCAGTGCTCACTTCCTCTCACCCTGCAAGTTGGCTCAGCTGGTGCTGTGGTCTGGCGTGGCCCTGGGTGTCCTCTTGGGCTCCCTAGGTCTGCTTTCACTAATTTCACCTCCACGTGCCTGGTCTGCCATGTACCTGGTCTAGGGAAGTTGGGGGCTCAGGGCTGAACCTCTCAGGGACCAATGGCTCCCATGGCCCCCAGACCCCAGGCTCCCGGGCAGCCTGTGACACAGGGCGGCAGCGTTTAAGTGCAAAGCTACTGTGGAAACCGAGTGGGGACTTTACTGATAGTGACAGTGATGACTTCGAGGAGGCTGAGGGTCGGTTCTTCAGGGTAAGTTGGGAGAAGCCACGTTGGGGGTGGGGTGGCGGGCAGGCAGTTGGAGCTACCCTCATCTGGTCTGTGCCCCTCCAGCTCAGCCAGCAGTCACGCTGCCCTGACTTCTTCCTCTTCCTCTGCCGCCTGCTTAGCCCACTGCTCCAGGCCTTTGCACAGGCTGCCACCTTTCTCCACCAGGGACAGCTGCCAGATACAGGTAAGGCCCATGCTTCCCTGGCCAGCCATAGGGGGACGCTGAGCGCTCTCAGGGCAGGGGCCCCAGGCCTACCTCTTCTCTCTCCCACAGAGTCTGGCTACACTGAGCAGCTCTTGCAATTCTTGCAAGCCACTGCCCAGGAAGAAGGGTTCTTTGGTGAGTCCCAGGCAGCCAGCCTAGGCTCCCCAGAGGCAGGGAAGGGTTTGCTGGTGGCTGCTGCCCCCTGCTGGGCAGTAACCTTGCAACTCTAGGAAGGAGGGTTGTAGAAAAGAGGGTCTTTGCAACTAGTCCAAGCCCTAGCTAGCCTTGGTTAGTTTCCTCTTTCAGCACAAGAGAAACCTGGGTCTTATAGCCTTCACTTCTCTCTTCCTTCCAGAGTGTGCAGACCCAAATCTTGCCATTAGTGCTGTCTGGACCTTCAGAGACCTGGGGGTAAGAGGAGCCAGTTTCACCATCTTCCTGCCTCCATCCCTATAACCCAACAGGGCTGCCCAGAGAAGCCTAACTGTGCCCACCCTGGTGTTTACCTAGTATCTTGAATAGGCATGGTGGGTGGAGTAGTTGAAGGTAGGATGGTTTTCCTGGTCCTTTTTGTCTCCTAAACTCGAGAACAGGATGAGACCGTGGTTTAAGAGGCAGCACTTGCATGCAAGGCCCAAGGGGCCCAAGGTCTCCCTTGCAGTTTGCTGGGGCACAGGCACAGCCTCCAGGGAGAGCACTCACAGCCCTTCCCTGTGGCCTAGGTGCTACAGCAGACGCCCAGCCCCGCAGGCCCCATGCTCTACCTGTCCCCTACATTCACCAGTCGGGAAAATCAGGAAAAGCTGGAACAGTTCATCCGGCAGTTCATCTGTAGCTAGAACTGTGGGGTGACTTCTCAGCCCGAGAATACAGCTGTGTCCTGGAATCAGAAGACCGAGGGGGCTGCACACCCTTACCTGAACTATAAAATAGTTTGTGCTTCATTGTCCCTTGCTGTCTCTTGTATTTTCCATCCTTTGGTGTGTTAAACAAGGGGACTGGACAAGTCTTTTCCCAAGCTCAGAAGTGTCTTTTTTGAGGTATGTTTTCCCCTTCCCCACCTTGTGAGAAGGCCCTGTCTTGTTCCCTGAAACCCTAAAAGAAGAACTATAGCAAAAGTCAAGCTGGCTGTTTTGGCTGAGAATTTTATTGATGAGGAGAGTAAGCTTCCTCTTCTCTCATTCTACCTGGAAGAGGCTGCTGGCACTGGGAGAGAATGGATGTCCCACCTCTTAAGTCCCAGGCCTGTGTGGAGAGCCCTCACACCACCTTGTTGATGATGATGCCTAGTTCTTCAATTTCACACTGGACTTCGTCCCCCTTCTGTAAAACAGAAGGTCAGGAGGCCATCAGTCCTTTGGCCTGGATTTTATAAGCCCAGCAGGAATTCTGGGTATTTGTTCCCTTTCCACCTTTTAGTTAACCTACCTTGAGAAAGACTGGAGGTTTCCTGAAGACACCAACACCTGGGGGGGTCCCAGTCAGGATGACATCCCCTGGGTAAAGAGTAACGAACCTGGGGCAGAAGAGACCGCTGAGACCATGGGCAGAGGGGGCCAGAACTGGGGCTGGAAGGCTCAGCTCAGCCTCAGGTGGGTAGTGGGAAGTAAGGCCCCATCCCACTTACTGGGAGATCCAGGCTATCAGCTCTTCCGTCTTAAACACCATCTGATTGGTATTGCTGCTCTGGACCACCTCCCCGTTCACGCGGCAGCAGATCTTTAAGTTGTGTGGATCTGAAAAATGTAAAAGCACCACCTTGGGGTTGTCTTCCCGTGAACCCCTCCCTTTACTGAGAAACCAAAGGCACAGGGTGGCTTTGTGACCACAGTGAAAGGTCTCACTGGACGTGCTCCTGGCACTTCATGCCCACCCAGCACTCCCTACCCTGGAACTTTCCATATGGATGCTGGCCGCCTCAGGTCTCCCTGCACCTACCACCTAGCAGAGCATCTGCCTGTGGTTACTGGGGTGAGTTAAGGAGGGAATGTCCCAGACCCTCCTCTACCCAGAGCAGAGGCTGGCCACTGCAGATATGGAAATGACGGTATCTGTACTGCAAGAGGGTAATGACCCAGACAGGCACGGTGCCTCCTGCACCTGACAGCAGGGGACAGCTTACCTATAACAGTGTCTTAGTTAATGAGCACCTTCAACTTTTTTGCTTTATACACTCACATCCCCCCTCAGAACAGCTGGAACACAATTTCACATCACTGTGCACAGGGGGTGTAAAGCTGGGGTGCATGGGCACACCCCCACCCAAATGGTTGTGCACTGCCCTCTTCGTGACAGGCCTTCCTCCGGGCTCACCTTGCCCTTGCTGCTTAGAACAGGTGCTGCCCTGCAGCTGTGCAGGTACTCTCCCTCTCCCCCACTGGGGAAAGGCACAGGCTTTTGATAGCCAAATTCTGCTGCTTTCCGACTTAAAGACTCTCATGGATAGTGGCAGCTAAAGGAAGTTCTCCCACCTCCGCAGTAAGGGATGTGGAAGGAGGCCTGTGGAACTTGTGGCCTAGGTTGAAACTTGCTCTCTAAGGAATCAGAAAAAGGCAAGTCCACATTCCAATTTCCTGAGTATGGCTTTTTGTTTACTCTCATGTGTGCATGCAAGAGCAGGAAGAGTCACCATGTGGGCTATCCAAGACCTACCTGCTATACTGTCCTTGGTCACCAAGGCAGGGCCCAGGGGGCAGAAGGTGTCAAAGGTTTTTCCCAGCAGCCACTGCTTTCCATTGCGTCTCATTTGCCAGTCACGAGCACTTACATCATGAGCCACAGTGAAGCCGGCCACATGAGCCATGGCATCTGTGGCCTTTAGGGGACAGGGGATTTGGCCAGATTGGAAATTAGATCAACACGGTGACACCAACCCTCATAACCAAGACTTTATCCCATGTTAGTCACCAGAACTAGCCAAAGATGGGCAAAGAGTAAGGCAGTCAGGGAGCAGGTAGTAGCCAACCATTTCCCAATGCCAGAGACAGACGGCACCTCTTCCACCTTACCTTGATGCGCTTGCCTTTCTTTCCAATGACTACGGCCAGCTCTACCTCCCAGTCCACCTCCTGTAGAGAAAACAGTGAACTGCCTGGTTCTGGGGCCTATTGCCATGCTAAGGGGCTGCACACTGTGCTTTAGGGCCTAGGTCTCTAACGGTGGGGCTTGGCTGTGGGCGCACAATTGTAATCACTATGAACTACATGTAGTAAATGAGGGGAGAGGTATGGCTTATAGACCCATAAACGTGGACAGTGGCAGGCAGCACCACTGTGTGTAGGCACAGCTCCCCACTGTGGGGAGCACCTGGTGGGCTCAGCTGGTACAGCATGTGACTTGATCTTGGGGCTGTGAGTTCAAGCCCCACAGTGGGTGTAGAAATTCTAGGTAAATTTTTTAAGAAAGACAACGGGAGACTGGGCACTGAATTTACAAGTCACTCGATACTTTCAAAAAAGAATGAATATCGAGTACTAACAGCTAATCCTACTGTGTGCCAGTAGCATCCTAAGTACTTTTAGGTATTAACTCACTTGAAATGGACACAGCCACAGAAAAAGGAAAATATATGCAGCCTTTCCCATAATCAGCAAAATACAACTATAAGATAAAACTTGGCCTTTCAAACTGTGTGCTCTTTCTAATGGTAACAACCAGAGTTGTTCTGAGCACAGTTGACGCCTAATCTTGGTCTCCAGCATTGCTACCCACTAGACAGAACTGAGTTCCTCAGGGGAAATGGCTAATTCCAGGTCTGAGATAGTACAAGATGAGCCTGGAATATTTTGGTCAGAAAATAAGGATTCAAAAAGTGACAGGGCCGGGGCCAACTTGAAGCCAACCACTGGCTAAACTGAGACCATTTGGCTATCAAAAAGAATGTAAATGATGGTCTACAACATATTGGATAAAAATGAAAAACAAATACGCAGTGCTACTAAAGGGACAGGAGTTTAAAAAAAAAAAAGAAGAAGCTTTTCTTAACAGAATGGTAGCCTAATGGGAGCAGAAGAAAGCATGATAGAAAAATTGCCTTTTTCTAACTCCCAATAGAGTGATGGATTCAGGTGAGGATCCCTGGATGAAAAGCTGTGGCACAATAAGGTAGTCACAAGGTCTCAAATTCCTACCCTGTAGACTGTTTATCAGTTACCAATGAAATGCACCTTTCCGATGAGATCTAGTGAACATTAAGTAAACCAAGTGATCAAACTTTAGCACCATCTGATAAGCCTCCCAATGGAGTGCAATGTATATCTGTTCCTTCAGACTGAATGTGCCCCTCAACCCTGAATTTCATCTGTTGAAACCTAACTCCCAATGTGATAATATGAGGAGGTAGAGCCTTTGGGAAGTAACTAGGTCATGAAGGCAAAGCTCTCATGAATAGGGGTAGTGTCTTTATGAAAGAGATCCTAGAGAGTGCCCTTGCCCCTTCTGTCATGTGAGAAAACAGCAAAGACAGTCGTCTGTGAACCAGGAAGTGGCTCTCCCCAAGCACCAAATGTATCAGCACCTTGATTCTGGACTTCCCCACCTCCAGTACTATGAGAAATAAAGTTCTGTGGTTTATGAGCTGCCCAGTCCGTGGTATTTTGTTACAGCAGTCCAAATCATCTAACATGTATGTAGAATCCTTGACAAAAATGTTTAACTCAAATCTAAACATGAGGAAACAGAGTGTGGGATATGCTAAGGCAACTTGCCAGGATTCTTCCAAAAGTCAGCATCATGAAAGACAGAAAAGGGCAGGGGGATCGTCTGATATCAGAAGTCAATAAACTATGGCCCATGGGCCAGATCCAGCTTGCTGGCTGATTTTATAAATAGCTTTCCTAGAACACAGTCATATTCACTCATTTATGTATCAGCCACGGCTGCTTTCACTCAACAGGGGCAAAGACGACTTGTTGGAACAGACTCCGTGGCCTTCAGAGTCTGTTATTTACTGACTGACCCTCTGAGAAAGTCTGCAGATCCCTGTTCTAGAATAAAGGCACTAAAGAGACATAACCAAGTACACTGTGTGGCCTTGACCGATCCTGGTTCAACAAATTAAAAGTAAAACAGAATCCAAATTATCATCTTTGGGGGCAACTGGGTATACTCCCAATTGGACTATATATAAGGTATTATTCCTGTTAATTTCGTTAGTAGTGATAGTGGTTATTATGGTCATGTAGGACATTGTATTTACTCCTAGAAGATGCATCCTGAATTTTATTATTTTTCTACAATTAAAGTGTATTATTTTTGCAATCGGTAAAAAATATGTTAACTTTTTTTTCCCCCGAGTCCAGCCTTACACAGTATAACCCCCTGTAGTTTCTGCTGAACGCACTACTAAGCAACAGGTAGCTCCTTTAGGCTGGCTGCTGAGTGCTGAGCACCCCAGTGATGGGCCGGTGACTGGGGGCCTATGAGGAGGCACTGACCTGGCTCTCTGGCGGGAGGATGACCTCGTCGTAGGGCCCCACAATGGAGCTGGCAAACTTGCTGAAGATGATGGGCTCCTTCGGCACTGGAACGTTCTGCTCTTTGCAGTGGTCCACATAATTCATTCCCACACACACCACCTTGTCTGGCTGTGTGACTGGGGCCAGGAAGGTCACCTCTGACCGTGGTAAGACTGGCAACTGGGCAGTCAGGGCTCTGCAGAGATCAGAGCAGGAGAGAGGGACTGGTTAGGAGCAGGCCGCAACCACTGGGCATGCTGGGGAGGCACTGCAGCAGCTACAAGTTATGCTTTATCAAATGTATTTTCTAGATCTATCAACCATCACAATCAGTGTGGAAACCAAACCCAGGTATTACCCTTTGATATTAGAGTGCTGTTTATTTTTTATCCAGTGTTGATTTCCTTTCCCCCATTAGGTAATACATGTCATGTAAGGGAATTCAAAAGGTGCACATGAGAAGACTGGGAAGGCCTCTCTTCTGCCCCTTCTTCACCCTCGGGCACAGCTACCGTGGCCCGTGTAGCTCTTCACATCCTCTTCTCCTCCTGTCCTTTCTTACGCAAATGACTGCACACTAAATACACCTTTTAGAAAAAATACGTACTTTTTGGGAGATCTCTCCATAACAGCATATACCTTTCCCCTTTTTTGATAGGACTGTGTATACCTGCACAGTACAGGTAGAGACCCAATTACCTGATGAGGGCATGGAAGTAGTTTCCAATCTTGTGAGACTATGACAGTATTAGAAACATACTGTTTTGGTGTTTTTTTTTTTTTAAGATTTTATTTGTTTATTTGACAGATCACAAGTAGGCAGAGAGGCAGGCAAGACAGAGGAGGAAGCAGGCTCTCTGCTGGGTAGAGAGCCTGATGTGGGGCTTGATCCCAGGACCCTGGAATCATGACCTGAGCCGAAGGCAGAGGCTTAACCCACTGAGCCACCCAGGTGCCCTGGTTTTTGGGTTTTTTAAAAGATTTTATTTGTTTGACAGAAAGAGAGACAGTGAGAGAGGGAACACAAGCAGGGGGAGTGGAAAAGAGAGAAGCAGGCCGACGCGGAGCTTGATCCCAGGACTCCGGATCATGACCTGAGGCGAAAGCAGATGCTCAATGACTGAGTCACCCAGGCGCCCCTGGAAATATACTATTACCAATACTGTGAGCTGTCAAACACTTGCATTTTTGCCAGTTTAATACATTTACTGTTCATCAGATTTCAAATGGCTCCTGACTTCAGGTAAGTCCCTACCTTATCTAGCCCAAACCCAAGGACCATCTCTGAGAACACCTTTTTACAGTTCTCTCTCTTCTAAGGAGCTAAGCGTCCAAAGACTCCCCCCAGGCTTCCCAAGATGTCTCCTAGGATCCCAGATCCCAGACTTCTTAGGCAGACAAAAACTTAATCCCTGGGGAAGGCAGGGTGATGAAGCAGAGTACTGGCTCCACCACTGAATGTATGGCCTTGAAGCAGTTAATCACCATCCCTGGGCCGGAGGGTGTTGTCATACAAGATTTCTAAGGCTCTCCACTAAGAGAAGAGATGAGAAAGGAAAGGTAGAGTCACCCTGCTCACCTCTGAAAGAGCTACCAGCTGGTTCTGTTTCCCAGGGCAGGGATGGGGGTGGGAAGAGGGAGGGGGTAGCAGGGCAGCCATTGTAGCTGCCTGCTGATTTACCTTCTTGCCACTGAGAGAGTGGCCTCTCCCTGCTCTAGGAACTCCATCATCGTCTTGGGCAGTGTGGGGTCAAAGTCGTTGAGGTTGATGACGCCCCCACCATTCCCTGACTCCAAGCCCAGGTGAGGTCCTGTCAGGTGGGGTGCCTGGAACTGCACCAGTCTCATATTTCTGGAGGGTTGAAAGGGCCACTTCTGCGCATGCAGCAAAGTTGTGAGCAACCTTCTACAGGAGACCAGCATCAGAACCTATGTAGAAAAACGTGGGTCCTAGGAGACAGAAGGAACCGAAACCACCATCAGGATCCACAGAATTCCCCAAGCTGCAGCCCAAGCCCTCTCACCCCATCAGCCATCCCTGCCACAGCACAGTCCTGGAAGTGGTCCACATTTATTAGTTATTTCACCCTTTATACTTTATCAGGTGATTGTTTTGCTCAATTCAACGCATGTAATGAAACATTTCTGAAGGAGTGACTACCTCATGCCAGGCACGAGTCTAGATGGCAGGGGTTCTGGCATTCCTTGAACCGGTGCTTCCTGCAGGCTTATGCTGAACCTGCCACCACCGAGGCACTGGGCACAGTATAGATCAGACACGCGCAGGCCTGCCATCCTGCTCTCGGCGGGTGGGGGGGTGGTGGATATTAACAACTGACGTCATAAGTAAGATCCAGCAATTGGGACTACTAATGTGAAGATAAAGGGTCCTGCCTTTATCTAGTTTCTTGAGGAAGTGATGCTGAGCTGAGCTGGGCTGGACTAAAATAAGCAGGACTAGAAGTTAGCTAAGAGTGGGGCCCTGCATGGAGAGGTGACCACTGGTAAAACTGGCTTCACAGCATTCACAGCAGTTATAGGCAATTTTTTAAAATACCAATTTGATCCTAATATCCTTCTATTGAAATGCTTCCCACTGCTCACATTACTAAGCCAAAACCCCTACGGGGCTATTGTAGTCTTCTAGAAGTAGCCCCCACAAACATCTCCAGACAGTAATTATTTCGTTTCTCCTGCTGCAGTTCAGACTACCTGAGGAAAGAGGCTGCAGACAAAGGGCATGGTCTCAGCTTGACAGACTTCACTGGGCTGTCTCCTCTCTGGGTTTCAGGACTGCATCTTTCTCTTTCACTGCTGAGTCCACAGTGCCAAGCACTATGCTGGGCACACAGGAGGTTCTACGCTACACTCTATTGAATCAACCAATGCCAGGAGCCGCAGCTTGACTTTTCACTACTTGGGAAAGCTTGGTGATTGCCAACATGGCTATGTCTTTCCTCCTCAAATCACTTAGAAGATATCAACAGGGCTCAGGTCCTGTTCTGAGCTCCAGGCTTTACTCAAAGACAAACGCCATTCTCTTGTTTTGTTTCTAATCTAAGCCTGGCCTTCATTCCAAACAGTCCCTGCCCTGCATGGGTCTTGCTTTAAAAAGTGCCCCTTTATGCTCAGGCACATGGAGGTAGTCCCAGATTCCTGGTCCTCATTCGATTTGCCATGTTCAGTTAAAGACTCATTAGACCCAGGTCACTGATCTGACCACTGCAGCAGCCAAGTTCGGCCAGACAATCAGCTTTGAAACTTCCGCCCTCCCATCTTACACAATGATGCTGTCAAAAAGCTATTCAAGTCAAAATGCATGCACTCAGACACTCCACACACTGAAAAAATAATTACAGCTCCCACTGAATGCCAGGTTTTATTTTAAGAGCTTTGCCTACAATGTCTGATTCAATTCTCTTGACAATTGTGGAAAGTAGCTATATTAGTTCCATTTTACAGTGGGGGGAAAAAAAAGGCTCAGAAAGATGAAGGGTTTTGCCCACGTTCCCAAGGAGAGAAAATAGCTGGGACTTGAATCCAAGTCCAGGTGACACTGAAATTCTTGGCTTGGGCTAAAGTGTCCTAGAGGTGGTGGGGGTTGGATTTCCAACAGGGTATGTCCTAGAGGTCTGCTGTCAGCCAGGGAAAACGTGGTCACATCCTGGCTGCTGCTTCAGGGATAAGGCTGGTCACCTGCTTTCCAAGATAACTCCAGGCCCCATGGACTATGCCCTTTCCACATGACAGATACATTCCGGTTCTCATGCTGCCCTACAGCAATATCCTCAGGTACAACGTCCCATTTTACAGAAACGGGTAATGAGGCTTAAAGAAATCATCTGCCAAAGTACCAGTTAGAAAGTGGCCCTGCTGCTTCTGTGGTAATCAGGACGCAATAAGAGTATGAGCTCAATTCAACTCCTGGAAAAATGTCCTGAAGCGAAGAGGCTGGGATTCAAGGTGGAAACAGCACAAGCATCGCAGACTGAGAGGCTTGGGATCGTGTCCCACTATCCACTTGCTTGGCACCCTACACCAGTCCCCCAGCTTTGTCTCCTGCACTCTGCGGGCGCTCACGAGTACCCACCCCTCCGGGTCCCCGTGGTCGCTGCGGTCAGGGATCCCGGTCCAGTCCTGACCTCAGCGGAAGACCTGCAGGGAGGCTGAGACCCGGTCCGGCCCACAACCTCAACGTACCTGGCCGCCGCGGCCGGTCTTGCCGGGTGCCCTGTGCTGTCGAGCTCGGGCTCACCGACTTGGGGGCCAAGGTCAACAGGCGTCTAGACACCTGCACCACGTTCTAGGAGCCACGACTCGCCCAGGGATCAGCTGGAGTAGCGCGCCCAGCAGCTCCACTAGAACTTTCGCTCAGCCGGGCGCTCCTTGCTGACGCCAGAGAGCAGCAGCCAATAGAAGGGCGCCTCATTCTGTCCCGGAAGCCAGGTCACGGAGGGGGCGGGCCTAGTGCCGGAGGGCAGGTGGCTCCTCTAGGGTGCCTTCAGGCGTCTTCTTGGCGGACACAGGTGAGGCCAGCCGTCGCCCGAGACCAAATTCCCGGACACTCATAGTCTGGACTCCCTGCACCTGCATGAATCTGACAGCAAGTGCTTCCTGCAAATCTGTGCTCTGGGCGCCTTGCTAGCCTCACCTACGTGGGGCCCTGCTTGGGGCCACATGCTGTTTTGATTGTTGGGGAAAGGTGGTGGAGGAGGCCAAATTATGGCGTTCCTGGTTCGCAACGACGAGTATTTTTGTCTTCTGATTCTGATAAATCACTGAGAAGGGAAGGAATGATTGCACCCATTTTATATATGGGAACCCGAGGCAGAAGTGTTTTGCTCAAGGTGACACAAAGAGTGTGAATAGTGGAACCAGCATTCTTGACCCCCAAGTGCAACCCTTTACTCCCATTCTCATCAGCCTTGTCTTCACATGCACTGTTTTGGGCCTAGGGCAGGATAGTGGGAAGCCTCCAGCATCAAAGAACAGGCATTCTCGTGCATAGGTGGTTTTATTAAACAGGCAGTGACAATCCACTAGGATTGTAGGCCTCTGGGACATGGAGACATGTAAAAGGCTCTGGGCAAGATGCCCAAGACTTAACCATAAACCAGATCATCCAGGGCTTTATTTGTCCCAAGAAAGAGTCTGGCTTTTTCTAAGCACACAGGAGACCTCACAAGGGGTGTGCCATGGTTAGACTTGCATTTGAGAAGTTCTGCCCTAGCCACTCCTACAAGGCAAAGTGTCTGGATAAGAGTGGTGCAGGTGAGGGCAATGGTGTAGGTGGCTTGGTGTGTGGCTAAACATCCAGAGATGTTTAGAAGGTAGAACTGACAGCCTCAATGATGATGACAGGAGGTGGAAGTGAAAGGAGGTCCAAGGCCAACTCCTACATCTCTGGCCAGTAAAGGGCACTGTCATTCATGAAGACAAGGGTTCTAGAGGAACATCAGGTCTGGGGAGAGGATGGTAAGCTCAGTTTTGGATGGGTTGTATTTAATGTCGCTGTGATACATTCAAGGAGGCACTGCAGGGTGGGTGGTTGGACACAGGTCTTGGAACTTAGGGAATTAGCTTGCCCGTAGAGGTCAGCATATAGACAGAAATGGAACTTGTGAGAGTAAGTATAATCAGGAGGGATGTGGTAAAGAGAGCTTGGCACAAACCCTAGTCAGGAGACCCATCATGTAAGGATCAGCCAGAAAGACTGAAGGGAAACAGGGAGACAGGGGAACACATAATTTAGGCAGAGATTTGGAACTGCACTTTCCAAATTCCAAGGAGAGGACTTCTGCTCTTGGACAAGAATAAAACAGGTGATGTCTTTAAAGACCATGATCAAAAAAAATAATAAGAAGATACTATAAACAAATCTACACACATAAATTTGACAACTTCAATGAAATGAACCAATTCCTTTAAACAGAGCCTAAAACGTTTCACCCAAAATGAAATAGGTAATTTGGATAGTACTGTATCTATTAAGGAAATTGAATTTGTAAGTTAAAAACTCCTGAAAACCAGTCCCAGATGTTTTCACTGGAACAATTCTACCAAATGTTTAAAGAATGAACACCAATTCTACCTAATCTATTTCAGAAAATAGAATAGGAAGGAACATGTCTCAATTCATTTTATGAAGCTAGTATTACCCTGGTATCAGAAAACAAAAGACAGCACAAAAAAGGAAACTATAAACCAGTAATTCCCATAAATACAGATGTAAAAGTCCTTAACAGAATATTAGCAAATGTAATTCAGAAATACATAAAGAGAATTCTCTACCATAACCAAACAGGGTTTTTTCCAGGAGTGCAAGGCATGTTCAATATCCAAAAATTACTCACTATAATCCACCATATTAATAAGCTAAAGAAAAAAATCACAAAGTCATATTAATTAATTTATTAAAAATGTGACAAAATTCAACACCCATTCATGACAAATACTCTCAGAGAACTCAGAAGGGAACGTCTTCAACTTGATAAAGAACATCTAACAGAAAGCCTACAGTTAACGTCATAGTTAATGGTGAAAAACTGAATGCTTTCCCCCTGGAATTGGGAACAAAGAATGCTTGTTCCTAACTTGTTTTTTTTAAAGAATTGATTGATTGATTGCACAAGTCAGGAAAGGGGCAGAGGGAGAGAGAGAAACTCAAGCATATTCCCTGCTGAGTACAGAGGCTGATTCCGGTCTTGATTTCAAGAGCCCGAGATCCTGACCTGAGCCAAAATCAAAAGTAAGACACTTGGGGCACCTGGGTGGCTCAGTGAGTTAAAGCCTCTGCCTTCGGCTCAGGTTATGATCTCAGGGTCCTGGGATGGAGCCCCGCATCAGGCTCTCTGCTTGGCAGGGAGCCTGCTTCCTCCTCTCTCTGCCTGCCTCTCTGCCTACTTGTGATCTCCGTCTGTCAAATAAATAAATAAAATATTTATTAAAAAAAAAAAGTAAGACACTTAACCGACTGAGCCACCCAGGCACTCTGCTACCACTCTTAATCATCATAGTACTGGAAATTCTAGCTAGTGCAATAAAGCAATGAAAGGAAATAAAAGCATATAGATTGGAAAGGAAGAAATAAAACTATGCCTTACTTGCAGATGAAATAGGTTTCTTCACAGAAAATCCATAGGAGGGAGCCTGGTGATGGGTATTATGGAGGGCACGTATTTCATGGAGCACTGGGTGTGGTGCATAAACAATGAATTCTGGAACACTGGAAACACTGGAAAAGAAATAAAATAAAGTGGAAAAAAAAAGAAAATGAGGTTAAAAAAAGAAAAAAGGAAATACAGATCTTTGCATCACTATATTTTTAAAAAGATTTTATTTATTTATTTGACAGAGAGAGAGGGATCACAAGTAGGCAGAGAGGCAGGCAGAGAGAGGGGGAAGCAGGCTCCCCGCTGAGCAGAGAGCCTGATGCAGGGCTCGATCCCAGGACCCTGAGATCATGACCTGAGCCAAAGGCAGAGGCTTAACCCACTGGGCTGCCCAGCCGCCCCTTTGCATCACAATATTAAAAAGAAAAGAAAAGAAAAGAAAATCCATAAGAGGGAAAACCTCTTGGGAATAATAAGTGAATTCACCAAGGTCACAGAGTACAAGATCAACATAGAAAAATCAACTGTATTTCTATATACTAGCAATGAAAATGTGCATCCTGAAATTTAAAATATAATGCTATTTCCTCAAATAAAAAGAAATACTTGGGTGCAAATCTAACAAAACATGTGCGGGACCTGTATGCTAAAAACTATAAAACACTGATAAAAGAAATCAGACATCAAAATAAATAATGAGACATACCATGTTCAATAGATTGGAAGACTTAGTGATGATGTTAATTCTCCACAAACTAATATACAGGTTTAACACAATTCCTCGCAATATCCCATCAAGAATTTTTATACATACAGACAAGACTATTCTAAAATTTGCATTGAAAGGCAAAGGAACTAGAATAGCTAAAACAATTTTTTAAAAGAATAAAGTGAAAATAATTGGCTAACCTGATTTCAAGACTTATTATGTAGTTACCATAATCAAGATCCTGTGGTATTGGCAGAGGAATGGACAGACCAATGGAACAGAAAAGAGAACCCAGAAGTGAACCCACAGAAATATGCCCAGCTGGCATTTGAGAAAGATACAAAAGCAATTCAGTGGAGGAAGGATAGTCCTTTCAACAAATGGTACTGGAGCAATTGGACAGACATCTCTTTAAAAATGAACCTTGAGGGACGCCTGGGTGGCTCAGTTGGTTAAGCAGCTGCCTTCGGCTCAGGTCATGATCCCAGCGTCCTGGGATCGAGTCCTGCATCGGGCTCCTTGCTCAGCAGGGAGCCTGCTTCTCCCTCTGCCTCTGCCTGCCATTCTGTCTGCCTGTGCTCGCTCTCTCTCCCTCTCTCTCTGACAAATAAATAAAATCTTAAAAAAAAAAATGAACCTTGACCTCAACTTCATAGCTTATACAAAATTTAACTCAAAATGGATCACAGATTTAGATTTAAATTTAAAATGTAAAATTATCAGGATTTTAGAAGAAAATATAGGAGAAAATCTTTGAGACATATGGTTTAGTGACTTAGTGAAAGGTTCTTAGACATTACCCCAAAAAGCATAACACAGGAGAAAAAACAAGTAGAGGACTTCCTCATAAGTAAAAACTTTTGCTCTGCAAAAGGATGTTATGAGGATGAAAGAACAAACTACAGACAGGGAGAAAATATTTGCAAATTACATAGCTGACAAAGAACTCGTATCTAGGATATACAATCCACAGCATAGAGACTTGTTGCATCACTATGTTGTATACCTGAAACTAATGTAAAATAGTGCCAACAACACTTCAGTTAAAAAAAAAAAAGACACAGACTTGTATCCCTGGAACAAATAATACATTATATGTTAATTTAAAAAAAGAAAGAGGGGCGCCTGGGTGGCTCACTGGGTTAAAGCCTCTGCCTTCGGCTCAGGTCACGATCCCAGGGTCCTGGGATCAAGCCCCGCATCGGGCTCTCTGCTCAGCAGCGAGCGTGCTTCCTCCTCTCTCTCTCTCTGCCTGCTTCTCTGCCTACTTGTGATCTCTGTCAAATAAATAAAATCTTTAAAAAAAGAAAGAAAGAAAGAAAGAAAGGAAGGAAGGAAGAAGAAGAAAGAAAGAAAGAAAGAAAGAAAGAAAGAAAGAAAGAAAGAAAGAAAGAAAGAAAGAAAGAAAGAAAACCCCTGAAAAATCAACAGAGGAAAAAAACCAATCTAATTAGAAAATGGATAAATGACATGAAGAGACGCTTTACTGAAGAAACTATACAGATGGCAGATGGAAATGATCACATGAAAAGATGTTCAACATATCTATAGAGATTAGGGGGATGCAGATTAAGACCAAGATGAGATATTACTGCATTATTAGAACAGTTAAAAAAACCAAACAGCGGAAATACCAAATGCTGGAGAGGATGCAGACAACTGGATCTCACACGTTTCTGATGGGAATGTCAAATTCACTAGCCACTCTAGAAAACAGTTTGGCTGTTTCTTAAAAAACTAAACATGCATTTACCATATGGCCCAGAAACTGTAATCCTGGGCATTTATCCCAGAGGAATGAAAACCTCCATATGATTGTTCATAGCAGTTTTATTAGTAATAGCTAAAACCATGGAAACAACCGAAGTGTTTTACTATAGGTGACTGGTTAAACAAAATGTGGTACATCCATGCCACAAAATACTACTTGTCAATAAAAAAGAACCGACTTGGAATATTCACCAAAACTTGGATGGATCTCAAGGGCATTATGCTGAGGGAAAAAGGCCAATCTCAAAAGGTCACATTCTGTATGATACCATTTATAGAACATCTCAAAATTACAGAGATGGAGAACAGATTAATGGTTGTTAGGGGTTACAGATGGGCGTTTTTGGTCTTTCACACAAACAAATAAAATCTTTTTTTTAAGCCACTGTTCTTTTGGATTCCTGTTACTTGCAGCCAGACATTATCTGAACTGGTAAGTCTCCTCCCACACCACATTTTAATTTCCTTTTCCACCCCAGTCTCTTTTAAAGTCACCTTCTTCAGCTGAGAGGCAACGTGAGCGGGGGGGTTGGAGGGTAGGAAAGGAATAAATCAAACAAGATGGGATCGGGAGGGAGACAAACCATAAGAGACTCATAATCTCACAAAACAAACTAAGGGTTGCTGGGGGGAGGGGGTACGGAGAGGGTGGTGGGGTTATGGACAGTGGGGAAGGTATGTGCTATGGTGAGTGCTGTGAAATGTGTAAACCTGGCGATTCACAGACCTGTACCCCTGGGGCTAATAATACATTATATATTAATAAAAAATTTAAAAAATAAACTCACCTTCTTCCATCCAACCTACAGATGTTGCATCTCTCAAGGCATGCGCATTACTGCTCTTCTCTCCACTCAGTAGTATCTCTAAGCAATCTTTTTCATGTGTGATGGTTTAATTATCACCATAGAATGAAGTCTCACATGAACCCAACTGACTATTGGACATCTCCACTTTAATGTCTTGAAACGACCATAAACAACATATCCAAGACTGAGCTTAAACAATTTTTCCACATCAAACACAGTCTTTGTCTCTCAGAGATGTCAGGAGCTTCTGCCCAGATGGGCAGTTCCCAAACCAGAATTCAGTCTTTGCCCTTCCCACACCCTCACTTCCATTTCCAACCCATCCTCATGTCCTACCAACAGTACCTCCCCAAATCTGAATTGTTAGACTTCCCAGCATCCCAGGCTGAACCACTAATATACCTTCCTGGCTGCAGTCCTGCTGGGCCTCTGTGTGGGCCTCATGTCCACAAATTCTGACACTCCTTCCATCAATAAGAGGTATCTAATTTCCATTCCCCCCTTCCGCGGGCTGGACTTAGTGACTCACTTCTACTCAACACAGTGTGTGGACGACCCTGCCTGAAGCCGAGGCTAGTCTGCTGGGGCGGCCATCAGAGCGGCTGGCTTAAAGAACAGACATTTGTTTTCTCAGTTTGGGGGGCTGGAAATCTGAGGTCAAGGTGTTGGCAGGTTGGGGTCTTCGCAGGGCTCTCTCCTTGGCCTGCAGATGACCACCTTCTTACTGGCACTTCACATGGTCGCCCCTCTGTGCACACACCCCTTGTGTCTGTGTGCCCAACCTTCCTCTTATGATGACACTAGTCACACCAGATTAGCGCCCACCCTAACAGCCTCATTTTAATTTATTTACCTCTTTAAAAGACTTATCTCCAAATACAGTTCTGAGGTACTAGGAGGTGGGACTTCAACATGCGAATTTTGGAAGGACCCAGTTCAGCCTATAACAGCTAGGTAATAAAAGGTGATACAGCCTCTTCTGGGCTCTCTCAGGACAGCGTATCAGTCTGGGTCCAATCAGGAAAGAAACCACACAGTAATCTGAACAGATTTAAGTTTAACATAAGGAAGTATTAACTATAACAGGGGTTTGGAGTCATGAGGGGTTGCCCAGGCTCTAAAAAATATAAAAGTATCAGATAAAAGGAGAAGTCAAACCCTTAAGACTCAAGGAAAACATCCAAGGAAGAAACCCACCAGGGCTAAGATCCAGACCTTGTTGGAGATGAGAGAGATGTTTAGTGCTGGGCTGGTGAAACCAACTAGAAATCTGGAGCTCAGGTGAAATCCACCCTCTAGGGTACCGGCAGTATTTTGCCACAAGTGCTTTGTTACAAAGCCACTAAGGGAGGAAATGCCAAGGGAAGCTGTTGGCCACAGGTGCTGCTGGTACCATGTACTGCAGGAGCTGGGCTCTGGGGAATGCTGCAGGATCCTGGTGCTGGAGAAGCTGCCCATGCTGCAGGAGCGAGTCTAGTGAGAATGTGACACCAGGAAGCAAAACCCTTTCCTCCTGGAATGTCTCTCCAGTGCCCTCTGAAGACAATGCTTCAGTGTCAGCTGGCAAGGAGAAAAATATTTAAAGGGCCTGGGTCTGTTTTTACAGAGTAGGCAAGAAGGTAAATCTGGAGCTGACAAGCAATAAATAGGTAACTGTACAGCCCAACCTTTTGACTACTCTGCTTCCATATGCACCCTTGAGAAATATCTAAATTCTGTACATCAATAAAACAACTCTTGACTGCTATCTAAGCTGAAGTTATGCTTCCTAGGAGTAAAGAAGTTCTCACCCTTTCCCCAAGAGTCATGGTATCCATCACAAATTTAGTACCAGCCCTGGATTAGAACATTCTGTTGCCTAAAATGTAAAATTAAGTTCTGATAACTTGTGTAAAAAGGAAAATTGGGAAGGAGAGAGGAACAAATGGGTTAGCATATCCAAATGTAACAATCAAATAGAAAAAGAGACAAAACTTTTCACAGAACTAGAACAATCCTAAAATTTGTATGAAACCACATGAGATTTTGAACACCAAAACAAATTTTTAAAAAGATTTTATTTATTCAACACAGAAATCACAAGTAGGCAGAGAGGCAGGCAGAGAGAGAGGAGGAAGCAGGCTCCCTCCTAAGCAGAGAGCCCAACGCGGGGCTCGATCACAGGACCCTGAGACCATGACCTGAGCCAAAGGCAGAGGCTTAACCCACTGAACCACGCAGGTGCCGCATCCAAGTAATTTTGAAAAAGAAAAACAAATCTGGAACTATTACAATTCCATATATCAAGTTATATTACAAAGCTCTAGTAATCAAAACAGAATGGGACTGGCATAAAAAAAGACACATTGATCCATAGAATAGAACAGAAAACCCAGAAATAAACCCACAATTATATGGCCAATTGATCTTTGGCAAAGGAAGAAAATACATACAATGGGAAAAAGACAGTCTCTTCAACAAATGAGTGTTGGGAAAATTGGACAGCCACATGCAAAAGAATGAGACTAGACCACTTTCTTTCACCATACACAAAAATAAACTCAAAATTGATTAAAGACCTTAATGTGAGACCTGAAGCCATAAAAATCCAGAAGAGAGCACAGGCAGTAATCTCTCTGACATCAGCCATAGCAACACTTTTCTAGATATGACTCCCGAGGCAAAGGAAATAAAAGCAAAAACAAACTACTCGGCTACATCAAAATACAAAGTTTCTGCACAGCAAAAGAAACTATCAATAAAACTAAAGAGCAACATACTCAATGAGAGAAGACATCTGCAAATGACATATTTAATAAGGGGTTAGTATCCAAAATATACAAAGAACTGATACAACTCAATAACCAAAAAATAATTAATCCAATTTAAAAATGGGCAGAAGACATAAACAGACATTTCTCCAAAGAAGACATCCAAATGGCCAACAGACACATCAAAAGATGCTCACCATCACTCATCATCAGGGAAATACAAATCAAAACTACAGTGAGAGGGGCGCCTGGGTGGCTCAGTGGGTTAAAGCCTCTGCCTTTGGCTCGGGTCATGGTCTCAGGGTCCTGGGATCGAGCCCCGCATTGGGCTTTCTGCTCGGCAGGGAGCCTGCTTCCTCCTCTCTCTCTCTCTGCCTGCCTCTCTGTCTACTTGTGATCTCTCTATGTCAAATAAGTAAATAAAATCTTAAAAAAAAACTACAGTGAGATATCATGTCACACCTGTCAGGATGGCTAAAATCAAAGACATAAGAAATCACAAGTGTTGGTGATGCTGTGGAGAAAAAGGAACCCTCATGCACTGCTGTAGGAATGCAAACTGGTGCAGCCATGGGGAAAACAGTGTGGAGCTGCCTCAAAAAATTAAATATAGAACTACCCTATGATCCAGTAATTACACCACTGGGTACTTACCCCCAAAATACAAAACCACAAATTATTTAAAGGAATATATGCACCCCTGTATTTACTGCAACATTATTCACAATAGCCAAACTACAGAAACAGCCCAAGTGTCCATCAACAGGTGAATGGACAGAGAAGAAGTGGTGTGCCTGTGTGTGTGTGTAATAGAATATTATTCAGTCATAAAAAGAATGAAATCTTGCCATTTGCAGCAACATGGATAGAGCTAAAAAGTCAGAAGTAAGTCAGAGAAAGACAAATCTATGATCTCATTCTTATGGGGAATTTAAGAAACAAACAAATGAACAAGGGGGAAAAAAAAGACAAACCAACAAACACACTCTTAACTACAGAGAACTGATGGTTACCAAAGGGGAGGTTAGGGGGAGGGAAGAGGGATGGGGAAAATAGGGGATGGGAATTAAAAAGTATACTTATTTTGATGAAAAAAGTGATTTTAAAAAATCCATGAAACCACCCCCCCCAAAAGCAAAATTCCTACAGTTCTCCTTTCTGTAGTTTGTCACAAGGCTGTTAAACTGATATTGCTAGCTTTCTTCTTTCACTGTACACTCTGTATTTCCCCTGCCCTCAATGAGAACCTCAGTTGGTGGGGTTCTTTACCTAAAGGAGTGGCCTAAGCTCTCATTCCCCAAAACTTTGAGCCCACAGTTGTCCTGCCTTTTTTGGTTTCTGTAGTTTTCCATTAACCTTTGCTGTTGTTGCATTTTTCATTAAACTTTACTAAGATGGGTCCTGTGAGGGTGAATCTCTGCCCCTTCAATGCTGGAGGCAATCCAATGGAATCCACCTGCCAGCAGAGGACTAGCTGGTACCGTCAGGAATGTGCCGTATCAAGGATGAACATGATCTCTGCGATTAGGCACTCAGCAGCAGTGTTAGGTCCATCTTGGTAAGAGGAAGTACACATTGCTGAGACCATGCATAGACCCTATGCCTGCCACCCTGGTTCCTCTCTTCATAGGCCCATTGAGCAAGCACCAGGGTGGCTGTGGAGAGAGGCTGACTGACATCCAGAGTATGCCCCACCTATTGTGAAGTGTCTCCTCGGCAATGGATGCCTTTTGGCGGGCATTCACACGTACACTACTATCTTCATAGTCTGTGTCCTTTCAGGGAGGTCCATCGCATGCCTCTTCTCCAGTCTTACTTGCCATCAACTGTGATGTGGTAATTTTATGTGTCAACTTGGCTTGGCCACAAAATGCCCAGAAACTTAGTCAAACATTATTCTGTATATTTCTGTAAGAGTGTTTTTTGGATGAAATTAAGACTTAAACCGGTGGAGTATGAGTAAAGGAGACTGCCCTCCATCGTCCAATCCGTTGAAGGCCTTGATAGAACAAAGACTGATATCTACCCGCCCCCACTCCAAGCAAGAAGGGACTTTGCCAGCAGATGGCCTTTCAACTCAAACTACAGCTCCTCCCAGAGTCTCCAGCCTGCTGGCCTACCCCGTTAGATTTTGGACACAAAAAGCCTCCACAATCGCATGAGCCAATTCCTTAAAAATGTCTATCTGTCTGGGCACCTGGGTGACACAGTACGTTAAGCATCTGACTCTTGGTTTCAGCTCAGGTTGTGATCTCAGCATCATAAGATGAAGCCCCAAGCTGGGTTCCACACTCAGTACAGAGTCTGCTCAAGTTTCTCTCTGCCCCCGCCTCTACCTCTACCCCTCTCCTCTGCACACATGCATGCTCTGTCTCAAATAAATACTCTTTTAAAAAATCTACCTACCTACCTACCTATTCATGTACCCATGTTGGTTCTGTCCTCTGGAGAACCATATTACTCCAGTCTTCCATTCCTGTTCCTTCCAAGTCCTTGCCCATATGGCCAAACCATTAACAACTGATCATGAATCAATAACCAGTAGATTCATACTTCTGGCCATCTCTAACTCCAGAAAAATCAAACACATTGCCAAAAGTTCTGGCCACAAGGAAGATTTTTTTCTTTACTGCTGACCTTCAAGTTCATCCCTGAATGAAAGTCATGCTGCCTTGTAACTCTGGGGAAGAATCAGCATCTTATCATGTAGATCCATCTATAAACCATGCTTGAGATTTTCATCCTCAGTAAAGACCATCCCAGGAAGCCCTGCACATGGGGTGAGAGAGAGGAGGCATTGCACCTGGAATTGGTGTGAAAAGAACACGAGTCACCTGCTTATGCGGCTTAGTTATATCTTCCACACTTGCCTGAGCTTGGACTCCTCTCTACCATTTCCATTTGATGACATATTGATGCTGCACATATCCAACCTTACAACTCAGGCGGGGATGTCCAATGACACCCAGGTTATTGGGAAGGTCGGCAACTCAATCCCATACTTAGGTGCTAAGTTTCTACCAAAGCCCAACAGCAAGCCAGAGCTATTTCTTCAAGTGAGAGTAGGTATTTCAGAAGAGGGTATATGGACATGCTCCACAGTCCTAGAACGTGGACTGTGATGATTCTCCTACCAGTGCTTTCCAGAAGCTCCATAGAGCATCCCCATTTGCCATAAACTTCAATTATCAGATGACTCCTACCCCAGCCACTGTCTAACTGCAAGTGCACGAGAGACCCTGCACGGTATCACTGTGAGATCCAATAATAACTAGGGACAGCCATGCTGCAAGAGCGGACCCGGACAGCCTCCTGTCTGGTTTCCCTGCATCTTCTCCGGCCCCCTCCAATTTGGAGTCCATGTTCTGGACGGAGGGGCATTTTCAAAACACTGACTTGACAGGACACTCATCAGTGGCTTCCTGCTGCTCTCAGACTATGCCCAAACCTTCAGAGGACCTCCCCATTTTACCTGTATCTGCATTCAGGATTCTGGGCTTCAAACCCCATCAATCTAGCCCAATTCTAGGCAGTGCTGTCTTCCCCCCATGCCACAGCCTTTTACCTGGCTCAGTGCTACTCATCCTTCAGGTTCAGCTCAAACGCCACTTCCCTCAGGAAGCCTCCTGAGATCATGTGGCCTGTCCGAAGGTTCTCACAGAACAACAGACCTCAGTTTTGTGCCTGTAGCGCTGGCTGTAAATTTAAACTCTTTTGAGTGACTTACTTTATTAATGTCCTGTCTCCAAGAAATGATAGGCTCCATCAGGAAGGGTTTGCAAATATTCTGCCATTTTAACCACAGACCCCAGCAGAGGGCTCGGTGTACAAGGGTTGTTTGTGTTTTCCAATGACGAGAGAATGGTGAAGTAAGGGCCCCGGGCTGGGATGGATGGGAGCTGGAGTGAAGATGCCTTACACACCAGTGTCTTGATGCTGGTCCCACATACACAGGGGACACGAGTCAGAGACGACGGTCTCCTTCCTTTGGGTCCCATTTGCTCTGCCCAGGACAAAGCTCCACTTGGGACTGGGGAAGTTCATCAAAAAAGCAGAGAACTTGATTTCACAATACTGGTTGGGCTGGCAGTTGGCAGTGGGGCACTGACAGCCTGCTGTTTGGGGCTTTATTTTTAGTTTCTGGATGTTTTACTGTATTTGGTAATTTCTCAAAACTGGGAAAAAGCACTGCCTGGCTTCACTTACTCTGCTCCTGGGTCAGGACAGCCAGAACTGCTCAGGAAAGGAAAAGTGGAAGAAAGAGGGACTGAGCTGGGGCTGGGGTGAGTGCTCAGGCTGAAGCACCCTACAGGCCAAAGGAGATGTTTCAAAGAGACTTTGATCCTGGTAATGTGGGAGAGCTGGGCCCATGACCCAGCAGACTCAGGGCATTGACACCTGGCCCCACCCTAGGCTGTCTGCCATGCCTTCTTTCCCTATAACCTTTAGTTCAGCAGCATTAACGCTCCCTTCCCCCATGCCCGCCACAGTGCCAGTCCTGAGCCCTAAGAGGGAACACCTGCTTGCAAGTGTTTGCTTGCAAGATGCCCACAATCTGGCAGGAGAGATGGCACCCGCCATAGACCCCCTTCCTTTAGGCCCTGCTGGAGTCTAGAAAGCACGTTCACCACCCACAGCTGAGCTTAACATTATGAGCCACAGTAACTGAGAATTTTTCAGGGAAAGTGCCAATCAACCCAATTCTAACTGGCTTAAGGGGATGGTGGGTGAGGTGGGGAATCCTATTAGTGGCTCATAAGTGAAGAGTCCAAAGATTGGGAGGGGACTTGCTTAGGGTACACTTTGATTTTGAGCTCAAGGGCCACCCCCTGCCCCCACTTGCCTTCCTCGAACCTTGCTTTCTTTCTCCTCAACCCTCAGTCAGACCATCTTCTGCACGAACTTCATTCCCCCACTCCCCGTCACTCTCCTGTGACAGAGCTGCAGAAACAGCTACGACACCCACACACCCCAGCTTTTCCAAGAAAGGCAGCAGCGTCTTCCCAGCATGCCCAGCACATGTCTCCCTGGACCTCGTTGGCTGTAACCGAGTGGGGTGCCTGCCCCTCAACCAGTCACTGGCAGGGAAAGGCTTGGCCTTGTTCGGCTTGGAGGTAACATGGCGGCCAAGGCTTCCCTGATGGGGAGTGGAGGAGGCCTTCCGGGGAGAGACTGCTAGAAGAGGAAGGATGCCCGCGAGGCGGGAGGCTGGTGACCTTCCTCGTCCCCATGGTGCCCAGGGACGTCAGCGAGAGTGAAGTTTCTGAATGCCTTTTGTTGCTAAGAGAATGGAGGGCCATCTTGGGCAAAGGGATGGGGTAGACGGAGATCCTGCATTCACAGGAGGGTTCAGTAATGTTCAAAGCCAGCTAGAGAGCTGAACAGAGGGAGCCCTTTGTCCAGAATAAGGAGCGAGAGCAAAGACAGGTGAGTTAGAGGGAAGCTGGGGTTTCCTGCTGGAAGAATAGACAAAACAAAAAAGTATGCAGCAACTGGGGAGTCCTGTTCTAAGGCCGATGGTACTCGGCAGTCAGGACAGCTGTCAGAGCGAGGTTTATGGGTTGGACGGACCCTTAACTGGTGCCACCAGCACCCAAGAGAAGGCTACTTTCGGGCGCCTGTTCAGGAAGAGCCTGAATCCCTTCCAGGGCCACACCTGGACTTTCTGTCAGGCTGCTCTCATTACACTGCCTCTTCCCTGGGACCTCTCAGCTCAGGCCAAGGTCTCATTAAACCTGTATTTTCCTTTTCAAGATGTGTGAGATTTCTTGCATGAATGGACAGAGGTGTGGGTATAATAAATAGAGGATCTCTTACAGATCCCATCATCTTGGCCCTCCCTGCGTAGGAAGGGCCAAGTTACTCCTGGCCATGCTGTCTCTGTAGGTCTCCCCTACAAGCATTATTCTCTGTGCAGATTGGATCCTACCTATATCCCACTCTCTTCTCTCATCTCTGAACCCTGCAGAACTCACTTCGCAGGCAGCTAGATTCTGCACGTTCTTAAAAAGCTAGTTGAGACAAAGTCCATGTGATTATACCTGGCCCATGTGAAACCAGGGGTGACTGGCCTCTGGTATTCCCCTAACCTGACAGATTAGGGCTCATATGAGTGGTCAAGGGGGCAGGAAGGGGTTCCCAGTACTGGCTTTGGGCTGGCAGCGGTATCCATGGCCTTGGGGGCTTGTCTGGGAGGGAGAAGGTTAGTGGGCTATGCAAAGAGCAAGGAACTAGGTCCAGGATGATAGAAAACCTGGTTTGAGGAGGGCCTCACACTAGCTCTCAAGGCCTTACTGACTCTGCTGCACAGCTCCTGTCTGGAATGGGTCAGGGAAGACAGGACAGACCAGGGAAAAAAGGCTCCCAGCCATTCCAAATGGACGTCTCTTATACTGAGGAGGGTTCCTCAGTTCCTCACTTTGAGGAACCTCACTCTTTCCTCTTATTTTACTCACAATTCTGTGGGAAGTCCAGGTCCTCCAGCAATTCTCACTGATGAGCTTTGTTCCCCTGAGACCACCCCCGCCCCGCCCCCGGCCCCGTGTGTGCCTCATGGTAATTTCCCTCATGGTCTGAATCCCTGCTTTGGACTTTTGGCCTCCTGGGTCCCCACAGGACTTGAATTTCCCAAAGGCAAAGACTGTGGCTTATCCACGGTGGTCTCCTCACGTTGAAGCCCACACCTGGTGTGTGGGAAGGTATCTAATAAATGTAGAATCGTGCCTTCCTTAGTGAAGAACAGGGAATTTGGAACTTGGCAGGGGCAGGGAAGAGGACTACTGATTGGAGTGTTACCGCCTGGTGTGAAGGAGGAGACGGAAAACCACCCAAAGCAGACACACAATGACTAGAAGTTCACAGAAGGCAAACAGCTCTGCAACTTTGGGAGCCTCTGAGGCAGCAGCCAACTTGAAGGACAGTGTTGCTGTTACTGAGGGCCCTGGGGCACTGAGCAAAGGTTAGCGACAGAAGAGTGCGGAGAGATTGCAAAAAGGTCTCAGTCCCCACAAGTGGTTGCAAAGGGAAGGTGTGGTTGTTTCAAAGTTTGCTTCTGTCAGGATCACACTCTCAGCTGTCTGAAGCCTGCTCTACACACAGCTCCTCCCCATAAGGGTCTCCAACAGCCCAGATGTTTCTTGAGACAAACTATTGTCTCCTGTCTGGCTTCTAGACCCTAAAGGGTGTCACTGGTTTTTCAAGCCTTTTTCAGGATTTTCAAAAGCCTCATGGGCAAAGCTCACTGGGGAACCCAAATGTTAACATCCTTGCTATGGGCTGGAATTAAATCAGTTCCATGTGGTAACAGTTATGCAGTCTGATGAGTAGTTATGTGTGTCCTGGTTCATAAAACAGGGACTGACAGCGTGTCCTCTCTCCCAGCACCCAGATTGGTAGGCTCTTGTGGAATTATTAATCCTGATCAAGTCCATTTTCTGAAGAAAAACCACATGGAGAATGAGGTGGAAATATGAAAATGTCTTTGGGCTGTGAGGGAAATGACACGTAACTTCCCTCCCAAATAGTTTCCTCCAGGAACCTGAGGGCAGGAAATCTGTGTGGAGGCCCATTTGTGGTACAGTCACCCCTGGGTGGTCAACAGGGAGCACAGCCCCTGTAAGCACAAGCAAATGGCATCTCCAATAAAACCTCCATGTGGGGGAGGAGAAGAGAAGCCACGCATCTTCTAAATTGTAGGCTGGCCATTGCTCTGGAAAGCTGTGCAGCAGAACACAGGGAAGGGGAAGGGCTAGGGGCTCCTTACCCAGTGTCTCACAGCCTCACTTTCCCCCTTCCCTGCAAAAAAGGTAATGAGGTGGGGCCTCCTGGGTAGGCCCATAAGAATGAATGAGACAAACCTGACCACAGGAACCTTTGCTTGCTCTGGGTCCTTTCTCTTGTCTGGGGCATGTCAGCGTGGCCACACAGTGAGTGGTGACAAGAGCATGGGGCACATGGACAGCAGGTTGTTGGATGTGGCCTGACTGGCATGGATTGCTCCTCCTTAGCCACCTTGTCCCCAAATAGGCTTTGGAAGTTACCAGGGAAACTGGGAACCATCACAGGTTTATTTCCAACACCTGGAAACTCCTTTAAAAACATCTGTCCTTTTTCTGGTGGCTTATTGATATAAGACACCCTTCTATAGAAAGGGAAAAATACATGAAAACTTCGTGGGGTAAGGAGGATGGATGTTCATATTTATCAAGAGGCTAGTAAATATTCATATTTAATTGTCATAATGATAGTTTTTCTGCTTATTTTACAGTGTGGAAACTGAGGCTCAGCAAGGTAAACCTATGTACTTAGGATGACACAGAAAATTCCAGAACCAAAGCATGGGCTTTTTGCCTTAAATGTCATAGGGCCTTGGAGGTATAGCATGTCTGGAGGCTATGGGGATGTGTAAGGACACAGGCAGGGTGGAGAGAAGGAGATTGCCGTGAGAAGCTTCCCTCAGAGCCAGTGCCTAGAGCTAAGGAATAGACTTTCCTAAGGAATAATATTTCCCGCTCTCTGGGCTCTTCATGCTTCTTGCACCTCAGACCTTGTAGCTGGGGGAGATGAAGTAAATCTCTCAGAATTTTCTTTAGTGTCTATTGATGGCAAACTCTCTCAAGTGATGTTTGTTTGAAAACATTTTCATGGTGCGCAGTCTAAAATTCCAGGTTGGCAGTTCTTTTGAACAAACTTAAGACAATCCACTGTCTTTTAGCACCTTTGTTACCGATGAGATGTCATCTGTCAGTCTGTTGTGCTTTCCTCTCTGTCTGGCTTGGTGATCTTTGTCTTTGGAGTTCTGTGGTTTCAGTATACTATGTCTTAGCTGACACTCTCCTTTTATTCAGCCTGCTTGGGGCTTGTTTGAATTTCTTAAATCAGTGTATTGGTTTCTGTAATGATTAATCTTCTGTGTCCAGGCGACCCTCAAGCTTTGTCTAAACTGTGGTGCATAACACTAGTCTAAATGTCACTGTGAAGTTTCTTGTGATGTGCTTACCATTACTAGTTTGAATCAGTAGACTTTATGTAAAGCAGGTTACACACCAGAATGTGGGTGACCTATTCCATCAGTTGAAGGCCTTAAGAGCAAAAACTTAGGTTTCCTGGAAGAAGGAGTCTACCTCAGGACTACCACAGAAATTTTGCCCCAGCTTCTACCCTGCTGGTGGGCTCTGTGAATTTTGAACTCAAGATTGTAGCTTCAACTCTTGCCTGAGTTTCCAGCCTGCAGCCCTGCTCTGCATATTTCAGACTTGTCAGTCCCCACAATCATGTGAGCCAATTCCTTCACACCCGTCGCCCTCTGCTGGGAGAACCATGATGAAAACAGTGTTAGTCAAGTCTGGAACTTCTTGGCCATCCCCTGTTCGTTCGTTCTTTCGTTCTTTCTTTCTTTCTTTTAGGGACTCCATTGAGATTTAAGGTTTACTTTTCCTGCTCTATTTTCTATCTTCGTTTACCTCTATAACGTTTCTATTTATTTGTCAGAGTTACAATTCGAATAATTTCTTTAGATTTAGATTTCCAAGTGGCTAATTCTTTTGTTAGCTGAGTCTGATTTACTGCTAAACCCATTCCTTGAGTTTTAAATTTAGTATAAATATATATAAATATACACACACGTGTGTGTACATTTTTGTGTATGTACATGCACACACATATGTATATGTATGTATACATATATGTGTACATATGTAATATGCACATATGTGTATGTGTGTGTACACACACAACATATATATCCCCCCAAGAAGTTGACTCTTCTTTCAGATTTGTTTAGACATCCAATATAGTCTTTTCTACATACACACTTTTCAAGTGTGCCTTTTATTTCTATAAACATATTAAATAGAATCTTTTATAGTTGTGCCTGATAATTCCATCATTGGAAGCCCTCTGGGTCTGTTGATGCAGCCTGCTGTTTCTACTAAACCTCACTTATGGTGTCTTGTTTCTTTGAATACTCAGTTGTTGTTGACTGAATCTGCTCATTTTCCTTCAACTTTACACAGATCACTATGAATTAAAATTTCAATCATATTTTCTCTGTGAATTTGGGCTGCAAACTCACATAAAGTTTAGCTCATGCTTCCTAATATTTTTGAAGATTTATTTATTTTAGAGAGAGCATGTGTACACACAGAGCGGGGGCAGAGGGAGAGAGAGAATCTCAAGCAGACTCCCTGGTGAGCTCAATCCCAGGACCCCAAGATCATGACGACCTGAGCCAAAATCAAGAGTCGGATGTTCAATTGACTGAGACACCCAGGAGCCCCTCATGTTTCCTAATTTTAGGGGTGAGTTTTCCCAGTTTTATTGGGGGGTTGAGATAGTCAAATTTTCTTACAGCATCCTTGGAGAGAAGGTGGGAACAGCTGGGTTTGCTTCTAGTTCACGCTCATTAGCCCCAAGGGTATAACTGGGGCCCCAGTTCTGTGGAGGATTTCGTGATAGATTTCTCACCTAGGTGGATCCTGGGCTTGATCTCTTATACCTTAGGCTTTTAAAGGATGTTAAACCAAACTCAGCCAAGCTCACCTGTTTCAAAAAGTCCTTTCAGGGCTCTGTTTACATCTCTGAATTTCCATATCCACTCAGTTCCTGGTCCAAGAATGCTTTACCTTTTGGTCAGTTCAATGATTTTTCTAAGAAGTTATTTTATCCTAGATTTTTAGTTGTTTTCAGTGGAAGGAATAATCCAGTTACCTAGACACTCCATGTTATTGGAAACTGAAGTCTATATTTTTAAATGGCAAACCTTGCACTTCTGGGATAAACCCAAATCTGTCATGACATAATACATACATTATTGGAATGAGTTTACTGATATTCTGATTATTTACATCCTTGTTTTATGGTTGAGAATGTCCTCTAATTTTTCCTTCTTATCCTACCCATGACTGGTTGTTTAAAAATCCTGGTAATACCACTCTTTAAAAAATGAGTTGGTAAGTGTTCTCTCCCTCTCTTCTACACCAACACCCAGGGAGCAAGAGAGGATGGGACTTGTCCAAGGCCACATAAGTTTTATGGCCCAGGTCAGGACTAAGTCTCCTGTCCCTGAACCCAGGGCTCCTTTGGACCCATCAGTGCCACCAGCCACACAGAAGTCATACCCTGGTCACCACCTCTGCACTGAGTATCCAGGTCAGGAAGGTTCTTAGTGAATCAATAGAAAACAGATGTATAAATGGATGGATGATGGATGCATGGATGGAGGATGATGATGGATGCATGGATGCAAGGATGGATGGAAGGAGGATGGATGATGGATGGATGATGGATGATGGATGGAGGGAGGATGGATGATGGATAGATGGAGGGAGGACTGATGATGGATGGAGGGAGGATGGATGATGGATGGATGGATGGAGGACTGATGATGGATGGATGGAGGGAGGATGGATGATGGATGCATGGATGCATAGATGGATGTAAGGAGGATGGATGGAGGGAAGATGGATGATGGAGAGATGGAGGGAGGCTGGCTGGCTGGCTGGCTGGGCTTTCCCCACTCTTAGCTCAGTAGACCATCATGAAGTGAGTCAGTGCTTACACCCAGCCTCAAGCCACCTGTTTGGCTCCATTCTTCAATGACTGGGAGGTCCTAAGATCTTTTAACCCAGCGTCCCTTTAGGATGTGACCAGAGTGAACATGCTCACCATGGTGGTCAGCCCATGGCAAATGCAGGATATCCCATCCTAGACAGCAAGGTCAGGGCTTCCTTACCTGGATTGCACCAAGGCCCTGGGGCCTTTTGGTGTGTGTGGTGGTGGAAGTGGGTTCCTGTCACCTGTCCTCCCAACCACTGCTGAGATGCCCATCAGCCAAACCTGGTGACTCATGGAGGCTTGGGTCTCTGTTCACTGTAGAGGTGATGTCACATAGCATGGGGTCTGGTCCTTAAAGCACTGCAGATCCCCGAGAACCTCCCTCCTCCCCATCCTTGAGTTGGGGAAAGCCCTTCCACTCCTCCATGCCAGGTTTTCATTTCTTGCCCCTCCCCTGGCATCATTCTCACTGAGTTTACTCTTTCGAAAGTAAAGCCAGGAGAGGAAGCTATCTTCAGGTAGATTCTGCTTCTGCTCTGTCACCTGCACCCTCCAGCCAAGGGGACATGGCAGGAACGACTTCTTGGAACTGGAAAAGAAAAAGGATCGGGAGGGAATACAAATGGCACCTCAAGAAGGCAGCCCGTCCTATGGGCTCTGCAGAGGTTCCGGTGGCTGGAGCTTCTTGTACAGGCTTCCCAAGAGTGGGCCTCCCTGCCTGGCTCTGCCCTCAGTGCCGGCACAGCGGGAGCCTGAAATCTCGTGAGCCAGTGAGCATGGACACTGGCAAGTGCTACACTTCAGGGAATGTCAAACATTTACTAGCACAGCCCTGGGCAAGAGCCATGGCTAATTAGCAGCAGGGATGGGAGGGGCTGGACTGAAATCCAGAGTTGGGATAAAGCCAACAAGAGTCCCTCTTCTTTGCCAAGTTTATTTTATTAAAATATACAGGACTGAATATTGGTGGGCGCTGAGAACAGGAACCACCCTCCCAGGCCGCACCCCAGGGAGATGCTTCTGCCATGCAGACATGCGGCCAGTCCGCATCCCAGCGTGGGAGACAGACCCCTCCTGTGTGGACGTGTAGCCAGTCTGGCCCCAGGCCAAGAGGGGCAGGGGCATGGTGGTGACCCTCTCCTATGGCCTGGGCCCCTTAGAAGCACAGCTATGCCAGCTGGGAGGGCTGGAGGTGGGCGGAGGGGGAGAAGATCCCTGAGCCAGGGAAAGCTGATGCCCTCCTGGAGGAGGGAAGACCCCCCATTTCAGTCAGACTGGAGATGGGGTGTCAGTACAACTCCGAGGGAGAGGACCACCTGTGTGTGTAGGTGCCAAGGGGTCCCCGTGACCAAACCAGGCCAATCTCCATGGTGTCCACCATTCCACTTTCCTTTGAGGGCCCTGCTCACACCCCTGGGCCAGGCCTGAGCAGAGAGAGGGTGGCAGCCGGTGGAATGTATTATATGGGAATGTTCCTCAGAAAGGGCTGGGTTCCTTCTTGGGGAGGCCTGGGCGGAGAGCAGCCTCTCTCTTTCCTAGAAGTTTCTGTTGACCTCCCACTCAGCCTCAGGCCCCTCAGCCCTCACTCTTGGCTCTGCCTTCAGGCTGACAGGAGCCTCCATCCCCAGAGAGGAACGCAGACAAGGACAGTCCCTACGATTTGTGCTTTTGAATGTTGGTGAGCCGGGCTGGAATGGGGATGGACTTTGAGGCCGCAGGGCTCTGAGGCACAGAATGGACCCCCATGCTTCTTCTCCAGAGCTACCTGATTGGGGCCACCATGACCCTGGCCTCAGCCTACCAGGAGAGCCTGATCTTGGAAAACCAGAGTGTCCTTGGCTTCCTCTGTGGGCTGCAGCCTGAGCAGCTCTGGGTGCTTGTGCTTTCTGTATGGGCTTGGGGGAGCCTGTGTAGAGAGGGCTGGACACATCACGTTAGGACCCTAACCAGGAAGTGGTAGTGGGGGGCTCATTCAAGCTGGAGGCCAAGGGACACAGGAACAGACAAGAAAGGAGGGAGAAGCTCCTTCTCAGGCCTGCTCTGCCACCTGTGCTCCCTGGCTGCCAGTCCCTGATCCTTCTGACCTCTTCTTAGGACCTGTTCATGACCTTGGGGTTGAACACTCTAGTGCCAGAGGGGTATGGGCAGCCCCACCCACTTCATTCCCACTGGGCTCGGACTGGGGCAAGGGAAGGCTTCCTCTATTGCAGCGGACTTGGCAGACAGTTCCCCTAAGAGTCTCCACCAAGAAACCTAATCCTGAGCTTGAGAGGCCCCCTTCCCAGGATGGAGATAAGACAGTCCAGTGGCCTCTTACCGCTGGAGCTTGCCAGTGGAGTGACAGGCATCCTGGGACCCCAGGGAAGTGTTTCCAGGAAACAGCAGGCCATCTCCATTCCTACCTCTTTCCCCGTCCCAACTCTCTTGACCCTACTGCCGGGCAAGCGTCCTGCGGTGACAAGAATTCTGGGAGTGTAGTTGGTGGGCAGGGGAGTGGCTGGGGGACAAAAAGGCCAGAGTAGCCCCCACAACCTGGCCGGTGTGGGGTGGGAAAGAAGGGTGATGGGAGGGAGGGGCAAGGGGACTCACAAGAGAGGGGCCTTTTGGAGACTGGACCCTCTTCTGTAGGGGACCTTGAGCACTTTCCAGACAGTACCTCGCAGCCAGCAGCCTGCAGACATGGCTCACTCAGTGCCCACTCTGGGGGCAGCCCCACTGCACTGGCCTGGACAGGGGCTGGCCCCAGGTGGTACGGCTCTCGTCACCTGGATCCGGCTCCCAGCCAGCCAGACTCAGCCCCTCCCTGACCTCGGCACCCCCTCTCCCAGCCCAGAGGAATAGGCTCTATGTGTGTGTGTCTAGAGCAGACTGTTCACTTTTTGCAAATATATTAGAAAAAAAGTTTCTCATGGAAGCTGCTCCCGGCAGGACTGAGATTTGTTTGGGGGCAGAGGTGGCACTGGCCACTCAAGGACTCCTCCCCACCGCCACGGCCTAGATGACGTTCTCAAACAGCTGCATGGAGCTCATGATGTTCTCATCCTGTGTGGAGAGAGGAGGAGGGACCCGGTCAGACCCCTGGTGGGCGGCGCGGGCCATGCCCACACTGATCCTACCCTGAGCGGATTCCTTCCAGGGACTCGGAAGCCCACAGTGACCGCTCTGTCTGTCTCCCTGGGGTCAGGGGTAGCTGGTTGGGCCCAGCCTCTCTTCAGCCCCGGAGCCCGACTACAAGCACCTCCGGGGGCTGCTGACCTGCGGACAGACAGACTTCCTCGGCTGCACTCAGGCGGAGGCCAGAGGCCCCTGAGAGGCCGCTCTGGGAGTGAGACGGGGAGGCACGTGTCATGGCCCCCAAGGGTGCTCTGAAGAGGAAGGTCAACAGCAAGGCCAGGGGAGGCTCCACGCACCTTTCTTATAGTGTGACCCCGTGCTGCGGGCCCAGGGGCCCAACCATCCTGTTGGTCTGCGTCTGCCCCTCTGATGTGAGGCCCTACAGGGCACTCTGAGGGATGGTGAGCCCGTGGGCTGTGGGCTGGCAGAAGCGGGTGGCCAAGGGATGGGCTCAGACCAAAGTGGCAACATGAAGTCTAGAGGTCGGGAGGGGCTCGGGCTGGCAGGGGCAGGACCCTGGGTGTCCTCGACTCCCCATGCCACCTACCTTCTGACAGGTCTCCAAGAACTCATCAATGGTCACCACCCCATCCTGATTCCGATCCATTTTCTGTAACCCAAGCCATGGCCTCAGTTAGTCTGTGGGGCCCCTCCATCCCAACCTGTCCCCTCTGTCTTCTATGCTGGATCCGGACCACATGAAGGGCCCTCCCCGGCTACCTCCATGTCTAGCTGTCCTCTCCAGCACCTCCCTGGCCTGCTCCCCACACCCAGCCACTTCCCAGCAGCCTTCTTGGGCTTACACTTCCCGCAGTGTGTCCCCACGCCCCTCTGACCCCCTCACCTCCCCGGCGGGCAGCCAAGGCGGACGGAGCAATGGACGCACAGCACAGGCTGCCAGCAGATGGAAGGTGGAAACTTCAGCCCCTTTCGTCCCCATGGACACGGAGCAAGGTCACCCCAACCCCACTCCTCCTGCATGGTTTTTCTGCAGGGGCTGGGAGAGCTCTTGGAAGGCACTAGAACACGGGCCTGGGGTGTCAACTGCCCCGGAATCCACAGGCCCTGGTGTGCCCCAAGAGGAGGCTCAGTGGGTTGGGGAGTGGAGGTGATGTTTTTATTTGCTCCCTGGGATCCTGACAACCAGCCCAGTGGGGGATGCAAGGTTAACCTCCTCATGGGGAGAGGTGGGCTCAGAGAGGGGGAGTGGCCTGCCCAGGGTTGTCCTAAGAGGGGGAGCCCATCCCTCCCCCATCCGCCCTTCTTCTCAGGGTCCGGGGCTAGAACTCTCACCTGGAAGAACCTCTCCACGTGCTCCAGGGGTGCATCCTCCCGCAGGACAGGGTACGTGTGGCGGCCCATCATGTCATAGATGGACTTCATAATGGCCAGCATCTCCTGGAGGGGGGGCCGGGGCGGCTGGCATGAGCCCGGCTGCGAGGATGTAGGGACATACCAGGGCCCAAGGGGAGAGGCTGCCTCTAAGGAGGGAGGGAGCAGGAGGGGAGCCCCAGCTGGACGGAGATGGGCTCACCCCCATCTAGTGTACCAAGCGCAAGCCTCTGACTCTCCAGAAGCTGGAGCTAGATTTTAATGTGCCATCTCCAAAATCTGAAACTGTAGCAACGCTTCATATACAAGAAAATGTTTGGGCCAAACAAAACCAGACTATAGGCCAGTATGGCGAAGACCCACACCTGCCTGAAAGAGCCACACTGTCCCCCTGACTGGGCGGAGCCAAGGCCAGCTCCTCCCACCCTCTGTCCCCAGCTTCTCCACTGTGTCTCCCTCAGGATCTCCCTGTGAGGAAAAAATGACCTGAGAATCTTTATCGAACTAGACCGAGCTGTGTGGGGAAGGGCACAGACCAAGCCCCATGCCCCCTGCACCCAGGCATCCAGGACCAAGAGCCTGGAGAGGAGGAGAGTCCCCTGGCTGCTGTCCCCACCAGGGTGGAGGCCAGAGCCATGTCTCTGAACAGGAAAGGTCTGAACAGAAAAGGGAGACAGGGCCAACAGGGCAGCAGGGGAGCAGCGGAGAGAGACTGGGTGTGTGGTGCCAGCAACAAGGGAGAGGGACCCCCACCGCCCTGTACCTCTTTGGTGATGTAGCCGTCCTTGTTGATGTCGTAGAGATTAAAGGCCCACTTGAGCTTCTCATGGACTGTTCCTCGCAGAAGGATGGAGAGGCCGACCACAAAGTCCTACGGAGGGAAGGGAGGGTGCAGAGTGACAGCCCCATGCCCAGTCTTCATTTCCACTTTGCCGTGTGGCCTCACACCCCTGTAGGTGAGGAGCCTTCCTTACAGCGCAGGCAGGTGTCTGTTAGATCAATAGTATGAGTGTATGCGTGAGTGTGTGCGCGTATGCATGTTTGTGTGTGTGCGCGCACGTGTATGCGTGAGTGCGCATGTGCATGCGTGTTTGCATGAGTGTGTTTGCGCAAATGTGTGAGTGTGCATGTGTGTGTGTGTGAGGGTGTACATGTGCACGCATGAGTATGTGTGCGCACGCGTGTGTGTGGTGGAGATGGCATGGTGGCTGGTCCTGATCTTCTCAAGTACAGATATTCAAATACGTGGTGTCTTAGACCCATTTAATGCATGAGTACAGGCAGAGAAGACCCACGGTGCTCTTTTAATAAAGGGGGTGCTCCACTTTTAGTTCACCAAGGATCTGCAGGTCAAGGTGCTTGAGAACTTACAGCTTAAAAGCTAAACTAACAGAGCTCAGCTCTGGGGTCACGGCATGCCCGTGTGGGGCAATCATTTCTGAGGTGTGCAGATAATTTATTATACTGTTTCATGAGTGTTCCAGCGGCTTCTGTGGGAAAACTCCAACTGCTCTCACAGTTGGTGGAAAGCAAGCCCTTTCTTCCAGTTCCTGGAAGGCTTGCAGGGTGAGCCGTCCTGCCCCATGGGGCCCTCCCAGGTTCTTCTGAAAGAAGGGAGCAGAGCCGGGCTGTCCTGGAACAGGGAGTGGAGGATGACAGACAAACTGCAGGGGGCCAGGCTGTGCACTAAGGGGTTGGGCTGCCCCTCGAATATCAGATTTTCCGGATCTGAGGGGGCCTGTACCTGGGAAAGGCTAAGGGAAACAGGAAAGCAACCTTGAAAAAACAAAACTTATTCCAGGAGGAAAAAAACTTAAGAAAAATGAGTATAAGTAGAGATTAGACATCTGTCACCCCCCAAAAATAAGAATAGCATGCTACAAAAGGGGAGTAATTGAGAATAAGAAGGAGCTCTTGGGAATTAAAAATAAGAAAGCAAAATGACAGACTCCGAAGAGGTTTGGAAGAGCATGTGGAACCTTCCATAAAGTCACGTGAAAAGGAAAAATCTGGAAAAGAGAAAAGAGGGCAATGAGAGGTCCACTCCGGAGGTACCACCACTCGTGCACCAGGAATTCCTGGGAGAGTTGGAGGAGACGGAGGAAAGCAGACAGAGAAGCAAGGAAGGACTTCCCAGAATGGAAGGCTGGGAGCATCCTGGTCCTGCCGAGGCCAAGCATAGTGCACGGAAATGGCCCACTGGGAAAGCCCCACCATGTGGCCTGCAGGCACTGGCTGTAAAAAGAGGATCCTACAAGCTTCCAGAGAGAAAAACACAACCAAACGGAACAAACAAAATCAGGTCCCGTACACAGGGTTAGGATTCGGCACGCTTTGCCTCTGGTAAGAAGCCGTCGAAGTGTGGCCACCGCCACGGGGAGGGAGGGCAACTTCCTGCTGCAGCTTTGGAACGCAATGAAGATGCTTCCAGACATCTAAAGCCTCAAAAGTTACCTCCCATGTTACTCTTTCATAGGAAGCTGCTCAGAGCTGTACCCCTGAAAAGGGAGAATAAAGCAAGGAAGAGGAAGATGCGGAATTCTGGAACCAAGGGACCCAACCCCAGGAGGAAAGAGGCTGAGGAGCGTCCCCAGGGAGGTGCCCATCCGGACCGGAGAAAGGCCTGGGGTTGAATTAATGATAAGATCACAGGTCACAGGCCCTGGGTAACTCAACAAACAGGACCACTGTTAACTGGCAGCAAAGTAAGAATGTGTGTGGGGAAGGAAAACGTAATCAGTTCACGCCATCAGAGCAAACCACAGTCCTTGTCTCACCTGAATCCTATCGTTCTGGAAAGCCAGGGGATATGGGAAGGGTGTGTATGCTCACGGGAGACCCAGCTCCTTGCCCCCGACAGTGGAAGGCCAGTAGTCTAGAACCGGGCAGCCACTGGGGACACAGGTGCTACCGGGGACACGGAGGCAAACGGTGGCAATGGGCTACAGTGGAAGGTGGCGGCTTCCTCGGGTGTGTGGGTGGGCGCCTCACGGCTGCTCCTTCAAAGTACACCCTGTCACTCTATCGGGCTCGTAAAGTCCATTGTGCATGTGTCAGTGAAGAAAATGTTAAAGGAGAAACAGGTGATGGTTCCTACCCGCCTCAGTTTGGGGAATCATCACTGAAGCTCTTGCATGAGTTAATGAAGAGGTACCACGTCCCCGAAATCACATCTCTGGGATCTGACAGACTTCCCCAATGGGACGCAAAGGTGTGGAGTCCCATTTTGAGGATGCAGGGGATGGTGAAGGCCCACATAGGGCCTCCCTTCTCATGCGAGTCACGGTGTGTGTGTGGGGGGGTGCCAGTACCACTATTCCTCCCCACTAACGCTGCCATCTTGTCTTCCCAGACCCAGGCCTGCCTGCCGCCTCACAGCCCTCAGAGTCAGTCACACCCATCTGAGGAATGTCTCCATTCTGTGTCCCTAAGTGTGCAGGTAGATCAGTGGTGATGGTACTAAGCCAGAGACGAGTGGGAATGTCCCCTGCGAGGCCACTTGGACCTTCCTCCAAAACCCACAGAGTACCCCATGTCCTGCCAGCAAACGTCCGAGGACTTGGTAGTCCTAAACTTCCAGCCCCGCACAGCACAGTTTCATGTGGGACTGTCACCAGCTGTAACCCCGACTCCAAGGCAAACGACGTCTCTCGCCTCCACAGCCCTTGCTCTGCCGTTGTGTCCCCGAGGCAGAGCCCGGAGAGCCTGAGGGGCCCTGCCGTGGCACAGTGACACAGGCCTCCGCTCCCACACCGAGAAGCCCCTGAGTGCACACGAGGGGTCTCCAGGAGAGTTCAGAGCAGGAGCTCAGCCAGAGCAGGGAGGCAGAGGATATGATGATGGTCTGCACGTTCTCTCTAGTTACTGCCCCCGCATGGGGTTTGGCCAGTGAATGACACAGGGAGGGGGTTCCTGCAGAGGGAGCTCAGGGAGAGGCAGCCGCCCCTTCCTCCAGAGGCACAACCAGCCCCAACGAGTGGGTTGAATGAGAAAGGCCCTGGATGTCATGGAGGGTTCTGGGGCATCGATCTGCAGGCACATGGCCTGGGCCTGCACTGGGGAGGCCAAGACCAGGCTCCCTCCTGTGGGGAGATCCCAGAGGACCCAAGAGGAACCGTGAAGCAAGCCAACCCTGGGGCGGGACGTGGGACCGCTGCTCCCGCTTGGCAAAGATGAAGTTGGCTTGGGTGCTGTTCTGTTTTCTGGTGCTCTTTTCGGTGAGGGTAGGGAAGTTATGGTATTTTACCATATTGATACACTTTAATTAACATGTGTCTTGTCTCTCAAGAATATACAACAAGGACTGGGGTCATTATAAATATCCAGAAGCGGACCTGACTTTCTGTTTTAGGGGCACAAGAGAAGACTCCATCTCAGGTGGGCCAAGGGCCACCCCCACCCCTCAGAGTCCTTCCTGCCACATGGACCCCAACCCATGGGGCACCCAGGATTAGGCCCTGCTGACTGGAAGATCCCCAAGGACACACATCCCCTCCTCTCTTTCTGAAAAGGCTTTCCTAGAACAGAATGCTGAAATCAAGATGGTCCTCAAGATAAACATGCACATTATGGAACCAGAGGAGCTGACCTCACGGCAAAGAAACCCACAGAAGCCCTTGGAAGGTCCTGGATGATGCCGGAAATGCCTGACCTTCTAAGAAGGCGCCTGGCAGAGGGTCTTCGGTACCAGTGCCCCCAACTCAGCCACTGACAGCACATCCCACAAAGACCTACCATCTACTGCCTGAAAGGGACCACCAGGCTCCTCCCTCAGGGGAGGAGAGCAAAGACCACGGCCGGGTTGGGTGACCAAGACCTTCCTGACACCTAACACGCACCAGGACCCTGGTGAGTTGTCAGCTGATTTCTGAACAAGAAAAACTCTCTCACAGAGCCCTGGTTGGGTCCATCACACGAGTCCTCCCCACCCTTCAGTTCTGGAAATCTTAGCTGTCCCCTCAAGGATACACAAGAGCCTGGTCACAGGGCAGGACAATCAGTTTTTCCTGTCAACCTTTGCGGTGCTTGGGTTTTTGCCACGGGCGGGTATCACTGAAGACAGGACAGATGACGACACTGGACTCACACAGGCACTAGCCCCGAGCCTGCAGCCCGGGGGCGGGCGAGGCCCCTGCGGCCACAGGACAAGGCTGTGGCGCCCCCTCCCCCGCGCCGTCCGTGTGCAGGCTGGCCGCCGCACAAAAATCAACCCAGCGGCATTACCGACGGGTTATTATTACACCCCAGTGCGTCCAGGGGCTTCCTGAGCCCGGCCAGCTCCCTCCTCTGCTTTCCTGTCAGCTGCCCTTGGCCCTGGAAGCTGAGCAGGGTGGTTATCGATCAGGCCGGGCTCTCAGCAAGGTTCTCCTCTCCAAAGAGGTTTCAGCTTTTCTCCTGTGGCTATTTTTAGGAGCCTGGGCTCCACAGACGGGGCCTCTCTCAAGTGGTCCCATGTGGCCAGCCAAGGTGGAGCCCACAGCGGGGCCAGCCCGCTTGCAGGCCCTGCAGAGGCAAGGCCCGGGGAGGGGGGGAGTGGGCAGGCGTCAGAGGTGGGCACATCACGCCTCACTCACCACACCCACTCAGGCTGCCTCACCTGCCTTGGAACAAAGGGCTAAATTCTGGAGCTGGAGCCTGAAATCCTGCTGGGAGCACAGACCCCTGAGTGTGTGCCCCCTTTTCAAATGCAATTTCACACTGGGTTTCTTCGGCCTCAGTGTGCCTTTGTAGGTCTCTTGGCTTGGTGGGATAGAATGGAAGAGAAGGCTGAGTGAGAAGGGGAGTGGGAGTCAGAAGGCCACATCCCATTGCCCTAGCTTCACAGTTAGGGCCAGGGCCAGCCCAGCACAGTCTGCTCCTTCTCTGAAGGACATATGGGACCATTCACACCCAGGATCGTGCCTGGCCACTGGAAGGCCTGAGAGAGGCCTCAGGGCAGGGAGATCCACCCCGGAGGGCTGCAGGGGCGGGGATGTGGGAGGTCATCGGGGACCTACCTCAAAGCGGATGGCCCCATTCCCATCAGCGTCGAAGGCGTTGAAGAGGAAGTGTGCGTAAGTGGTGGCATCTGGGGAGAGCAAGGGTGATCGCTGGGGTGTGTCGAGGCTCCCACCCAGGCAGCCCCGCGGTGGTTCCAGCTGCCTCCAGAGCTGGAGTTCCCCACCCTTCCACCAGGACAGAGGCAGCACCAGGCCCCTGACAGGCAAAGGGTGGAAGCAAGGATCCCCTCCCCGTAAAAGTGACAGCCACTGCTTATAGAGCTGCCACGAGGGGGATGTGGGGGTTTGGGGAAGAGCCAGGGGGCCTGGCCTCAGACTCACCTCCCTGAGGGAAGAACTGGGAGTAAATGAGTTTGAAGGTGTCTTCATCCACCAGGCCTGTGGGACACTCCTGCAGCAGGAAGTCACCCTTTAGTGACCTCAGCCATCCCCAGCCCCACACCAGACTGCACAGGGCCTGGCCTCTCTCCTCCCTCCGGGGATACTGCTGCCTGAGATACTGCTGGGTGCTACTGAGCCCCTGAGCTGGGGAAAGTCTGGCCTTGGAGCAGGGTAATGCAGGAGCGGTAAGTGGTAAGTCTCACGGTATGCTCCTTCCCTGTGTCAGCATTGGGAACACACAGAAAGGAGGATGGTGCCTTCAGAATACTGATTTGGGGAACTGACCAACCCCAGACAGCTCTCCCACAAAACTTAAGACCCATAAAGGCCCCTGGGATATTTGCTGAGCCATGGATAAGTTTCTAGAAGGTCTCTTTGGGTCAGGATCCCTCCTTCCTGGAGCCTGGGACAGGAGGACTAGGTGGGTCAGGGCCTGTCCCGGAGGCATGGGTAGCACTCACGTTCTTGAAGCCCCTGTAGAGGGACTGCAGCTCCTTCTTGGTGAACTTGGTCTGTGCCTGCAGCTGGTCCAATCCCTCCGGCTGGTGGCGCACTGTGGACAGCTCCAGCTCACTGTCGCTGCTATCTGGAAGAGGACACAGACCCAGGGAGGGTGGAATGAGTGCCCCTGCTCCTCTTCTAGCTCCAGTGTGGGAACTAGGCCATGTGCTAAGGTAGGGGTAGAGGGTTCTCCTTACGTGACTACCATGTACGTCCCCGCAGGCTGTGCACTACACAAATGGAGTGGCTATGATGGAATGACACACACTCAGAGGAGTTGTTCTTTATGGCTGCTCTGCTGTTTTCCTCCTCATGCAGAGTAGGCCCCTTCCACTTGCCTCATCTAGAGTGTCTTACCCTCTCAGCCACATGTGGGGTGGGGGCTGAGAGCTGGTCTTATCCTAGAGAGCCACTGAACAAAGGGATGTGGGAGAAAAAAAGACAGCAAGAGAAGCTCAATGGACCTCAGCCTTCGAGATCCAGTTCCTGGACCACCTCCTCCACGCTGCCCTCCCTGATTACTCCCAGGAATGGGAGGTCACCGCTCTTGGCCCAACCAGCCTAACATGCTGCTGCTTGGCTGCATTTGGTGTGAGGGTGTCAGTCCCATTTGCATAGGCCCATAGGGCAGGGACAAGACAAGACCTTTCCTTTAATAATAACACATCTAAATGTTAATTAACCATGATTATATTTGCAGGGAGGGAGGTCAATTTCAGGTGATCTTTACTTTCTTATTTATGATTTTTTTTTTTACATTTTTCTCATTTCTTTTGGTATAGCATGCATCACTTCTACAACACAAAATCGAGCTATCAACAAAACAGCACTGAGAGCCTTGCTAACAGCAGGCTCACATAATTACAGAACTTCCCACTGAAACGGGCACCACCATCCCCACTGCACTGCCACCACCCCTAGCCTCCCCTGGGGTCCTGCACAACAGTGACTGTGTGATTATCTCACGGCTGCTTGCTGGCTCCCACTGCTCAGGAAGGGCTATGAGCCGCCCTGCACCAACCACCTCGCGCCCACAGAGGCGAGTGCAGCACCAAGGGGGCAGCACTGCTAACCGGAACACACTGAGCCCTGTGCTGGGCTGCCCAGCACCCGGGCCTCTCCCACAAGTCCTGCTGGCTCTTGCTCAGGGCCACGTGCCCTGCAAGGGCCTGGCAATCAGGCTCTGTTGCCTTGGTCCACGCATGTTCCTGATCTCCAAGACAGCGCTTTCATACCTTTCTTCTCTTTAAATTCCCAGTGCCTCCTTCCCCATCCCTTGTCAGGTCGCTTCCTACATCATTGAGCAAACAGAAGCCCCGGAAGAAAATTTCTCCAAGCTCCCACCCCCATGTCTACCCATCTACCTGTATTGGCCCAAATATATCCTGCTTTCCCTCTTTCTCTGGGAACGAACTGTCCCGGTTGCTGGCCAAGGCAAACCGCTCCACCTGCATAGTGGGTCCCAACCCCCCTGTCTCCAGCATGAGACTGCAGCAAGCCTTCCCACTCTTTCCGTTTCCCTCATCTTCTTTTTGCTCTCCCTTCTGGGTCATTCCCACCACCAGGAGGACATACTGTTAAATCTGGCAATCCTTCATCAAATGAAGTATAGGCAAACCTTGCAAGCCAGCCACTCTACTCTGGGTAAACATCTCAGATAGAAGCTTAGCCAGCTAAGGGGACTGTACAGGATGTTCATAGCAATAATATTTTTGATGGGGGAGTTGGAGGCATCTCAGGGGTGCATCACAGGCAGGATTGGGGGGCACAACATGGAGGGTGCACGCCAGGGAGAACTGTGCAGTGGATTAAAGGGACACATAACATCATAATGGAGGTTAAAAATCAGTTGCCTGCTTCAACTAAGAGGCAGACATTTCAGAATGGATGAAAAAGCGAGAGACCCAACTATATGCTACTTACAAAAGGATACCCTTAAATCACAGATTTAATGTAAAATGTGCATGCAGATGCAAATTAAAAGAGTAGAATAGATTAGAAACCTGGTGTGGCTATATTACTAGTAGAAAAAGGAGACCTCAAGACAAAGGTTATGACTAGAGACAAAGAGGAATATTTTATAATGCTATAAGGATTAAATCATCAAGAAGACAGAGCAATACGAAACATATATATATACCTAATGACAACTTTGAAACAACTGAAGCAAAAAAAACATTCAAAACTAAAGGGAGAAACAAATAAACCACAGTTACAGTTGAAGATCTTAACATGCTTTCCCAGTAAATGGTACAAGTAAAGAAACAAAAGATTTGAAAAACACTATCAACCAATTTGATCAAATTAATATTTATAGACCCCTACCCCCAACAACTATAGAATACACGTCTTGTGGTTCCCAACATGTATCAGATGCTGGACTATAGAGCAAAACTCTGACCACAATGGTATCAAAATCTCAAAAAACAAGATAGGTTTAAAAAAAAAAATCCCAAATGCTTGGAAATAAAACACATACTTCTACCATACCCATAAGTCAGAGAAGGAAAGTCACAAGGACAGTCTTGAAATATTTTGCATTGAATGATAATAAAACCACAGCATACCAAAATTTTCTGGTTGCAGGCAAAGCTACATTTAGAGGGAAATTTACAGCTTTAAGTTACTTTATTAGAAAGGAAGATAGGTATAGAGTCAATGATATAAACTAGATCTAAGCTTTTCAGAATCCAGAAAGAAAGCAAATTAAGTTCAAAGTTATTAGAAGAAAGGAGATAATATAAAAGTAAGAGTGAAAATCAGCAAAAAGAGAAAGTAGACAAACATAGAGGAAAAACCAATAAAGTTGTTAGGAAACCCAATAAGCGAACCACAGGCGAGGAACACATATGTGTGGTACATATATCCATGGTGTGTGAGCCTTACATCTTATACAAAAATTCACTCAAATTGGAGCACAGATTTAAACATAAGACATAAAAATACAAAACTTCTAGGAAAACACACACACACACACAGGAAGAAACTTATGGCTGGGTTTAAGCAAACAGTTCTTAGACACACCAAAAGCATGATCCATAAAAGAAAAATTGCTAAATTGCACTTTTTATTTTATTTTTGGGTAAACTGTACTTTTTAATAACAAAACTTTCACTCTGCAAGAGATATGAGAGATAAAAAGGTAAACTACAGACTGGAAGGAAATATTTGCAAATCACATATCTGACAAAGGATATCTAGATTATATGAAGAACTCTAAAACTCAATAGTAAGAAAACAACTCAAATTAGTAAGTGGGCAAAAACTTGGTCAGACCTTGACCTAGAGGACATACTGGTGGCAAATAAGCATATAAAAAGGTGTTTACCACCACTGCAATTGTGGAAATACAACCTAAACCCTCAAGGAAATGCTACTACACACCTCTCAGAATCACTTATCTAACAAATATTGACAATACCAAGGGCTGGTGAGGATCTGGAATAACTGGAACCATTACACGTGGCTGGTGGGAAGGAAAATGGTACTGCCCATCTAGAAATCAGCTTGGCAGTTTCTCATAAACATATACTTACCATGTGACCCAGAATTCCTACTCCTTGGGTATATTTACCCATATGAAATGAAACCTATCAGAGTTACGCAATAACGTTTCTGCAAATGTTTAGAGCAACTTCATTTACAATCACCCAAGGCAGGAAATAACCCGCATGTCCTTCAACCAGTGAATGGGCAAACAGCAAGCCGGCAGAATACCAGTCAGCAGTAAAAATGACCGAACTATTGATACAGGTAGCAACGGGGATGGACCTCAGATGCGCTAGCTAAGTGAACAAATCTGGACTATGCAATGGAGGACTCCACTTAAATGACGTTCTGGAAAAAGACAGAATTGCAGAAATCATAGGGAAAGACAACCTCTCTCACCGTAGCTGCAAGGGGTTGTGACACAGGGGATGTGCTGATGACAGAAAAGGCAGCAGGAAAGAATTTTTCGTGTGATGGAACTGTTCTCTACCCTGACTGTGCCGGTGCTTACATTACTATGCATTTGCCCAAATTCATAGAACTGGACACTAAAAAGGGGAACTCTTTGTATGTAGATTAGAAACAAAAGAAACAGAAACTAGAGTAATTGCCTATAGGAGTAGAAGGGAGTAGAAATGGAGGGATAAAAGGGAAAAAATAAAGTAAGAGAGGGGTTTAAACGGGTCAAGACTGATTTAAAAAAAAAAAAAAGTGTCCCATAAACTAAAGAAGATGGATAATCCTCTGCCCCTAAGGGTCAAAAAAGAAAACAAAAACCCCAAACCTGTTGCTATTCCTTCCTCAGCCCTCCCCTCCCCTCCAGCTATTTCTTTCTTCTCTTCTTTAACTCACTATCTTTACTTCCTCTCCTAGTCTCCCTTGAACTTACGCTTACGGGACATTGACCCCACCAGTCCACACAAGCTGCTTTTCAGAGAATGACCAGTGATCACCAGATTGCTAGTCCAGTTTTCAGTACTGTCATCTTGACTCCTAAACCATAAAAGGGCCATACAAGAATGAAATTTACAGTGACACCATGGATGGACCTTGAGGGCATTATGCTAAGTGAAATAAGTCAGGCATAGAAAGACAGATACGGTATGATCTCACTTACGTGGGGAATCTAAAAAAAAAGCCAAACTTACAGACACAGAGAGTAGGCTGGTGGCTGCCAGGGCAGGGGGTGGGAGAAATGAGATGTTGGTCACAGGGTACAAACTTCCGGTTATAAAATGAGTAAGTCAAGGGGGTCTATGTACAGCATGTTGACCACAGTTAAGAATACTGTGTTGTGGGGTGCCTGGGTGGCTCTGTGGGTTAAAGCCTCTGCTTTTGGCTCAGGTCATGATCCCAGGGTCCTGGGATCGAGCCCCGCATTGGGCTCTCTGCTCAGCAGGGAGCCTGCTTCCCTCCCTCTCTCTCTGCCTATCTCTGCCTACTTGTGATCTCCGTCAAATAAATAAATAAAATCTTAAAAAAAAAAAAGAATACTGTGTTGTGTGCTGTATACTTGAAAGTTGCTAAAATAATGGATCTTAAATGTTCTCACTGACCCCCCCGCAACAAAAGGGTAATTATGTGAGATGATAGATGCATTAATTAACCTTATTATAGTAGTCACTTCATACATTTATATAATTTTGGGGGGTTGGCTTTTTTTTTTAAGCTTGCTTTTATTTATTTATTTATTTATTTATTTATTTGAGAGAGAGAGCACGCGCGAGCAGGGGGAGTAGCAGAGGGAGAGAATGGTAAGCAGATTGCATGCTTAGCACAGAGCCTGATGTGGGGCTTATCTCAGGACCTGAGATCATGACCTAAGCTGAAATCAAGAGTTGGACGCTCAACAAACTGAGCCACCCGGTGCCCCATACACTGTTATATGTCAGTTATATCTCCGTAAAGCTGGGAAAGCAAACAAAAAGTAAATTACATGCCCATTTCACTCTTGAATATAGATACAACCTTAAACAAAATGTTAGCCAACTGAATCCAACTGTACTAAAAAAAACACACCACGATCAAGGTTTTATCTGTAATATGGAAGGAAAATCACATGAAAACCTTAATACAGAAAAGGCATTTGATAAACATCCATATCTATTTATAATCAAACAAAAACTTGAAGCAGACTAGGACTGAAAGGAACTTTCTTAACTTGATGTAACTTATATTTGCAAGTTATATATTTATTTACAGAAAATATCAGGTTGAATGGCAAGGGCTCAGACACATTCCCTTTAAGATTTGGGACAAGCCAAGGTTGGCCACAAGCACCACTAATTGATATCCTGCCATTGCTCTAAGGAAATTTCAAGAAAGAAAGAAATGATACACGAATTGGGAAGTATAGGATAAAACTAACATTCTTGTAGATATTTGGTCCCAACAGGGACCAAAAGAATCAATATACATGAGAGTTTAGTAAGGTTGCCAGATATAAGATTAATTTACAAAAATCAATAGCAATTTTCCACACCAGTAATAACCACCTAGAAAATATAATTAAAAATATAACATTCATGATTGCAATAAAAACTCAAACTATTTAAGTATTAGCCAAAACTCAAAGGACTTCTATATAGCAAGGTAATCTGAATAAATGAGACATATTAAGATAGGACCACATAGGGGTGCCTGGGTGGCTCAGTGGGTTAAAGCCTCTGCCTTCGGCTCAGGTCATGATCCCACGGTTCTGGGATCGAGCCCCACATCAGGCTCTCCACTCAGCGAGGAGCCTGCTTCCTCCTCTCTCTCTGCCTGCCTCTCTGCCTACTTGTGATCTCAGTCTGTCAATTAAATTTAAAAAAAAAAAAACTTAAAAAAAAAAAGAGGACCGCATAATGTAAAGATGTCATCTCTTCCCAAAGTAACCCACAAATTCAACACAATCCCATTAAAAATCCAGTTGGGCTTTTTGAGGACCTTGATAAAAATCACTCTGAAATGCATATGGAGGAACAAAAATCCACAAAAATCTAGAAAGAAGAGTACAGAGAGGATTTTTCCCATTAAATACTAATACATTTGCACAGTCACTGTAATAAAAGTGGTGTGGTTAGTACAAGAACAGACAAACACACCAAAAGCACAAAAAGAGACTGAGGTAGAGCGGGAATGTCACAGAAGATTTGTGCAATGGTCAGATTGTTTAGTAGGTGGTTTTAGGAAAACTGGCTCAGCACAGAAATCCGGATCCCCTTCCCACACCACATGCAGAAGTGGGTTCCAGATGAACTAAAGACCCAAGTATGAAAGGTAAGCTTTAGAGTTAAAATGTGAAAGAATCTTGCTAACCTAAGGGTGGGGAAAGATTTCTTAAAACTTCAAAAGTTCAAACCATAAAGGAAAAAAGAAAAATGGATGCATTTGATTACATCACACTTAAAGACTTCTGTTCAAAAAAAAAAGGGCACCGTGGTCATTTCAAGACACTCAGCAGAAGGGGAGAAGACAGTGTTTAAAACGGTCAAAAGAAGAATATCTAGATGAGATAATCATCAAAAAAGGAAACTGGAAAGATGAATAAATATGGGAAAGATGGCTCAACCTCACTATTAAACAGGAAAAGGCAAATTACATTAAGAACACAACAGCCAGGGGCGCCTGGGTGGCTCAGTGGGTTGGGCCGCTGCCTTCGGCTCAGGTCATGATCTCAGAGTCCTGGGATCGAGCCCCGCGTTGGGCTCTCTGCTCAGCGGGGAGCCTGCTTCCTCCTCTCTCTCTGCCTGCCTTTCTGCCTGCTTGTGATCTCTCTGTCAAATAAATAAATAAAATTAAAAAAAAAAAGAACACAACAGCCAGATGGGCAGGAAATAATAAAATGCAATCAGGCTGCGGCACCCGGGTGGCTCAGTCGGTTAAGTGTCTGCCTTTGGCTCACTCATGACCCCGGGGTCCTGGGAGAGAGTCCTGCGTCAGGCTTCTTGCTCAGCAGGGAGCCTGCTTCTTCCTCTGCCTGCTGCTCCCCCATTTGTGCTCTCTCTCTCTGTCAAATAAATAAATAAAATCTTAAAAAAGAAAGCGGGGGGAGAAGGTTGACCAAGGTTAAGTGCTGGCTAGGGAGAGAAGGGGGGTCCCACAGTAATTTTTAAGCATCCTAGTGAGTGTGCATACTGGTACAGGTATGCACCGTGGGGAAGTATTTGCATTTCCATGCTAATGTTGCACATATTTGCATACCCGAGAGCCTGGCAACCCTATCCCAGGAACTGTGTGCTAAAGAAACAATGGCCAGGACATAGGCAGGAGAGCAGACACCCCAACTCTCTACAATAACAGTAGCTTGAATCAACCACGAGCCTGACAACAGAGCAGATAAACAGACTGTGGTGGGCCATCCACTGCATGAAATGTCCTACAGCAGTGAATGGACGGTAACACATATTTGTTACAAAATTCAAAACCAAGAATAACCAAACTATTTGTAGGGATACCCAAGAAATAAAATGGTAAATAAGAACAAAAATCCAGGAATGACAAGTGCAAACCTGGCCGGTGGTAAGTTCTGCAGCGTGGGAGAGAGGAGAAGCTCAGAGAGAGGCAGGCTAGTGATGTTCTAGTTCCGGGGGTGGGGAGGATCAGTTCACTGGCATTTATTATTCTATTTAATGCACAGATCAAATATATATTTGAATTTGCTAGAAGTTAATTAAAATGCTTAAAAGTAATTAGAGCGGTGCCTGGGTGGCTCAGTCATTTGAACATGAGACTCTTGATTTAGGCTTGGGCTGTGTCTCGGGATCCTACGATTGAGCCCCAGGTGGGGCTCTGCACCTAGCACGGAGTCGGCTGAGGTTCTCTCCCTCTGCACCTGCTCGAGCTCTCTCTCTCTCTCAAATAAATAAATAAAATTTTTTAAATAAAAAAATAAAATGTCTTGGGCGCCTGGGTGGCTCAGTGGGTTAAGCCGCTGCCTTCGGCTCAGGTCATGATCTCAGGGTCCTGGGATCAAGGCCCGCATCGGGCTCTCTGCTCAGCAGGGAGCCTGCTTCCCTCTCTCTCTTTCTCTGCCTGCCTCTCCATCTGCTTGTGATCTCTCTCTGTCAAATAAATAAATAAAATCTTTAAAAAAAAAATAAATAAAATAAAATGTCTTTTTAAAGAAGTAATTAGAGTACCCAGATCAAGAGAAAAAGAGAGCGAGAACACACCTCTGGTCTGGACAAAATAGGACACTTGGAAGAAAGGAAAAGGACAGCAGTCCCAAAAGAAATGGCCAAAGGACATCCATGGGCAAGTCAGAGGTGAGCAAACTGAAAAGCTGAGGGGTACACGAAGAGGTGTTCAAAATCATTAGTATGGAAAACGCACCTGAGAAGAGCAAGGAAAAATGTGACACTCATGAAATCAGCAAAGTCTGAAAGCTACTTTGAAAGTCAAGACTCAGCTGGGGGCTGCGGGCTACCTTCTCCCGAGGCTCCAGACTCTCTTCTCCGCTTGCCGTCTGCACTCGGATGTCTAGGTGGTTCTCAAATGGAGCATTTCCAAACGGAGCTCCTGATCTTCCTCCCCAAACTGTTCTACCCACAGCCTTCCCCAGCTCCCGGGACGGCAAATCTGTCCTGTTGGGTGCTTCGGCCAAAACTCTGGGCATAGACCTTCCTCCCAGCGCTCAACCCACAGGCATGGCCGGCCAGCTCTAACCCTCAACTCCCGCCTCTGACCCCTTCTCTCACTTTTGCGTCCCTCCTCGGGTCCACGTCTCCAGCATCTCTCCAGGCCTGAAGCTCGGCTTCTGCCCTGGGTCCTATAGGTCTAGTTTTCAAACAGTGCTGGAGGAAGCTGCTGGAAACATATCCTGTGTATTCCTCTGTTCAACAACCTCCCCTAAGCTCTGAATATAAAAATAACCAGTAAATCACCAATGAACGCACACCACCGCCAATGCCGCCCCTCCCCGGCTCGGCTCTGACCTCATCTCCCAGTCTCTCCCTTTACTCCCACTGCTTCAGCCATTGCGGCCCCCTGTACCCCGCAAGCCCACCAGGCAAAGTCCCTCTAGAGGACACTGCTTTTCCCTCAGAATTCACACCTCCTTTGTCTCCTCAAATGTCACCTTCTCACAGGTGCTGCCCCCACCATTCCTATGTATCCCCCATCTCTGTTCTACTTTCTTCCATTTGGCTATGACTCCCTGCCAGGTGCATATTTCTGTTTACCGGTGCTATGGACCAGAGCTGGGTCTCCCCAAAATTCACATGTTGAAGCCCTAAGCCAATGTGACTCTATTTGGAGATACAGCTTTGGACGTAATTAAGGTAAGATGGTATCTAGTAGGACAGGTGGCCTTGTAGGAAGAGGAAGAGAGATCTCACCCCCTCATCTCCACTCCCACCCCCCCACCCACTTTCACCCCCTCTTCAGACATATGCACCAAGTCATAGAACTGTCTGGAGGTGTCTGGGGGGCAGGGGACCTGGCTTCACCTTGACTCCCACAGCGTCCAGCTGGATCCTGGGCACCCCACATGCTCTCAGGGGACACTGGAGACTTCTCCAGGCTCATCAACGAGAGAAATCCAAGGATTCATCCCTCCGGTTTGATTGGGCGGAGACACTGCCAGATCTCTTAGGAGCTGCCAACGGCCTCACACCCACCTGCTGCAATTACAGGCGGAACTGACAACTAATGGATCTAAATAGCCATTTGCTACAGTTTTCCTTAGAACACCGAGGAGCCGTGCTCCGCCAGACAGTGAAGTCAACCTGCTTCTGCCCTTTCCTTCCACCTCTCCCTGGGCGCAGCCCTTCTCCTGGACCCCCAGAGACCAGTCCTGGACACTACTTAACCCTGCCCACTGATAACCAGGGGCTCAGCAACCAAGATTGAACCTCTCCATCAAACAAACATTTTGTGAAAGGAGGAAAAGCATGAGGCTTTAAAAAATTTGTTCTAAGGGTGCCTGGGTGGCTCAGTGGGTTAAAGCCTCTGCCTTCAGCTCAGGTCATGATCCCAGGATCCTGCATTGGGCTCTCTGCTTAGCAGGGGGCCTTCCCCCCACACCCGCCCGGCTTCTTTGCCTACTTGTTATCTCTCTCTCTCTCTCTGTCAAATAAATAAATAAAATCTTAAAAAAAAATTGTTCTTAAAAAAACGTTGTCGTTGTAAAGCGGGAGGTCCCCGCGTTATACAGCAAGCTGACAAATCTCCAACGGGGCTCTCCTCCCAGGGAGGAGACCCCATGCCACACAGCCTCCTCTGGGCAGGACCCACCTGCAGGGGCTCGGAAAAGGTGGCGACAAATCTTTAATTCACTGAGCAAAGATGCACCAGGTCCTGGGTGAGGGCCATTTTTGGCCTACTGGCGAGGCAAGAGGAATTGGAGCCAGCCAGTGTGGACAGCCCCTGATGGTCAGGGGACTCCTAGACCCGGAGGTCCCTCCGAGGAGCCCCGGGGACCACTGTGGAGCAAGACTCCCCTGCGAATGCCAGCAATGCATCTTCCATCTGTCGGGGGGACTGGGCTTCCAAGTAAGACTTGGTTGGAGATTCCATAGCTAAGACACTTTGAAACCACCAGCTATGCAACAAGTAAGGCACTGACTTGGGGAGGGAGCGGGTTTGGACCAAATCTCCCATCGTAGAGCAGCATCAGGCTTCAGGCTCTAGGCCACCTCCCTGCCTTACAGGAGCCACCCACCTGAGCCACAGTTAGGTGACTTGCCCTCCCCAAGCCTCAGCTCCCTCATCTCTAGGATGGGCCTGCTGCTGTGGAGGACAAAATCATGATACACACAAAGAGAGGAGGGGCCACCTCAAGGAGGGAAGACCAGGGGTGGCGGGTCAGGGCGTACATACCTCCCTCTGGTTACTCCCCATTCTCCCCTTCACGCCTCTATCTCGTCACCCACCTCTACCCCCACTGTCACAATTCAGCTTCTCTGTCCCCACTCCAGCTAGAGGGGTCCTCCCCTCAGAGGACATCTGCCCAGGGGTGTCCTAAAAGGAGGGCCAAGACCCTAAATTACTTGTGTTCCTGGTAGCTTCACATACCTGGCATACAAAGGGTGCCCAATAAGTGTGTGCCAGTGATGGCATGTAATTTACACTTCCTCAAAGCCTGCTGTTTGCCAAGCAGTGCTGAGCACACTCTGGGGCCACAAGTATATAGACACAGTCGCTGACCCTCTCGGAAAGTCCATATGGGGTGGGGATGGGGACACAGAAAATCTTAGAACAGCATCATTACACAACCCAAAGGGGCGGGGAGCCAGAGGGGTGAGGGGAAGTTCCCAGGGGAGATGGGCCTCCAATCCAATACCCCAATATAGACGAGGAAACAGAGCTCAGGTAAGAGGAGTGACTGGCCCAAGTTAATGACAGCATGTCAGTGACTGAGTCAGGCCTGAAAAGCAGCCGTCCCAGCCCCTGGCCACCTCACCCCAAGTGCTCCTTCCAGAACCAGGTTTCTCAGCCTCCCTACGGACATTTGGGCCTGATCATTCTTTCTTTTGGGGGCAGTCGCCGTTCATTGCCAGATGTTTGCCTCTACCTGCGAGATGCCAGTAGCCCCCTCTCCCCAACTGTGATAGTCAAAAATGTCCCCAGACATTACCAAACGTCCATGAGAGAGCAAAACTGCCCTCCGTTGAGTTAACTCATCCAGAATCTAGGAAATCCGACTCGAGATAAGAGGCAGTGACCAAAGTCAAGTCCTAGGCCCAGATGTGGTGGACAAAAAGGTATGTGGTATCAGGGCTTGCAAACCGAGCACCAAGAATTTCCGGCCCATGGTCACTTTTTGCCGCTGTGCCCCACCCTGTGAGCCCCTTAGCCTTGAGTTCTGCTTTTCACTTTTCCAAAGTGCTTTAGTTCACCACACCTCTGTGAGATGCATAGGGGAATATAAGCTTTTATCCTCATTCTACAGCTGAGGAGATTCAGGCTCAAGAATGTTAAACGCACCAAAGTCAACTGGTAAGCTAGTGGCGGAACCCGGCTGGGATTTCCGCACAGGGTCATCTGGAGGCAGAGAGGGACAGGAGACCCGGGGCAGACTAAGGGCTTTTTATGATCTGCATCTACTTCTAGAAGGCTGCATCCCTAGAACCCAGATCCATTAGTTCCTGTCAATCCCAGGGGCATCGTAACTCTGGCGGCTCACGGATGGGAACTACGGAGGCTCAGGGAAGACAAGAGACACACAAGCGGATGCACGCACGAGGGGAGCCAGGCGCCAGCCCTCTTCCCTCGGTGCCTGCTCCCATCCAGGCTGGGCTCCTGACAGCCCATCTGACAGTCCCTCAGACTCTTCCAGGCACTTAAAGGACAGCACCCCCAACAATAGGCAACATGTGGAACTTAGAAGTCCCTCCCTCTGAGGCAGGAGGGGAGGCCTGTTTGAGTGAGAGAATGTTTCCAACCATGAATCAGTCCTGTTACTACGAGTCATCACTCCATTGCTAATTATTGGTGATGCGAATGGTCCACAAAGTTTGTGCGTTTATTACATGCCAAGAATGGTGCCAGAGACCTTAAAGCCCCAGTGGCTAGTTAGTTACATGTCTGCTACAGCCCACTTTACAGGTAACAAAACTGAGGCCAGGAAAGGTTAAGGGAGCTTTACAGCCAGCACGTGTGGGTGACAGGACCCCAGCGAAGACCTGGGTGACACAGGGTCCACACTTCTCCCACTGCCTCAATGCATCGGAACTCCTAAGGGGCACGAAAGGGCAACTGTAGCAGGAAAGGGAAACTCACTATAGCCTGAAGTGAGTTTTTTAGTAGGCTGAAGAAAGCCTCTGTAGTCCAGTGCACACTATCCACCTTGTAAAGAAATCCCATTTCCTTAAAAGTCACAAAGACAAATTTCACAGGCCCAGACTTGGGAGGGGCTTGGGCTCAGTTCAGAAGGTTCTGCAGAACCAAGCAGAATGAGACCACTGGTGCTCCTGGCTCCTTGGTGGCCCAGGAGGGTCCTGGAAACAGGGAAGATCAATGTGGGGGGTAGAGGGGGCATGGTTTGCCTAAGCACCAACACCCTGCACACCCTCCCCAGACTCCAGATGGCAAAGGACAGGGCATGTGGGACAGCCCCATGCCCTGCAGGAGGCAAAGGTCCTCAGGGCTACAGCAGTGCAGGATGCTCCCCCCCCCATCCCAAGCAAATGCATTTCCCACTAAATCCCCTGTCATAGATTCCCTAACCGGGCTCAGCATCCAGACAAGTGCAGGCCCAGCTTGGGCAATTTTCCTCTTCACATAAAATTTAAAGCTTTTGGTGGCATCTCTCAAAAACACCTTGATCACATCTCTTCTCTCTGGGCCCCATGGACTTGCCTAGGAAAGGTGTGATGGAGCCTGACGGCTTCTTAGGGGCACATAGCCATGGACTTCACGTAAAGAGTCAGCTCAAGGTTCTGAAGGCAAAATGGAGGAAGGGCCTTGCTTCCAGGCCCTGTGCCCCTTCCTGTCCCTTTGTAGGGGTTTGAGGCACATCTTCAGGCTGGAGGGGCTGCCACGCAGTTCAGAATCAAAGACAAAGTCTGCCTTCCTTGCCTGCCTGGACCTCTGGGTTTCAGTTCCAAGAGCCGGAGCCTGGCAAGGTCAGCAGAGTGCTGCGGCAGGAAAATGTCCGTCCTCCCCCGAGAGGACAGCAAGGGAGCACAGGTAACAAGAACAGGACAGGCTGGCCCCCTTCCCTGCAGTACAGAGGCATGGGGCTGCAAACTCCTCTTCCAACAGGGAGGACGGGAAGTTACAGCCCTGGGAGGTCAAGGTCCCCTTCAGAATGGGTGTGCCCTAGAGGGGCTCCTCCTCCTAACCTGCCCAGAAGTCTCAAGGAGGTATGGAAGGTTGGGGAGCAGCTCGGAGGACACCTCTCAGGGGCCCCAGGGAGGCTGTCCACTGTCTGATTGAAGGGTAGGTCTATCTCCTCGGTTAATATTGTACTGGGACAGAAATGTGGCGCCTCAGGATTTAGTTACTGATCCCGTGGGTCTGAGCCATGCCTAGGGATGGGAGTCGAGGCAAAAGGGGGCAGCCCCAAGATGTGGCTGAGGTCTCATTACTTGCCCCTATCAAGTACCCTAGGCTGGGGATCCTTCCAGTCATCTTCACCCTGAGTCACCTCCCGTCAACCGGAGGCCGGATGCGGCTGTGCTCACCCGGGGCAGTTCGGACTGGCAGGCCTAGGATGGCTCAGGGTGTCACCAGGCATCTCGCTCACGCCCACCCCAAGCACCGCAGCTCCAACCCCTCTGGGGCTCCTCGGAGCCCCAGGCCTCTCCATCCCCTCAGTCCCAGGCCAGCCCTCTGGAGTCCGGAGGGGGCGGCGGCTCAAGCGGCCAGTGCCGCTGAGCGCTGGGCGCCCAAGGGCCGCACTCACCGGGTCCGCAGACCCGCGCTCCGCTGCTGCTCCCTCCCCAAACACTACTGGCCCGGCAGAGGAGCGGACGGGCCACGCGTTACCTTCCATGGACATGGGCTCCAGGATGCCGAACTGCTTGAGGACGGCGATGAACAGCAGCACCACCACGGCCATGGCGCACAGCTCCATGCCCTGGATGCCCATGGCGACCCGAGCTGCCCGGGCCCGGGGCGTGCCCCTCGCCCGCGCGTGCCTCGGGAGGCGCCCGGGCCGGTGCAGTCCGCCCGGCCTCTTGGGGAGGCCGCGGCTCACATCCCCCGGCAGGCGGGGCTGCGGGTGTAGACGGGGTCCGGGCCCCGTGGAGGGCGGCTGCGGCGGCGAACCGGGCAGGCCGGGAGGTTGGACGCCGCGCGGCGGCAGAGCCCGAGCGCAACTTTCCGAGTCAGCCGGCAAACTTCGAGGCGCGGCGGCGGCGGCGGCGGCGCGGAGCGCAGCTCGGGCGGCCGGCGCGGGTCAGAGACGCCTCCATGACCGGCGCGGGCGCCGCGCCTCTTTCGCCCCGTCTCCAGCCCCAGGGGCGCGGGGGCACCGGGGCGCGGCGGCGGCGGCGGAGGGGGTCCCGGGCGCTCCCCGCCGCCCCAGCCTTCATCGCCGCTATCCGCGCGCTCATTGGCCTAGGCGCGGCGACCACCCGGGGAGGCGTCCCCTGCGGCCGCCCCCCTCCCGCCCGCGCGAGCCCGGGAAGGGGCGGAGGGAGGTGGCCCCGCCCCGTGCGGCCCAGCCCTCAAACGGAGCCTGGCGCGCGGCCACCACCCCCCAGCCAGCCCCACCGAGACCAAGAGGTCGGCGGTTTCACCCACCTGCCTGTGTGGGGTGGGGGCTGAGTGGCTGGGGAAGGGGCCGGGGACCGGAGGGGAAGGGAGCCGCAGCATCGCTCTCTGCGAGGACTCGAGGATCCGTACTCCTTGCTGAGGGGTGCGGAGCCTGCCACAGCCGCTCCCTGCCCCGCCCGCCAAGGCAGAGCCGACCTTCGGGGGATCGGGAAAGCCCTCTCACTCCGGGGTATTTCCCACACCACCAGGTCTCGGCTCGAGACTGAACTTGGCCTTGGTCTGGCCCCCACTGGAAATGAAAAAGTTGATATCCAAAGTTATCCAGTTCCGGAAACCCACGTGCGCTCCAGGTTTTTAGAGGGAGTGTGGGCTTTGGCATTAGAGACTACGGAACTGAGTTCCACTCCTGATTTTGCTGCGTGACCTTGGTCGAGTCACGGACTTGCCGATTCCTCCTACATACAGAGGGGCTGGTGCCCGCCTGCCTTTCCGGCTGTGGGAAAGAGCTAAACGGATGTGAAGTCCAACGCGCGGGCAGTGCACAGGAGCGCTAATTCGTTTCTGAATCACTCTCTTCCAGCCTGGAGGTACCGGATAGGAAAGGACCGGGAGAGAAGGGGGCGTGGCAGGGCGGAGCCGGGGATCCTCCAAGTCCCCGAACTCCCGGAATTGAAGGCCCGAGCCGTGGCTCTCTGCTGCCCTCCCGCGGGCATTGAGCTCTGCGGGTGTCCTCGCCAGCCCCGGGCTTAGAGCGGGAGAAGGCTCGGGCTGCTTCCAACTCCCAAGTTCTTTAGAAGTTCTCCATTTGCCTTAGTGGAGGGGGAAATCCAGCCCCGTTCCACGCCTGTTTGGACGTAGGGTCTGAACAACAGTAGCTTCCCTGTATGAGTCTCTGCTACCCACTGGGTCATTCGTTCAGCCAATACTGAACGTGTACTGCACCCCAGGCACAGAACTCGGTGCCTGGGTGGGGCGGGAAACAGCAGCATGCGTGGACCAGGGCCCTTCTGGAGCTGGTACAGGAACCGAGCCTTTGGGTTTACTCGTAATCCGTAAGGGCTGCCCCAGTGGGCATTTCTCGTCCCCATTTTACAGTTAAGAAAACCGAGGCCTAGAGGTTGGGCCGGGGAAGGGACAAGGGGCAGCCCAGGCCTTCTGGATTCCAGAGCAGATGCTGGGCCAGCATACCGCACTGTTTCCAATGGAAACAGGTGGGAGAGAGGCTGCTGGGTTTCTTCTGGCTGGTGCAGTTCAACCTCAGTGTTTAACACACCTGGTTAAAAGTCTGAGTTATTGGAGATATTTTTAAAGAACTGTAAATGCACAGCTTTCAATTGCATTTAGTGGGATGCGGTGAGTCTCCACTGACCAAGAACTCTAAGCAGAGACGCTAATGATAGCCAGAGAACACAGCTCTGTTGGAGCACATGAGTTGCTAAAGTGTGTAAGTTTAGAAAGGCTCAAGACTCTCCTAATTTACACACTTACACGCTGAGTAAAATCTAGCCTGTGTCCCAGCCCGTTGCCACCAGTCCTCAGTCAATGGTCTGGTTAAGAATGCATTAACCTCTCTAAGCCTGTTTCCTAAAATGGGGATGACAAGCCCACCTCTCCAGGGGCTTGTAAAAGATCCAGGGAAACGAGGGTTGGCCTGTGTCATGGACTCTGATGGCCTCTTATGATATGTTCTTGGAGCTGGGTGTGTTCAGGGTGCCAGATGAGAGATAGATGGGGGGAGGGGGCAGATAGAGAACTGAGCAAGCAAAAGAAGCCATGCGGAGGGTCCTCCTGAAGCTGGTCCACCCCTGCTCTCCTGCCTCAGTTTCCCCTGATGCTCCTGAGCATCTTCCCTGGAAAAACTTCAATGACTGCTCATAAACACTGAGCTATAAATGAGACATTGATCCCCTGGCTCTGCGGCGTAAAATATTAACGATGCCTAAGTGGATACCAGGGATGAGAGCAGAATGTCCGCTCGGCATTAGCCGCCTGGGCCAGGGGCCTAATGGATGGGAAGCTGACTCCCCCGCTCACTCACGATCTTGGGGCCTGCCAGCCCTGGGGCCAACCAGGTCCACTGAGGCTGGGCTGATGGCCCCATCACGCTCCCTGCTTCCATGGGACCTAGACAGGGAAGCTGGCAGACAAGCCCCCAGACCTTATACATCCTCCCCACACCCATGAAGTCCCAGGCCAGGCTTTTCCCAGCTAGCTGTAGCTCCCTTCCCTAGCTCCCAGCTGTGCCCTCCCCAACATCCCCCAAGTGCTTCCTGTGGCAAGGAGCATGCTGGCTGTTGACAGTGATCCCTGCCAGCTCCCTGTCTTGGGGGAGGGGCACAGACAGAGAAATCCCTGCCCTTCAGGGTGCTGAAGACTGCCACGGAAGTAGGGAAAGACAGGGCACAATGTGTAGCAGCTTGCTCTACCCGGAGTGATAGTAGAGGGCTGGAGAGCCCCAGGCCCTCTCTTGGAAGACTTCAAGATGTCTGGGAGGGTCTTGGAGGCCTTGATGTCCTGGTTTAGAAAATTTTTGGACCTCCAGCTGTTTTGGGGTGGTCTGGGGCACTCCCTGAACTTAGCCTGGCATCCCACACCTGAGGTCATGGTCTTCCTGTGCCTGGAAGACTGCTACCACTCCAGTTCTGCCTCCAGGAAGCCTTCCCAGATTATGCTAGCCCTATACCAACCCCCTTCTCCTCAGAACTGCCATGGCCTCTGCTGCCTGGGCCGGGCCATTCTGCACCGTGTTTTGGCTGTCTGCCCGGACATCTCCCATGTCACCCTGTGCTTCTCCTCTCTCACCACAGCTGTGCTGTCAGCTCTTGTGGGTTGGGACCTGTCTGTTTGACCAAACATTAATTGGGTGCCCCAGCCTACTGACCACGTAGTTGCCCAAGGATTTTAAAAGGTCTTTTGACTTTTAAGGCAGAGACTGGGCTACACACATGCTGTTTGAGGGACCCATGCCCAGCAAACAGCTCAGCAAGTGGCTCCTGTCTCAACTCTCCCAGAGGGCAGGCCCCCTTTGGTTCTAGTGCAATCTACTAGGCAAAACAGTCATTATTCAGTTTATTTCTCTTTCTCATACTTCCTAGGAACCAAACAAGAATGTCCACAAGTGGAATTCCACATCCCAAAGAAATGCCTCTAGGACTTCTCCCCATGGATGTTCTAAGGCTTCTTACATGTGGTATGTTCAGAGCTAGACTGTCAGGCTTCCCCCAAACCTGCCCCTCCTTCCCACAAACCTGCTCTTCCTTCAAGCTCAATCTTAGCTGCTCAGAACCAAAACCCTGGCTTAGCCTGGAATCTTCCTGTCCCACTCCTGCCCAGTCTACCAACAAACTCCAGCACTGTGCCTCTTTGTCATCCATCTTGGCTCCACTGCCACGAGCTTGGCCATGCCACTGTCCCTTTTTCCTGGACTCCTGCTGTCAGCTGCCAGCAACTCTCCCCATCTCCATTCCATCTTCCTCCTGTCTCTCCCTCTTTCAGCAACCAGAGTGGTCATCTCAAGATGGACATAAGATCCTGTTTTTCCCTTGCTTAAAAATTCTAGTGGCTGTCTGACTCAACACTGGTTGTGTTTGCCTGCTTGACATTCTTCTCCCTGATTTGGTGACAGCCCTCCCAATTTCCTTTGTAGAACCCCCGTCCCTGGCAGCCTTGTGATTTTGCAGCTTTGGCAATATAACTGGTCAACCAACACCAATTCCTCTTTTCCCACTGCATACCACCCCTCCACTGCCATAGTGATTTATTCAGGGGTGGGTACCTGCTGGGACTCAGTGAGAGACCTCCATGACTGGCCCTGGGACAAACAGAGGAGGGGCACTCTTGTTCACTGTGGCAGCAAAATGGCCATTCTGCACCATATGGGAACAGGAAGCTGGAGAAGGAAGTTATTTCTTGGGAAAACAGAATAAAAGAAAATAGCCAATTGACAATGTTCTATGCCTTGATCCAGCTGTGCCTGATGGCACACCTAAACCTGTATCTTTCAGTTATGTGAGCCAATAAATCTCCCTATTGTTGCTTAAGCCAATGTGAGTTGGGTTGCTGCTCCTTGCATCCAAAAGGTTCTTAATCAATGCAACCCTCATTACTCATAGAACAAAGACCAAAATCCTTAATATGGCCCATCAGAGCAGCTGACATTTACTAAGCACTCACCATGCACCAGGCACTTCAACACCACTCTTCATTTCTCATAGATCCCAATAAGGTAGGGGCTTGATAAGAGGAAGAAGTTGAAGCACAGAGTGGTTAATTCTTTGCTTAAGAGCACACACCTAATACACAGCATCAGAATTTGAACCCAAACATTCCAGCTCCACAGCCTATGATTTCAATTTAATCCTGTCATGCCCCTCTACACCAGCATGGTAAGAGCCTTCCTCCTCTCTCTTGCTCAAATGACCCCAGCCACACCTGCAGCTACCTGAATGGGCCCAAGATTCTCCAGATCTCTGAGCATGCTCTTCTCTGAGCCATGAATGTTCTTCCTCCTCCTCCTCCTCCTCCTCTTCCATTTTACCCAACTAATTAGTGCCTACTTGTCTTTTGGGTCTCAACTTAAATATCACTTCTGCAGAATATCTTCCCTGACCTGCTCCCCTTATTAGTCCCTGCTCTGCTATGCCCCCCATCCCCTTCCCTCTTTGTAATGTGAGTTTAGCTATTTATGTATTCATTGATTTGTTTCTGTTCTGCCACCAGATGGTAAGCTTCCTGAATATATAATTAGTGCCTGCCTCAGTGTATTTATAAAATAATTAATGGGATATCAGATGATGATATTCCTCTAATTAGTTCAGCAGAGGCTGTTCTGGTATCACTAGCAAGAGCACCAGACTGGGAGTCCAAGAGAACCAGGGCCAAGTCCCTAGTTCCAACCCTAATCTATTGGCAGAGTTGGCCAAGGCACACCACTTCTCCGAGCTTCCCTTTCCTTTTTGTAAAATGGAGTCACTTGGTGACATGCCTGTCAAACAGTGAGCTATAAGAATCTGACAAGGTGATAGAAATGAAAGCCTCCCAAGTCAGGCATGAGGGACCCTGTTCCTGGAGATGCCCACTTCCTCAGAGCCAGAAACACCAAGTGACACCAAAGGGGTCTACTTTACCTTATGGTATTGCCCAAATCTTCCAATCAGACAGACCTCTGGGGACCACAGAGAACCCATCTACACAGTCTCTGCTCTGGCCCAACCTCAGATGAAATGTGGGAGGTTTGTGGCTACAGGTAACAGAAATCCTCCAATCCTTTAACTTAAACTGTTAGGAAATGCACCATGTCACACACACAAGTCCAGCACGAGGGTGGCTCCAGGGATAATCAGCTCAGATCTGGGGGTATCATTAAGGACCTGGGTTCATGTATCTACCTACATCTCCAGCCTCAAGGCATTAACCTTACCCACAACCTGCTCCTCTCAGGACACAAGATGGATGCCTAGTTCCAGACATCACATCTTGATGTGACAATGTCCTGGGAAAGATGGGATCATCTCTTCCTATGTCTTTTTTTAATAGTGAAAAAAATTTACCCATTAAGCTTCCCATGAACACTTCTTAGTCTTTCTTGGCTAGAATTATTTCACATGCCATGCCTAAATCTGTTGTTGGCAAGAGGAATGAGACCAGCACTATAGGAGACACTCCTGGCTCTACACCAAAACTCATTCTCCTCTACTTTCTTCTAAAGTAAAAAAGACTTAATTGGGTGCATGGTTGCCCAGTGGTGACAGCATTTCCCAGACCCCTTTGCAATTAGTTGTGGTCGTATGAGTAAGTTCATAACAGTAGAAGAGATGGGTACTCCTTTGGGGATGGAGGTCTTAAGTCAATGAATGAGTAGCCTCATCATTCTCTCTTCTCTTTTTCTTACTGGCAGGAACCCAGACATGTCAATGACCAGCCTCAGTCATGCAGATCCTGACACGTCTGGAAGAGGAGGAGGGTGTGGAGCCACAAGATAGAAGGGACTTTGGTCCCTGAATGACCTGCATGGAACAGAACCGCCCACCAAGCTAGAACATTCACCCTGATATGTTAAAGGAGAAAGAAATAAACTTTAAAAAATCTCTTAAAGAAAAAGATATAATAAGGGGAGAGCTCGCTATTTTGAAAATAGAGGAAGAAAGGAAGAGAGAGACACAAGGTACCAAAGGCTTCACAATGTTAGCAAAGCAAACACTTGGACCAAGCAGTAGAAATAAGATTGTTGCAGAAAATGTTTTTCAAAGGTCTTTTCAGATTTATCAGCCAAACAAAGATGGCCTCAAGTGAGAGACAGAAATGGGTAGAAGAAGGAAGCCAAGAAATAAAGCAACTTAGGAGAACTATATTCAGAAAAGAACATTGGTAGTGGTTACTGAACACAGAACTGACTGGAAGAAAATGGACCAGAAAATGACCAAGTCTTTGAGGGAATTATACTGTGGTAGAAGTCTGGCCCCAAAAGCCTGTGAGTAATCAAGATCCACAACAACTCTTGACCTTCCCAACTTGCACTAGCAGAAAACTTGGAAAACTCTATGGCTCCAGAGGAGGACACACTTCCCAATGCCTACTTCAAATGTGGCCCAGAGGGAAATGGACAGGGAATGGAGGACAAGGCTTGGACTGTAGAGGACAAGGGGCAAGGTGGTGGATCCAGAGAACGGAACTAAGGTAGCTAGTTAAGCTTTCTCCTTCCACTGCAGCATGGGTAGCCCAAGAATCCTACTATCCAAATCCATATGTTTTCTGAATTCAGATGTGAGAGTTATTTTGGTAAGTCAGGTCATGAGTAGCGTAATGTCACATCCAAATCTATGAGAGTCCTGAGTTTTGGATAAGAAGTATGAGAACTCATGAGTGAAAAGTATCTTAGAAAATTATCTGAATTCAGTACCAAATTTTGGATAGCGACGAGTTGGCAGAGCCACAAGGTGGAAATCACTGGGGCCCTGAATGTCTGCATGGAGTAGAGCCCCTCACCAACCTGAGCACTCACTTCAGGATGGTCACAGGAGACAGAAATAAACTTTGTCCTTAGGCCACTGAGCTATGAGAGTCTCATTGCTACAACACCTGATCTAACCTAATTAATGCAAACATGATGGCTCAGATCAATCAGGACCACCCCCAGGGTGAGGAAGAAGACCCAGTTCTACTTGTAGCAGAAGGGGGAAGGGAGACACCTGACCCTGGGGCTAGAACCACAGCTCTCTAAAGAGGGATGAGGTAAGGAGTAGATTGGAGCAGACAAGCTATAGTTTTTGCATTCATACCCCTCTCTTAGAGTATCTAGGTCCAAGGACCAAGTAAAGAGAGTCCACTTCCTCCAACACAGGGCTTTAAAAAGGCTTCAGACTGTGTCTCACCAGCCTCTGCTGATGCTCTCTCCTTGGGTGGGACTTAGACAAGTCAATGCCTCAAATATTTAGTGAGCCCTAACTTTGGATGGTCCTGGTGAGTGTTCTACAGAGTCAGTTTCTCATGGGGATTTTCCTTAGATGGGCTATTAGAAGAGCTCCTTGAGTTTGAGAATATACACTGCTATTGTCTGAGCCAGGTATCTGCTAGATGATTTACAAAAATTACCTGGTTTCATCTTCATGTTGACCCTAATTATGGAGGAAATAACATCATGTACCCCTGTGGCAGAGATTTTTGGTTGCATAGACTTGGGATTTGTTCTTTCTTTCTTTCTAACAGAACCTTAATTTTGTTGGGGGCAACAATGTCCTCTGCAGAGAAACTACTTTTCCCAGCTTTCTTTGTGGCTAGAGATGGCCATATGACACAGTTTAGGCCAATGAGATATAAGCAGAAGCCACTGGGTGGGGCTCCTTGGAAACCACCTTAAATGGAGTGGGAGAGACTCCATGGAATCTACCTTTTTTGTCATTTCTCTCCAATCCTTTGTGGAATGGATTATGATGGTTATACCTGGAGCCATGAGAGAAGGACATAGGTTCCTGAATTGTGATGGCTTGAGTTGCTGAACTAAACCTAACAACTACCTACCTCTGGATTTGTCATTGCTTGAGAAAACTAAACCCTGGTCTCATTTGTGTCACCATTACTTAGGTTTTTGTGCAATGAAGCTGAGGAGAAACTGAAGCTTAAGAGATGTATACCAAGTGCTCACCATGTACGAGGCAAAGCTGTTGTTTGAATGTACTGTGAAGGCAGTATCACAGAGAGATGGGTCATGTGCCTCACAACCTCTACCTACCCATCCACTTCCTGTGCTGACCACAATGGCTCTTTGGGGCTCTTGTCTTGCCTGATATCTGCCTGCTCCTTGCCAGTTGCCAGTCTTTTGCCTGGGAGCTTTCTTCTAATTGTTCAAGCCCCAACTGAGGGCTCCAACTGTTTGTTCTGCTGCTCTCCTCACCACCTATAGGTTCCTCCACCTTCCAGCTCAATGGTTGGGCTGGTCTTCTTGGCCCCAGTCCTCACCAGCATTCCTCTGCTTAGCTTCCTGCCTTTCCTCTCTGGCCCTGCTACTTCAAGAACAAGCCTGGAGGCAGAGAAGCCCATGATGAGGACAGGGAAGAGTTTGGGTGAAAGGTGAAGGTTGCCTGCACCCAGGTAGAGGCAGAAGGACTGGAAAGGAAGGAACTTCATTGCGAGAAATGAAGGAAGCCGACAGATTCTACATATTCCAAATGCAGATTCCTGGGAGGAAAAGCTATATTTAAGGCTCTGCTCCTACAGTGATTTTCTCATAACTTATAACAAGAAATTTTTTTTGAAGATTTATTTTAGAGAAAGAGAGAGAGAGTGTGTGTGTGTGTGTGCATGAGCAGAAGGGATAGAAGGAGAGGGAGAGAGAATCTGAAGCAGACTCCATGCTGAGCATGAAGCCCAATATGGGGCTTGATCCCATAAGACTGAGATCATGACCTGAGCCAAAACCAAGAGTTGGATGCTTAACTGACTGTGCCACACAAGTGCCTATATAACAAAACTTTTTTTTTTAATCTTAAGATTGTTTTTAAATGACAGTATGGGATATTGGTTAATAGTGCAGGCTTTGAAGACCGAGTGCCTGGATTCAAATCCTGACCTTTCCACTTATTAGCCATGTGACCCTGGACAAGTAATAAGCCTCAACAAGACTCAGTTTCTACAACTATAAATGGGAATGATAATACCTGTCACAGAGTAAGTGTGAGGGTAAAATAAATTAGCACATGCAAAGCACTTAGAATAGTGACTTTCACCCACCTGAGGTATTCAATAGGGGCTAAAGCTTCTGTTATTATTACAGAGAAAGGATTCATTGTATATCCTGTTGACATGCAGAGACCAAGCAAGAACACAGGTGAGTTTGAACACATCTGTGTTTTTAACTATACAAATGGCATTACCTCTCTCAGTCTTATTGAGTGCAGAAAAGGAAAATTCTAATTATGATGAAGTAGCTGACATCAAACTTACCTTACCAATGGAAATAACTATAAAATCTGTACAAAACATGTAAAACAATTATATGTGGGCACTGGACATCAATTAATATAGGACAATGATCCATGAGAATCACATTAAATGATCCCCACTTTCATTTCTTCTTTATTCCTGACAGAATTTTCAAAATGCTGGGCAGCAAAACATCCTAGCACTGGTGGTCACACTGGATGGAGGAAATAGAGATCAGACTTCAGGATGGCTAAGGTGGCCCTGATTTGAGAGGGCAGGTGTTTGGAAATGAGGGAGGCACAGAGAAGGAAGAGCCCCCAAAATCTACAAAAATATCCCTTGGGTCCTTGGTCAATTGTCAGGCTGTTCATGAGCAGGGAGAGACTCCAGGAAGGCTCGCAGAGAATAGTGGCTGAGGGAACTAAAAGCTGAACAGAGATTTCACGAGTCATACAACTCTGAGGAAATATTTTTGAAGGTCAAGCCCAGCCAGTTCACTCGGGAACAACCTGGGCTTTCTGTTGGGGTCCCAGGAAGGCTACACTTTAGGATTAAGACAATGACTTAGAAGAAGAGCTACAATCTATACATAAGAAAAAAACTGAAACAGATATACTTTAACAAGCCTAAATCCAAGCTTTCACAGGATGAGTGTGGTTTGCCAGAAGGTTAATTGCCTGACAAAACAAAATTCAAGGGAGAGGAGCTAACCCAGAACCCCTACAACATACCATTCACATGCATAACAAGCACATCAATCAGCATGAGGTTAAAAAGTATTATGCATGTGAAGAAGGAAAAGTGGCTGATCATGAACTTAATAGAAACATACAGATATGATGGAGATTTTGGAATTAGCAGATGAGGACTTCAAAAAAACTATAATTAACATGTTTCCAAAAATTTAAAAAATGGACAAAACAAATGAAAAGATGAAGCTTAAATTTTAACAGTGAATTGGAAATTTGCATCACTAGGGTTGATCAGGGAAGCAGAACCACTATGACTGATAGAGGATATAGCTATAGAACAGAGAGTGATAGAGAGAATAAAGGGTTTACTATAAGAATGAGACCTGACTCAATTGGGGGAGCTGAATAAGAAGTCCATGGAAGGTATTGTCCCTGCATATGCCTGAAGTTGCTGTATTTGGGTCAACTGGACTAGAATATAGAGGAAAAGGCTGGATACGAAGTGAGAAAAAGTGAGAACAAACTGGAACCCACATCTGTCTCTCACTGCCTCCAGCCCTGACAACACAGGTGACCTGCAGAAGAAGCAGACACCATCTACCACATAAAGTTGCTCATGGCCCTGACCCAGTGTTCAATTAAAAATTGCAGACATGCCAAGAAACATGAAAATGTGACTCATGCTTAAGAAAAAAACAAAAGGTCAGTGGAAGCTGTGAGTATTGACGATCTCAACACACAAGCAGAGGGAGCCATAAGCAGAGGGAGAGGGAGAAGCAGACTCCCACCACCAAGCAGGAGCTCAACGTGGGGCTCTATCCCAGGACCCTGGGATCATGACCTGAGCCAAAGGCAGACACTTAACCGACTGAGCCACCCCAGGAGCCCTTATGTTGGTATATTTAATATTGGCCTACAGATATCTGAGAGTCATTTCACCTTTCTTCTATGTTTTTTCTCTTTGTTCTTCAGATTGGATAATTTCTACTAATCTATCTTCAAAGTTACTGATTCTTTTTTCTGCTAGCTCACATCTGCTGTTGAGTCCTTCTAATGAATTTTAAAATTTCAGTTATTTCACTTTTCATCTTCAGAATTTTCATTTACTTTTATGTTTTCTTTCAAGTAAATGAATAAAATCTTTTATAAATAAATAAATAAACCAATATGAATCTGATGACAGTCCCAGAAGAACAGAGGAGAGTGAGAGAAAAGCAAAGAAAACATTTGAAGAAATAATAGCCCAAATCCCCAAATTTGATTAAAAAAAAATTAATCTCTAGATCTAGGAAGCTCAAAAACCTCAAAAAATGATAATCATGAAGATATCCCCCCCATATACATCACAGTCAAACAGTTGAAATACAAAAAAAATCTTGAAAGCAAGAGAAAAATGACACATCACAAGCTGGGAATGATATGATTAATAGCTGTCTTCTCAGAAGTAATGGAATTAGCTGGAAAGCAGTAGAATATTGGAGGAAAGTTTTTATATTTTACTATATTAATATTATTCTGAAGTAAATTATTATAATTAAAATGTATATTATAATCCCTAAAAGATCCACTAAGCAAGTAAGTCAAAATGATGTGGTGTTAAAAATAGAGGAATTAAAATGGTATAAAATATATGTTTAACACAATAAATGGCAGTAAAGGAGGAACAGAGAACAAAAAAGAGACAAATAGAAAAAAAGTAGCAAAATGACAGATGGAAATCCAACCACATCATTAATTACAATAAATGTGAATGGACTACAATTGAATGTTAGAGGAAAAAAACAAACAGAAAAGAATATAAGGAAAATGTGGGACAAAGTAAATAAGCCCAACAAATGTGTAATTGGAGTTCCAGAAGAAGCAGAGACAGAGTAAGAAACAGAATCAGAAAGCTCAACAACTGTAATTGGAGTCCCAGAAGAAGCAGAGAGAGCAAGAGACAGAATCAAAATTTGAAGATGTAATGGCAGAAAAATTTCCAAAACAGATGAAAGATATCAAATCAGATTTTCAGTGAACTCAACAAATCCAAAATAGGATAAATACAAAGAAAATCACAGCTAGGATCATGGTCAAACTGCTGAAAATTAAAGGTAAAGAGAAAATCTCAAAGACACCCAGAGTAAAAAGACATTCAGGGACATAATACAAATGATGGTAGACTTTGTGACAAAGACCACAGAAGCCAAAATACAATGGAATAACATTTTTTCAAAGTGCTCAAAGAGAAATAACCAGCCAACCTATAATCCTATACCCAGCAAAAATGTCTTTCAAAAATGAAGGGCAAATAGAGACACTCTGAGTTAAACAAAAACTGAGAGAATTTGTCATCAGTAGACACATTCCATTAGAAGTACAAAAGAGATGGAGTTTCTCATGTCAGAATCAGCCTCTGGGTATAAGTTTTTGCCCCTAACAGGAGCCATGGGATCTCTCAGCATCTTGAGAATCCCAGAAACAGGGCCAGTGGTCTCTGGAAGGAAAGGAACTTCATTTTCCTTAATTTAACAAACCTTTTTTCCCATGGTTCTTGTGGTCTGGACAGACTTGGAAGGCATGAGAGAACTGAGCTGTTGACATGTGGACATGTCTCCAGTTGTCACAAGATGGAGTCATAGTAGTCATAGTCATAGGCCCCTTACTACCTACTTATGGAAAACTCTCTTTTGATTGCCCAATGACGTTTGATTACACATTGTCAGGAAAAGAGGATCTCTCTTCATGTCTCTACCTGCACCCAGGGCATATCCAAATCCCCATGTATTGTCCCAAGGATTTACAAGAATCTAGGAATACTAAACAGGTAATGGAAAGAGGGACACTTGAAGCCACCTTGTCTTCAGAGCCCCTCATCCTACTCCTTAGGTCCCTGTGATAGAAGATTCCCATTCCCTTTCTCATCTGGAGGACTTCCAATCTCTTCCTACATCTCTTCTTACACTTATACAGGTCCAGTGTAGAGGAACCAACCAGCCCAGAATGACAGGACTGGATAAGGCCAAATACAGCTCTTCTCTTCTCAGCAACTTCACGCAGACACTTAGAGTTTGCACAATGTCCACCATGTTTCTTTGGGTAAATTAATTTTTCTCAGCTGAACTTAGCTTTTCCACTTCTCTGTGTTGGCAAGAGGATTGGGTAATGGGGAGTCAGGAGATTGAAGGTTCTGTGACCTAAGATACATTGCTTTTCTCACCTCCCTGGGCCTTGGCTTCCTCATCTCCAAAGTGGGGGGAACATTCCTTAGCCTGTGGCCCATCCCCTTACACTGTTGTGAAAATCAGGTATCCCCAAGCATGTGGGAGGGCTCTATGTGCATATGTTGACTAGTATGTCATTTTAACACCCTGCTGAATCTAGGCTGGGGCTCTTCACACAAATTGTACACAAGAAGCATCGTTGGCCAACTCCAAGTCTGCTTGTTCTCCTTGGCATTCGCCCCAGTCACACAGGGTCATCAATCCTCATGTTTTATGACACTGATGCTAAGTGCTCTGAAGTCACATCCTTGCTGCTGATCTGTGAAGAAGTCTGGACATAAGCATTTCTTTGTACTCAAGCTGAGGGCCCAAGGGTGTCTTGGGGAATTTCCACCCGAGATGCCTGGTGCCAGCGTCTCAGCTCTTGTGGCCTCTGGCAGCTCAGGGAGGTGTGTGCTGATTCCTGATGCCCTGTGTCAGCCAGATGCAGATGAATGGCCTGGGCATCCAAACCTTGGGGTCTGAGATGGGAAAAGCAGCAGGAGAGAAGCCAGAGCCCTGAGCTGCGGGTTGAAAATCCCAGATCTGCGATTCACCCTTGCCTCCTTTCCACAGGCTGGGAAGTCTCAGCCAGTCCACACTTCTGAGCTCAGCGAGGGGAGGGAATGGGGGACTAATAATTATAGCAGCTACATTTACCAAGAGCTAACTATGGGCCAGACCTTCTCCCAGTCTCTCTCGTGCATAACATTGTTTCATCCTGACACAGCACCCCCTCTTACTGCGCTCCAGAAGCATGGGGTTCTAAACTGAGCACTTGCTCCAAGGAGGTCCCTAGCAACACTCCAACACTACCCTTCTCAGAGGGCTTGTATGGCCATCGTGGGAGAGGGGTCAGGGCCAGAGGAGTCTGTTAGCTAGACCCAGAGGAGGGTTTTTTTTGTTTTTTTGTTTTTTTTTTTAAGATTTTATTTATTTATTAGAGAGAGAGAGAGATCACAAATAGGCAGAGAGACAGGCAGAGAGAGGAAGGGAAGCAGGCTCCCCGCCGAGCAGAGAGCCCAATGCGGGGCTTGATCCCAGGATCCTGGGATCATGACCTGAGCTGAAGGCAGCAGCTTAACTCACTGAGCCACCCAGGCACCCCCCAGAGGAGGTTTTTGAATGTTCCTTCAATCTAGACAGATGTAAGATTTCAGAGTTAGAAGGAGGCAGAGGCTCATTCAACAAATATTTTACTGAGCATCTACTCTGTGCCTGGAAGATTCAGCATTAAACGTGTCACATGTGGCTGCTGGCTTCAAGGAGGTTATGTTCCAGAGAGGGAGGCAGACCATGAGACAGCTATAATGGGGCAGGCCACCAATGGCAGCGGGAGCCATACTGTGAAGAGCTCCATCCCAAACCCAAGACCCAGAACCGGTTTCCCAGGGGGAGCTAGAACCCTTCCAAGCCCAGCTCTGAAGGCAAAGAGGAATGGGAAGAGGATTTGACTATGAAGCTCCAAGAAAATAGTGTGACCAGGAGTGAGCAGGTGGTGACTGGGTGGGGACAAAAGGGGAGCCAGTTGAAGGGGCCGTAAGAGCATGGGGCAGAAGCAGGGCCAGGCAAGAGCCAAGAAGTCAAGGTGAGGGTTCAGACTAGGCTTTATTCCAAGGGAAACAAGACATTTGTTCCCTCTTCTCCCCTCCCTGTGCTCTTTTCCTTATAACCTCTCTAGCTGCTGCCTGATCTGGTTAGGGGTGGGTGGGAAAGCCTGCAGTGATTTCCTCCCATTTCGCAGATGAGACAAGTGAGGCCCAGCCAGGGGCTGTGAAGTCACACAGTGGCATAGTGGGGACAAAAGCCCAGGTCTCTCAACTCCTTGGTCAAGGCTCCTTCCTCAGCCCTCATCCCCCGGGTGCCGAACTTCTAAAAGACACGGGGCTGCAGCCAGAGGGGTGGGAGGACCACACACAGCCCCACTGCTGCTGGCAGCATGATAGATGGAGCCCAGCCACCCTGGACTTGACCTGAGGGCCGGGGCTCGAGGACAGACACATGGGGCTCCTCTCAGCACAAACATTTTTACCAAAAGAGCAGACTCTGGGGGGCAAATTTCCCAATGATGTATGAGAAGCTGGGTCTGTACAGCTGCCCGTCGAAGCCTGAAGCACGAGGACACAGAGGACTTCGTGACGGGACTCACACGAGCCAGGATATTCCGTATTTGCACAATCATACGTGCAACGTGACATGCCTTGTTTCCTTTGAGCCTCAAAACCTGAAAGACAGCCCGGGATGTCGTTATGATTCCCACTGAACAGAGAGGAAAGTTGAGGCCCGGGGGGTTGTGGTGCAAAAAGTCTTCCCAAAGGTCACAAAGACAAAATTTGTTTAGCTTCATCTGACTAGCACTTCTCAAACGTAGTTGACCCCAGGATCTTGATCACATGACCTATGCTACTGTTCCGCAGGCCACACTTGGAGAAACGCTGTTCCAGCATGTCAGTCAGCAAGTCTCCATTAGCGTGGTCCCGGGCTCTGGGGTGAGGCTGAACCGGGAGCAGATCCTCTGAGTCGCTGCGGGGTCCCGGAGAAGTCACTTCAGTCTCCCCGCAGCTCCTCGATGCACTGCTGGGAGAGGAAATGAAATGACTCCCACAGTGTTTCTATGAACGTGCATTTCTCCTCTCTGTTCTCTCCATACCTGCTTACTCCTTTTTTTTTTTTTTTTGAAGATTTTATTTATTTGACAGACAGAAATCACAAGCAGGCGGGAGCAGGGGAAGCAGATTCCCTGTTGAGCAAGGAGCCTGATGTGGGACTCGATCCCAGAACCCTGAGATCATGACCTGAACTGAAGGCAGAGGCTTAACCCACTGAACCACCCAGGTGCCCCCTGCTTACTCCTTTTAGGAGCAAGTAGAAACTGCAAAATTGCCCCATGACGCAAATCTTTGTCATATTTTCATCTTTTTCGGTATATATAATTTGATAGAAATTCTAGGTTACAGAGTCAAGCTCATTAATTTATTTCTTAGGGCAACCATTTGGCTACTGCACCCATCTGTCACCTGCGGGTGATCAGCAATCCCACCTTCACTTCCGAGACTCTTCTGTAGGCAAATGATGTCCTCTTAAATCTCTGAGAGAATCTCTGATATTTATTCTATTCTTCTGCTTTTGTTTGTTTTAGTAACTGTCGATTTGGGGGTTGCTTTTTCATTTCACTTGAGCTTAATGCTTCTCTTTGATGTGGTTGGGTTTCTTCAAATGTTGGGGGGCTCTCAGGCAGCCGTCCACGTCTGCAATGTCAAGCGCCTGGGGCTCTGTCCCTGCAGGGAGGTTGAGGCAGGGTGGGGTGGCCGGTGGTAGGGTGTACCCGCCGCTCCTCTTCTGGGACCAGGCTCCCTGTGCTCTTGGGCACAGCCAGTCTCCCCCAGCACTGCTAGGCTTCTTAGGTCCTCATGCCCAACCTTAGTTCTGATCTCAGGTGGGCACCTGTGTGCGAAGACAAGGGGTCGGCGGGGGTGTCTCCGCCAGATGCTCCTCCTTCCTCACCCCTTCTGCCCTCTGTGGCCACCCACCCAGGTCTGAAAGCCGTGGCATGTTCTCCGCACCTTTGCGCTCTGCTTCCCCCCAATTTCCTCCTTCAGTGTGATCCCACCTGCCTTCTGCCTTTTGCGGACTCCTCACAATTTCTGGCTCACTGAAGGCAACCCCTTCCTCATTCTCTTCTGGTTATCCCTTCTGCCCTTCCTGGGAGAGCTGGAAGCACATGTGTGCGCTGTGATCATATGGCCTGGTCTCCCTCGCCTGACAGAGGGAGAGCGCCTGCGGGAGCTTAGTTCTCGTGGCTACCTTCTCGCTCAGGTGTGCAGTAAGTGGGAAGGTGACATTTGCCAAGCCCTGGGGTGTGCCGGGCCCTGAGGGGTGATGCCCACTGGACCCTGCTCCACGGTGGTGCCTGGTCTAGTTTGTCCTCTGGTATGGATGCTGCTGGGTACTGAACGGGGACCTCGGAGAGGCCTGTACCCAGAATACAATGGGAAGGGAGAGGCCCTGCACCCCAAACCCCAAACCAGCCACCTTGACCGCTGCATGAACTTCCTCCATATACCCATTGTTTCCCTGAGATTTTTAGTGGAAGAAATCAACAAACAAGGAAAGCAACAGTCAAACCTTTGTCGGGAACCCAAGTGAACCAACACACGCCTTATCTGTCTGTCTAAACAATGGACTCAGTATCATCAGATCACCAACGGTACTGATCTCAGTCAGTACTGACCCCTCTCAGCGCTGCATCTGGCGCTGGCCTCAGTAACCACTTGTGCGTCCCGTGCCCCTCGTAGGCCTGATTTGGGGGAGCCTTTCCAGGGCTTAGGGGAATCAGTGTTTCTGATTGAGTTCTGAACCTCCCCAGCACCCCTGTCCCAGCCTCTTCTCTCCAGCTGACTACTGAGATTTGGGCTCCCGTGATTGAACTGGCTCAGGCAAAGGGATTTATCTGCCCTTAAACCAAACCACAGGAAGAGAAAGGGACAAGAAAGACCAGACGCGTGGGCTCAGACTGTTCTCCACCTCTCACACCCAAATGGCTTCTTCTACATAGCTCTATTCTTGGCTACTAGAAGCTGCCAGGCTTCTGTGTCACTGTATCTCTGGACACAAGGCCATTCACTGTCAAAGAATCTGGAAAGGGCTCTCACTGGCCCAGATGGGGCAGGTGCCTGCCCTGGCCAGCGGGTGCTCCTGCTCTGGCTGACCCAGCAATGTCCAGGGCCCACATCTAGATCAAGAAGCATGGAGAACTGGGAGCCTTTATCCCAACCAATGGTTAGAACTAGATCAAGGTCAATTTCTGGAACATGGATAAGTGCTTTTCTGAATAGAATAAACCATAGAGACCTTCTGTAGACACCAGGGCCAAGCTCAGGGGATGGGCATAGGAACCAGAGACCTTTCCATGTGTGTGTGCCTGGTTTGGCCCTAGACCACTTCGGTCCAGTCCTTTGGTTTTCAATCCTGTGTATGTGCCAATGACTCCCAATTTTCTCCCTTCAGTCCCCAAACACCTCATATCCCAACTACCAACTGCTTCCTCAACACTTCTACTAGGATGTCCTCAGATGCCTCAAAATTAACGTGATACAGCTAAGGAACCCCCTCCGCCACCCGCCACCCTCGCCCACACCAGGTCTGCTCCTCTGTTTCCCACCACTATGAACAATGGCTCAGAGGTCCCGATGCTCAGGACAAAAGCCTTGACCTCACCATTTTCCTCAGCCTCCCCTCTTTCTCTTACACCCTCCCACTCATCTGTCAGCAAAATCCTTTCAGCTCCACCTTCAAATGCTTCCAGGACCAGCCTGCTTCTCACCGTCTCTGTCACCTGCACCTTGCCTCAGCCGGACGGCCACAAGGACCCTGCCACCTGCCTGGCCGCTGTGGCTTATTTTCCTTCTCACAGCAGCAGCAGCAGGAGGGCTGGCTCAAACCAGGAGGCAGCTCCGAGGCTCCCCACACCGCTCTGTTCATGTCCCTGGGCTCCGCCTCACTCCTTACCACCAGCTGAAGCCTCCCGCAGCGGGCTTCACAAAGACCCTCTCCAGCTGCCGTGCCCGTGACCTCTCTGAGCATCTCCCGGTTCCCCAGACATGCCTGGCTCTGGCCTGTGCTGTCCCTCTGCCTGAAAAGTTTCCCTTAGGTTCTTCTCAAACCCCACCCCCCATGTCTTTGCTCAAATGTCACACATTCCCTCCAAGCCCTTCCCTGGGTCCTTCACCCCACTTCTCGTTCTGTGTAATTTCTGGAGCCCTATTACTTTCAAATATATAATTTATATATCAATCTCATTTTATAGCCTATAAACTAGAGGGATTTTGATCGTAGATCCCGGCTATGTCCCCAGGGCCCAGAACAGCACCTGGCAGACAAGATTGCTAGCTTGTTGAGTGAATGCACAGCTGGGTGGCCTGGCCTGGAGCTGGAGCCGGAGCTGGAGCTGGAGCCGGAGCCGGAGCCGGAGGGTAGAGGAGTCTCAGAGGTTTACAGGGATCCCACATGAGCCCAGGGACTTCACAGGGACTGGGAGCCACAGCCCTGGTGCTCTGGCCCAGAGTCCCTCTACAGAAGTGGCCACTGGGCCAGGTCGGGCCATCGCAGCTTGGTCCCCTCCTTGCTGTACCTGCCACGGTGTCTGTCTCATGGGCCCTGACCTTCATGGCCATGAGGATTTCACGGGGCCGACATTCTGTTTAGGGGGAGGGCTAGGCAACTCTTCCCTAGAACCCATGTCCCCTGACTGGGCCTGATGGAAGAAGGGAAGATAAGCTCAGAGTGGTGCTATTAGTATCCCCATCACCCTGCCAGGGGGACAGCCCCAAGACACTCCACTCCCCCAGACTCCCTGCATACCAGCCCAGAAGCCCAGCACTGGAGACCTGGCTCCCAGGACCCACTAAACATTGGTCAGGCCCCACACCCTCCCCCAGCCCAGGACGGGGGCCATTTCTGGTCTCAAGTGTGTCCAGAGACCCATTCAGAATTGGCCTGTCCTGCCACCTCAAGCTGCCCCCAGGTCCCCACCCCTGCCTTCCCTATTCTTCAGCTTCCCAGGGCTCTCTGGGGAGCAGTAGCCACACCTCCCGCTCCTGCCTCCTTCCTCCTCCCTCCTCCCCTCTCAGCCCTGAAACTCAATTACTCCAAGGCTCTCTTGGTCACTGCCGCTTTCAACAGCCAGAGGTGGGGCATACCGGCACCCAGCAGGCCGGAGGCCCTCCCGGAAGTGGTCACAGGCACAGCCTGGAGGCCTGGGTCTGCTGCAGGAAAGGGGTGAGCCCCTCCGCCACCCCCGGTAGGGAGGAAGGGAGATGCACCAGCCCAGGGACAAAGGCCCTGAGTTGGCATTTTCGGACTTGCGTTTGGAGACAATTAGAAGCTGAATTATTAAAGACGTGTGAGAGAAGAGGCTGTTTTTAAGAAAGCATGAGTAAGCAGGGCTCTCACAGCGGCACACAGGATCGAAGGCAATCAATTGCCATAATGGCTGTAAATATTTACTCGGCTTAACTGTGAATATGGGCGCCAGCCACGCACTTAACACAGGGGTCCCTGCCCGGCAGACCATCCCGCCGCAGGCCCACCAGAGGGCTGCAACTCCAAGCTCCTCCCCCGGTCCCCTGGGGCGGAGGCTCCCTAAGGGCATGGGTCCAGGAGTCAGACACAGCTGGGCTCTCCTGGCTTGGTCTCTCCTGGCTTGGTCACTCTGGGCAGGTGTCTTGACCTCCATGAACCACAGCACTCATCTGTAAAATGGGCTGCTGAAGCCTACCTCAGGGCACGCGAGTGCTCCCAGTGTGACCCCAGGGGGGCTGACATGCGGCAGATGCCAGTCCTGCTGGCTCAGGACCACAGGGGAGCAAATGCCAGGGGCCCCTGTCTTACCCTGGACTCTTAGTTACCATACAGGATGAGGTTAAGTTTCAGAAGTTGGGTGCTCTCAATGTCGGTCATCTGAGTATAACAGGGCTGTTGTGGAGCCACTCTGAGGCTCAGCCTTGAGCCAGGAGCCGGCGCATTTACTACGTACTCATCATGTGCTGGGCATTCCCGGGTCACCTCTGTAGCTTACTCAATCCTTGCTGCAGCCCAGAGCGGAAAGTTCTATTACCACTCCTCATTTTATAGATAAGAACATTGAGGCTCAGAGAGGTCAAGTGACTTGCCCTAGGTCACACAGCTGGTAAGTAGCAGAGCCAGGACTACAGTCCAGACCCCTCCTACCCTTTCTAGAAACCTCTGGGCTATGATGAGACCCCCTCTCTGCCCTTTCCTCCTCCTCTGTGGCACCCCCACCCCCAAGAGGTAGCTTGGCCACCTGTCAGCAGCCTACATGACTGAGGACACATCTAAATACTGGCCAAGACCACGGCCAAAAGAGAACGCTGCTTCTGTTTTGCCTCTGCCAACGGCCCCTCCGCCCTGAGAGCCCGGCTCTGGGGGCACCTGCACAGGCCAGGCTCTCCCAGGGGTCAGCTGGCCAGTCTCTAGGGATCTGCTTGTTTCTTTAAGAACAGCACCTGGTGTCTTCCCCAACGCACAGGCTAAGTCTCAAAGGCCCCCCTGATTGTAGAGGAAGTGTGGATGGTGAGCGTGTGCGCACACTCACACACACACTAGCACGCGCCAGCACACTGTGGCTTCCAGCCTCCCCACAGACTCGACTCAACCACATCCCTTGTGCGTTCAGCACTGGGAAATGGCTCAGGTGTCCGCGGCGTATTCTACCGCCCTTCTCCAAGTACTGGGATGGAGCCCTCAGCCTCTCTCTCTCTGGGCCCCTCATGCTTCTCAAGCTGAGACACTGAAGATAAGGGAACTGGGAGGAGTAGAGAAAAGAGCACTGACCTGAGAGTTCCCAGATCTACGTGACCTTGGACAGCTCCCATTTCCCTCCCAGGCCTCAGTTTCCCCATTTGTGCCTTGAGTTCTCAGCAGGTCTAAGATGAAGGCCACTGGGGGTTGGGGTGGGGGCGGGTGGCATCTGCCATCGTATTTGATTCATTCTCCCAGGCTCAGGGAAGATGGGGAGGTGGGTGACTTTGAAATCTCCAATGGGGGGCAGGGTGCGCCAAGAATAAACCAGACCTAGAGCCTCGCTTCTGCTCCCATTCTTCCAGAAGGTGCAGGGCTCTTGGAGCTCCAGGTTTGTCCAGCAGAGGCCAGCAGCAGGTCCCCCAAATACAGCCAGCTCAAGCCTGGTCCTGAAGTGCAACCGTGGCGGGTTCCCAGGTGTGTTTGCGGGGACGGCTGAGCCAGGGCATTGAAAGGCAGGGGAGGACAGAAGGGAAGGTCTCCCAGCTCCTCCTCCCTCCCAGCCTGTGCCAGGCTCAGTAGGTGCTTTGTGGGTATGTATTGATTGGATGGATGGATGGATGGATGGATGGATAGACGGACAGACAGATGGACAAGATTTTCCCTAAGCCTCAGGTCCTCCCAGGAGGTGGAGTTGATGGTGATGCCCACCTAACAGGATCAGTATAAGGATGGCTGAGGGCCCAGGGAGTATGCAGTTCCGTCTCCTCCCCTGCAGCCCCTTGCCCTGGCCGCAGCCAGTACTCAGAAGCCTCTTTGCAAACTGGCAACAAACAGAAACCATGCCCTGCCTTCAGGCATCCTGGGTAGAACCACATGGCTTTCCTGGAAGATCAGGCAGGGAGCCTGCATGTCACCTCAGAGCCATTGGATTGGGATCCCTAAATGCAAGGGGATCCTGGGATCCTGGGGTGGCCGGTAATGCTGGGAGAGCTGATCCCTAGACCTGAACTAAATGGTCAGCCTCCCAGTCTTGCTGGCTCCATCTACATAGGGAAGCTCAAGGCCTAGTGGACAGTCTGGCTGAATCCCCAAAGCTGAGAGTGGTCTTTGCCAAATGCCATTTGGTCTGGCACCCGGTATGTACTGGCACTGTGATCTGACAGCACCAGTCCTCTGAGGAGGTGACATTTGAACCAAGACCCGAAGGGGGAGAAAGGCCCCCAGTGCCATGATCCGGGCAGAGCAGATGGCGTGCGCTAACATCCTGCAGAGGAAGAAGAGGGCCCTGAATTTATTTAAGGTTCGAGGGAAACCACTGAAGGGTTTTGGCAGGAGAATGACTTACTTAAGTTCGCAAAGCCGCCTCTGGCTGCTTGCTGAGTGGAGTGCGCTCTGCGGGGGCCACCTCCTGGGAGAGACCTCCGGTGGGAGAGGCGGGCATGAGGAAAGGAAGTGAGGAATGAGCAGTAATGAGGACCACCCTCTGGCACTCTCTGCTGGGGTTACTGGCTCAGGGGGCAGGAGAAGGAGTGGGGGGAGTCTGTCCTTCCTATTCCTGCACACTCCAGCCCAAGGCTCCCGGCCCTCTTCATCAGCCTGACCTGCACCCACCCCCAGGCTCCTTGCTCCCCACTTGGGGCAGCCTCTCTGCTTGGGGGCCACAGCATGACGGTGGCCTTGGAACCACGAGCCTCCCACCTGTCTGGGGACCCTCCACATGCAATCACCTGGCTTAGACTCCAGGCTGCTCACAACTTACTGGTTTCTGCTAACCCTTCCATTCGCTGTGGCTTTCTTTTTGAAAACTTAGAGGTGGTATGAGGCTTCTTCCCTCCTGCTGGACTATGTGGGTCAGTACTGAACAATCATTTCCTTGGTTGCTCCTTTCTTCCTTCTGCTCACTCCCTCACTCATTCACCTGCTCCGGGTTGCACTATTCTGAGGACTGTGTTGTCTAACACTCCCTGCTCTGTCACCAGGATTCAGGTCACCACTCAGGTCCAATCTTCAGCTTGTCCCTCCCTCTAGGGACCAGCTCTAGGTCACCAGATTGGGGACCCCAGGCCTGTGAACTACATCAGGGCTGCACCTTGTTCTAAAGGGCAGTGGGGAGAATGTTCTCCGTAGGTCCCAGCCAAGACATCTGCCCTCACCACCTTGTCCCTGGCCTCTGCCTACCAGTCCCACAACTGGAGCCCCCTTTCTTCCAGCCAGCCTCAGTCAAGGTTTTATACACTTCTCGTGTTTTCCCCCAAATTTGGAAGAGGGCATAAAATTTCATCTTTTATTTTGCAAGGGCATAAAAAAAAAAACTTAAAAATCTTAACTCCCATCTCTCTTCAGCATTTTTTTAAAAGATTTTATTTATTTATTTGATAGACAGAGATTACAAGCAGGCAGAGAGGCAGGCAGAGAGAGAGGAGGAAGCAGGTTCCCCGCTGAGCAGAGAGCCCGATGCGGGGCTCGATCCCAGGACCCTGAGACCATGACCTGAGCCAAAGGCAGAGGCTTCAACCTACTGAGCCACCCAGGCACCCCTCTCTTCAGCATTCTTTCAAAAGGCAATGAAGATGTGAACGACCAGAAAGGGAATACAGTTAGTTTACTGACCGTCAGCTTAGCCCTGTCTCTCCTCATTTCACTAGGGAAACCTGTACCAGGCTACAGACTAGTGGTCGGGAGCCTGGTCTGTCTATCTTGGGAAGCATTTGTGTTAGATCGCTACAGATAGCCTGCTACCCCAGGTCAGGCACAAGCCCAGGGTGTGGACATGACCCCCGTCTGCACCTGTCCCCTCACCCACACCCAGGAGGATGGCTAAAGAAGGCCCTCCTATGTAACAACTGGGATTTGCCCCACATTCCTGAGGTCTCTGGGGGTGATCCAAGAAGGAACCATTGCCACCTGAAGGCACAGTGAGTCCTGGCCCCTGGGGCAGGCACATCATGGGTATCGGAGGGGAGGGGAGGCCTATTGGAGAGAGGGTCCCAGCTTGTCCTGGGCTTAGCTCAGGACATCAGGAGCCAACATGTGTCATGGAAGGGAGATGGAAGCCCAGGAACTCCAGATCCCTGTGTCCCTCTGCTCCAAAGGTGAGAGGATGTGGAGGCAGGAGGGGAAGCGAGAAGGGCTGGTATTAGGAGAACTCAGAGCGGGTGATTTCCACTTAAAAAGGTTCAGTGTGGGGGCACCTGGGTGGCTCAGTGGGTTAAAGCCTCTGCCTTCGACTCAGGTCATGATCTCAGGGTCCTGGTATTGAGTCCGGCATCGGGCTCTTTGCTCAGCAGGGAGCCTGCTTCCCTCTCTCTCTCTCTCTCTCTCTCTCTCTGCCTGCCTCTCCGTCTACTTGTGATCTCTCTCTGTCAAATAAATAAATAAAATCTTTTTAAAAAAAAAAAAAGACCATATTTAAAAAAAAAAAAAAGTTCAGTGTGGCAGACGTGTTGGTTCCTTCTGCCCCCTGGTGGACTTATTGGGAAATACCTGCCAAGACAGACCCTTTGGCAGCAGGGCAAAGGAGGGAGAGGAAGGAAGGCGGGAAGGGGGTGGCCAGGCCAATCCAGCAGGCTCTCCAGTTTGTGAGTGTCTGCTCAGGAGCCCCATTTGCTCAGTCCCCAAGGTTCTGTTTTCCCTGAGCAGCTCCAGGCCAGCACAAACATTATTTCCTCCCATCCTGGAGCATCTGGAAGCTATTCTTGTTTTTCCTCCCCTGCAATCCCAAATAATCCCCAAACCCCCTCCACCCAAGAGGATAGGGACTCAGGCCCCACAGCTTCAGGGGCACCACACACACACCGTGCTGGGAAAGAGTTCTGGCACAGAAAGGTGATGATGGGGCCCATGGGGTCCCTCTATCTGGGCAAGTGACTACCACTCAGCTTTCCGGAGGGGCTCCCCTGGCCCACCTTTCCAGTCAGCGCCCTTTCCACTGACCCTCCCTGTGCATCCCCAGCCATCCCTCTCCTACCCATTCTGATCTGACCATTTGGAGGCAGGCAATGGGGGAGGCCAGGCAGGCGGAGGCAGGGACTTGGGCAGGCCATTGTATCTGTCCAGGGAATCCTCCCCACACAAGCCTAAGAATGAGCATCAGGCTACTCACAGTTGGCTTTTAATGAACTTCACTTCCTTAGCAAGGCCCTGGGGAGAGGTTTGGGAGGCTCTCTGAGTGGTGGAAGGGCACAGAGTCTTTCAGGACTGGGAGAGGACATCCAGGGAAAAGCTGGGAAAAGGCAGGAGGGGGCAGTGGTTCTAAAGGCAGTCCTTGCCCAGAATCCAGGACCCAAAAATGCACCCCAAGCTCCCAGGTCCCTGTGTCTGGTTCAAGAGTTGGGGGGGAAATCACAAGGTTTACAGTTGGTCCTTGCCCTTGCAAATTGCCCTCTCCAGCTCTTGCTTCCCGGATAAGGAAATCGAGACCCAGAAAGTGGGGGGAGGGGTTCCAGCCATGAGTAACACAGTAAGTCCCCATTATCTCAGCACTGCTATTGAAACTATAAGGGGTAGCCCTGTCATAGCCCTTTACAGGCTCTACCTGCTCATTGGATGAGCAAACAGTTTCAAAGAGACCAAATCACTTGCCCAAAGTCACACACCAGTACACAGCCAAGCAGTACTGGAGCCCATGTGGTAGCCAAATGGAGACGGTAAAAGCCCACCTCACAGGTGCAAGATTTTCATGGGCATTGGACAACCTTCTTCATGACCTCGTTATTCTTACAGTCCTTTTACAAATGAAGAGACAGAGAGGTTAGACGCAATTTGCTTCAAGTGAATGTACGTGAAAGTATTCAAACAAGAAGGCCATTAGACTGGGATGGCTCCAAGGCCTTGGGAGCCAATGGAAGCAAACCCAAACCTAAGCCAGAGTTAAGGAACTTGAATCTGAGAAAATAAAACTTAAGAACAACCAATCACAAACAGCCAACGAGGTTTTCCCGAATAAGGCAATGGGTTAAGCTAGGGTCAATCAAATCATGTCCTTGCCTTGCCTCCCCAGGTCCCATGGGTGCAGTTCTCCCAATTGCCTTTGGTTTGGCACTACCAGATTCAGATTGATGTATGCTCACATAAGCTTGACAACTGTAGAGTGCCTCAGTTTACCTTTTAACAGCTCTGGTGTCAGAAGTGGAATCCAAAGGAGACCCTGATGGGCCCTGGGAGCAGCAAGCAATGAGGCATCGGTACCTGCGGAGCCCGTTGTGCTCTCTGCTTTCTCCCTGCGCCTGAATGGAGGTCAAGGGTAAGCCCCTCGCAGGTAACTGAGCATTGCAGCTTTTGCATTACAAGCTCTCCAACTTCATTTAAGTATTTATTTTACCAGACTGCGTCCAACCTAAACATTATGAGCTCTCCAACTTAAACCAGACCAGGTCTGACTGAAACAGGACTGAGCCCAAGGTGAGGCCTCAGGGAAGTACAATTTTGTTTTAAGGGAAGGAGGGAGAAAACAGGTTGTTTCAAATCCAGAAAGTCTAGGACTCCTCCATTTAGGACTCTATGCATGAAAATCATGGGCGCAGACCCAAATTCGTCTGAACAAGTGGGTTAAGCTTACCAAAAATGATCTTGAATCATGATGGCCACAGTGGGAACTTTTAACCTAAATAAACTTATCCATCTCTAAATGCCCTAGAGAAAAAAGGGTCCTAAATTTCCCCCAAAACAGTGGGATGCATATTTGATTGGTATGCAGAAGCTTCTAAGACTACGTTAATCAAAAGAGTCCCTTTTAAAGACTTAACACTGCCAGGAATATTGACTCTTTGTCCCAACTCGAACTTGATGATAAGACATTTGAAAGGATTTTTTAAGAGGACTTCTAGGGACAGGAGTTGGTGAAATTGGAGACCTATATTCAGAACCTGACAGGAACTTTTTAAAGGCCTTCTAAGCTAAAAGGGAAGGACAACAACCTGAAGCCTTTGTGAAACAATGTATTAAAACATTCCAAAGACAGCTCTAAAACTAGAATGTAGGAATCCTTTGAGTTCCGTCTTAGCTGGAAACCTTCTCCCTAATACAAAGAAGAGAACTGAACATAATGTGGCCAGCTGGCTGGGTCCATCCCCTTGACAGCCTTCAGACTGCAATCCAATTTGTCTTACAAATTTACAAGAACAGAAATGCAGCTCTTGAAGCAATTCAAAGCCCACCTACCCTTTTTACCCATCCCCCCCCCCCAAGGAGGGCATAGAGCACCGGTTACCAGTCCCGCTTAGAGGGCTCTAAACCCTTCTATCCACGGCATCGTAGTATCAGAGTTGCCAGTGAAAACAAACATCAGCCACGCATTGGATGGAACAACACTTCACTTGCATAGACGAGAGACAGAGCAAGATCGGCTTCCAGAGTGGGCTTCAGCCCCCGTGGCTAGCAGGTGTCTCCTGGTGGCTGACGCAGGGCACCTGACCTGGGACCACCCCTCTCCTGCTGCAATGGACAAACCTTGCCCCTCCCTGCAGAGGACAGGTAGAACCCTGGCTTGTCCATGTACCCCATGCTGCACCCACTATAAGCAGAGAAAAAAGAATACTCAGAAAGGTAAACAAGGAGGGCTATGATCAAAAAAAGGGGATAAGCCCTTGAAGGCTGTGTGAGCTTTTTACCTCTTGGTAAGGAAGAAGGAAGTGTTCTGGGCCTGAGGCCCTTTCTTAGGGGGTGGAGTAGCCATCCAAGACTGTGTAGCGTCAGACTGCCTTTCCCAACAGTTTCCAAATAAGATAAAATATTGAGCATTCATTACTGAACCTAGGTTTATCTATCTTTGCTGGGTTTTTTTTTTTTAAGATTTTATTTATTTATCTGACACAGAGGGAAAGAAAGAAAGCCAGAGCAGGGGGAGTGACAGTAAAGGGAGGGAGCAGGGAGCTCCTTGAGCTGGGAGGCTGATGAGGGGCTCGATCCCAGGACCCTGGGATCAAGACCTGAGCCAAAGGCAGCTGCTTAACTGACTGAGCCACTCAGGCACCCCTGACTTTGGCTTCTTAATACAGACTAACTAAAGAGACTTCTGTTTTGTGCCATGTGGAAAAATTTCCTATGAGGAAGAGTATGCTCTTAGAAATTATGAAACATATTAATAAGTTTGCCAATCTATAGAACGCTGGTGTAACAGTCCACAACTGTGCACTTAGTGTCAGTAGAAATTAGGGTTTCCAAGGGTTAAAAAATCTAACTGATATATGTAATCAAAACCGCTAGAAATAATGAGAGAGACAACTCTGCGCACAAGGAGAGTAGGAGGTATTTTCGGTAAGAAAAGACATAAAATAAGGAAATGCATTTTTGTTAAGGGAAAATGGAGTTATTTTGCCCTACGGGACAGTACTAGTTGTTTCAGAATGAGAACGAGGAGAATAAAGGGCAAAAACTAAATGGAATCTGGAAAGTGAGAGGAGAGAGAGAGGGGAAAATCTTATGTGGTCGAGCTGATTAAGACTGAAGGGATTTTATAGAAGGGTTTTATTATTTTTTAAAAAGATTTTATTTATTTATTTAACAGAGAGAGAGAGCACAAGCAGGGGGAGTGGCAGAGAGAGGGAGAATCAGGCTCCCCAGCGAGCAGGGAGCCCGATATTGGGGACCCTGAGATCAGGACCTGAGCCGAAGGCAGCCACTTAACAGAATGAGCCACCCAGATGCCCCTAAGAAGGGTTTTAAAAAATAAGCTCTAATATCAATAGTATGCCTAGGCAAAAATAAAATGTAATTCCCTTTCGTTTGTTAAAAGAACAAAGTATTCTTGGATGGTTGGGCTGTGCTTGATCAGAGACTAAGAAAAGTTTTCCTTCATCTTTGGATAATCCACCTGGAAAGCAAAGATTGTGTTTTACCAAAGCAATTTCTTGTGCTTCATATTTTTTTTACCAGGTTTTTGATTAACTGGGAGAAGGGAGTCTTTTCTATTAAAAGAGCTAAGGTTTATTGTTTCAGTTATTTGTGGAACATAAGGAAAGGCAGGGAGGACATTAGGTGAAAGGAAAAATGAAGGGGAAGGAATCGGAGTGGGAGAGAACCATGAGAGACTATGGACTCCGGGAAACAAACTGGAGGGTTTTAGAAGGAAAGGGGGTGGGGGAAGGGTGAGCCTGGTGCTGGGTATTAAGGAGGGCACGGACTGCATGGAGCACTGGGTGCTATACGCAAACAATGAATCATGGAACACTGCATCAAAAACTAATGATGTACTGTACGGTGACTAAAAACACAATTAAAAAGAAAAAAAGCTAAGGTTTTGTGTGCATGGTTTTTTTTGTTTGTTTAAAACCTTGTTTGCCTTAGAAGTCTTTATCACTTTGGTTGAATAGATTACCAAGATCATATTTAATCAACTGTTCAAACCTTTTGATATTTTGTATAAACTTCCCATAATCAAATTCTAAGTGAAGTCTTTTTGGTCTTAGACTACCCTGGAATTCTCTTGAGGGCTCTGGAACATCTCAGCAGATTAGTTCTCGCTCCTTATAAAAGAGCCATAAAGCTCACTAAAGCTTCTTTGATACATTAAATTACACGGAAAGAATTGTCAAATAAGAATGATGCTAACCCTTCTCTACGTTATATTTGTATGGATACGTGTTATTGATGTTCAGTGTTACAGAAATTCTATGAAATTCCTAGAGATCTCATATGCCCTGGTATCATGTTATCAATCGTAATTCTGGTAATTATCTTAAAATGGATGTTGGGGCGCCTGGGTGGCTCAGAGGGTTGAGCCGCTGCCTTCGGCTCAGGTCATGATCTCAGGGTCCTGGGATCGAGTCCCGCATCGGGCTCTCTGCTCAGCGGGGAGCCTGCTTCCCTCTCTCTCTCTCTGCCTGCCTCTCTGCCTGCTTGTGATCTCTCTCTCTCTGTCAAATAAAATCTTAAAAAAAAAAAAAGGATGTCACTGACATAATAAAAACCCTTTGTTAACTGCATGATAATGAACTGTCATCGGATTTTAATCCGTGGCCACTTCTACGTCTTCTGATATTTATACACAGTTATTGTTTTCCTCTACTGCTTTTGCAGAAAGCCTTCCTCTTCAAAGAGATTCGGGGAAAGAATTCAGACAGGGAGAGGTTTCTGATAACTGTAAGACGATACCACGAAACTCTATGGGAAACCTGAGGGGCACCCGGGTGGCTCAGTCATTAAGCATCCACCCAGACTCTCGGTTTTGGCTCAGGTCATGGTCTCCATCATGGGATCGAGCCCCTAGTCAGCCTCTGTGCTCAGCTTGGGGGCGGGCGGTATCTGCTTGAGATTCTTTCCCTCTGCCCCTCCCCCTGCTCTCTCGCTCTCTCTCTAAAATAAATAAATAAGTCTCTAAAAAAATAATTAATGACGTGGGACTGCATGGATTGGTGAGGATAATTATAGGTTTTTTGTTTGTTTGTTTTTTTAAAGATTTTATTTATTTATTTGACAGACAGAGATCACAAGTAGGCAGAGAGCAGGCAGAGAGAGAGGAAGGGAAGCAGGCTCCCTGATGAGCAGAGAGCCCGACGCGGGACTCGATCCCAGGACCCTGAGATCATGACCTGAGCCGAAGGCAGCGGCTTAACCCACTGAGCCACCCAGGCGCCCTAATTATAGGTTTTATTACTCTGAAGCATGGCTGGGTCTTCAGCGTTTTGTTTTCTGGATTTTAAAAATGCTTCTTTTCCTTTATTTTTTTTTAAGTTATCTATAACACAGCAATTTGGTTAAGTATTCTTTTGTAAACAAAATTAGAATATATATTATTATATGTGATATATAATAACATATAATAATAATAATAATACATTATCTTTTCTTCCTCTCTGCCTGATCCCTCCAAAATCCAGAAACTCTTATTGGCTAGTCTTATTTTTTATGACAATGTAGATTTTATGACAATGTAAGTTCAATAAGAATCTCTTCTCCTTGTAATAGGGCACAACTGGGCAAGTCTTTGGCTTGACTTCTTAGACTAAAGAGGCTTTAAAAAAAAATCTAATGAACCAGGAATGACTTTATAGATCCACTAAAGCCCCTTAGATATGACCAAACTTTAACTGGAATATTATATTTAAGGATATACTTAAAATCACTGTTCTTGGCATTCTTATATAAATAATCAGGCCAAGTTTAATGAGACAACTTACGCTGCAAATACATTAATCTTATTATCTTTGCTAGAAATTGGGGTAATTGTAAAGAAGGAAATTTTGTTTCTGCAAATTTAGTTTCTGTAAAATTATAATTTCTGTAGAAAACTATCACAAACCCTTGGGGCTATTAGATTCCAGTCCCATTCATTGTCTTTGAGGTTTGTTTTCTACCTATAAACTGGCTTGGATCCTAACTTCTTCCAGTTTTTCCCTGATATCTGGCTACGGCTTTCCAAACTAACGTTTCTAATTTTCTTCCTCTGACTTGGACTCATTAAGAACAAACACTTTCCTTTTCCCAAAGCCCTGCCAACTAATGCCAGGCAACTAGATAATAAACTTTAGAGAAATCAGCACAACAGCTCATGGGTGGGTAAGCTTTGTGCCTGTCGCTCAGAAAGTTCTCCGTAACACCCCTGACACCACTAGAGACATCCAAACTATAAAAGTGGCTTTAAGCCCTACCTCTAGGAGGCCAACATGGAGACATCTTCTTGACTGGCTTCCCTCTGGGCTCAGAAACCCATTTATAGTCTGCTCTAACCATTAACCTTGGCTTTCCTTTTGTTTCCATGGAAACGCTTTTATTAAATACCTGATTGCTTGCACCATCTAGGCCTAGGTTTGGGAAGCCCCTGGGTGCCGCCACCTGAAGTAAGACACAGCTATTTTACTGAGCTGACCAATTCTTGGGACTAAGGGACATGTTCAGTGGGATGGCACAACCTACCAGCTCAAATCCTAGATTGTGAAACTTCTTGGAGGGGTTTCAAAGGCAGGGTATAAAGGGTAGCGAAATATGACACCCCAAAAAATGCCTCTTGGGCACAGCCATTATTTTAAGCTGATAAATTGGTTTTAGATAATAAAATTGCTCTGGATTACTTGTTGTCTGAGCAAGGAGGAGTCTGCCGTAGCATTTACCTCCTACTGTACCTGGATAAGGCCACTGGTACAGCAGAAATTCACATATGAGAAATTAACCAACAAGCCACTTAGCTAAATAGGATGATGCCTCTTCAGACACGTTCTTTGATTTACTGGACACCAACTGGTTGGGCTCGTGGGTGCCCTGGGGAAGGAGCACATTTCAATCTCTTGTCATTATCATCCTCTTGAGAGTCATCGCGGTGATCTCCCTGGTGCACTGTGTTCTCTCCAGGGTCTGAAATAGATGCTCACAACCATCAGAAGTACATCAGATGGTCTCACTATGCTCAGATGAGCAGAAACAAGATGAACGATGAGATGAACAGCAAAAGTGATCCTTCCGTAGCCTGACGTCATAATCTGTGATTCCCGACAAGATCAGAACTGACCCTGAGGGTGACGGAGAGTGGCCGTAATAACAAGCGGCCAGTTAATCCCTCACGTATGAAAGACGACCGGAACGGGGGACGGGGAATTGTTTAAGAGATGAAACAAGGAGCCCACTGGACTGTGATGGCTCTATGTAATGCCTTAGCTCTATGCAACCGAGCCCAAACCCTAGGAAATTTAAGAACAACCCATCACGAGCAGCCAACCAGGCTTTCCCAAATAAGGCAACCACATCAGCCACCGCCATTCAAATATTTCCTTGCTTTGCTTTGGCACCTGCCTTATAAGACCCTTCCCCAAGCTCCTGTCTACGGAACGATCCTCACCACTTTTGGGTGGGCGCTGCCCTGTTTGAATTGATGTGTGCTTAAATAAACTTGAAATTCTTAACGTGCCTCAGTTTACCTTTTACCAGCTGGGAGCGCCAGAGATGGTCTTCTGTTCAAAAAGTGTGGGAACAAAGCCAGCTGGGCATTGCCCAGCCTCTCAGTCCCGCTAGGGCATTGTCCAATGCCTACCCAGAGCCTCGGACTCTCCAGGGGAGCAGAAGTGGGATGTACAGGGGATGAGGTCCCAGACATTTCACAAGCCTATAAAACTGTTAAGAGGCCATGATTTCCTCTTTTCTTTGGCAGAGAAGATAGCCCTGCAGGTGGCTGTCTGACTGCCTTGGATCTTTCTTAGTTTCAATCTAACTGAGAGGTCATAGCTCTGTGTCCCTTTTATTTCCACCCGCTCTAAAAATCCCTGTGTTTCTTTCTCTTTTGAATCAGCTTTGTCATTCTGCTGGTTTCCTTATTAAGTACTTCAATAGAACCTTGACACACACTCACTGTCTATTTGTGGAAGAACGATATTTTTAACACACAGAGAATGATGCTTTGACAATGCAAGCCAGCTGTGCCCAGCTTTGTCTGGAACCTCCAGGCTTTGCGGCCTCAATCTCAATCTCCAGCCTTCTTCCCTGGCTCCTGGCCCTTTCCCACCTCTGCCCCATGCGGTGTCCCTGGGAGCCCCAGGGGCCTGGGTGCCTGCTTCCTGGTGGGGCCAGGGGCTCAAAAGACAAGGCTCTCTCCCATCTTGATGTGGACTCCATGTCTCACATCCAGGTGTTAAATGTGGCTTTGGCCCAGCAGCAGAGACCAACTCTGGAGGTCATACAAAGGGCCTAGGAAACCGGTCTTGTGACTCATCCTTCCTCACCCCGCCAGGGGGCAGAGAAGGAAAAGGTTGGTGAGGCAGAGAAAGGGAACATCTTTGGAAAGGTTGGTTGGTGCACTTGTCTTCCCTCCTCCTACACCAAAGGGCTCTAGTCCTCTGTCCAACTGAGGTCCTTCTAGGAAGCCTTTGGGGTCTGGGCCTGTGTCTGGGGCCAGGTGGGTCTGACCCACACCGGGAGGAGGTCAGGTGAAGGCCATGGTTACAATGGCCAAGACAGCCAGGGCGAGGGGTGGAAACTGGACACCCACAGGGTGATGGTCCTGGAGGCAGAGGGTGCATTTCCCCAGAGCCCCTTGGACCCTGTGGAAGAGAGCTGGGGGACTCCACCTTCACTGTTCCTCCTCATGCTGCCTGGAGAGGGGGAGTCTCAACAGTTGGGAGATGGGGTCAAGGGGCATCGTGAGCAAAGGAAGGGAGCTGGCATTGGCCTGGCCACCAGAACCAGGTGGGAAGCAAGGTGAACAAGGGACAAGGATTAGAGATGCCTAGGACCTTGCCCACACTCCGGCCTGAGACAAGCCAGCAGGAGGGAGCTCCTGAAGTGGATGAGGGTCTAGAACTCTGATCTGGGCCAGGCAGGATTCCCTGAGGATGCACGAACCCCTGAAAGACACCCACAGGACCTGCACAGAATTCCCCCAAGGACAGGGAAGAGCAATCCCACAGGGAAGACGGGAAGAGTCAGAGGTGACAAGGAATTGCCCCTCCCCCGGCTTGTCCCACATGTGAATGTCCAGCCATCGTGTTCAAGCATCATGTCTCTTGGTCTGAGAGCAGACACCAGCCTGCTCTCCGGCTCCTTGCTCCCTGCATGCCCCACTTACTGTGATGCCCAGAACCAGCATCCAGAGCTGGAAGGAGCTCACAAGTAGGCCAGCAAGGTCAACTCTTTGTCTTTTTTTTTTTTTTTTTTTTTTTGGTTGGTTGTTTTTTGTCAGATGAGGAAACTGAAGCCGAGGGAGGCAGGTTGCACCCTTAGGTGACACAGACCTGCAGCCTCCTTCCTCCTTGCAAGACAGATAGAGGTACAGAGACAGAGGGAGTGAGAAAAAGCTCCCATGAGTCTGCAAGCCCATCAAGCATGTAAAAAGGCTTGAAAAAGGTGCATGAGATTACTGGACGATAAAGACTCCCATTCAGGGAAACTCAGTAAGCGAGGGGTCTTGCTGACTCTCTACGCACCCCGTGGAGTAGGGACCATGACACATATCCATCCCCCGGGACAGATGAAGAGCCCAGGCCGAGCAGGGGCAGGAGAGGCACTCCTGATCACTAGCCAGCAGGAACAAGCAGGAGCAACTAGTAGAAGCAGCATGTGGGGACATGCCGGAGGCTTGGTAACTCCAGGCTCATCCCTCTGCCACTAAGCCTAACCCCCAGGTGTCTCCCCTCCCTGAGGAGTGGCCCACGGTCTGCAAAGTTCCATCCCCTCCCCCCCACCCCCACAATGGCTGTCTCAGATGGGGAAGGTCAGCAGCTGGGAGGCAAGGGTAAGGGGCATCACGAGCAGAGAGAGAGCTTCCGCTGCCTTTGAAAAGCTGGCTTGTGACCCTGGGCCCCCACTTCTGGCAGCCACACTGGGTCCCCCTCCCTTAAAGGCTCCTGAGGTTGCCACCCCTGCTTTAGACTCAGACCTCCATCTGATCTCCCTCTGCAAACCTTCTTTATATCAGAATCCTGTCTTATATTTAGAGATCTATTACTGCTTTTCAGTATTTGAAATCATTATTATCTGACCAATTTTGAGATGATTGATAGGATTGGTTATATGCTCAGTTTTGTGTTTTTATTCTTCTTTAAATATTATTCATTAATTTGACAAGGATTTGGCGTACCAGGCTTTGTGCCCGGCTCTCGGGTCAGAGCAAGGAATCAGAGCAGGGGACAAGGCCCCCACTCCCCAGAGAGGGGACAAGAGGCCAGGCTTTTCAGCCCAGCCCCACTCAGTGTGGGCACATCGTCCCTCAGGGTCTATGAGCATCTTTGGGCAACAGAAGCATTTTTTATCTTTGGCTAAAAAACCAATACATCACATGTCTACACTGATTCATGTTTATGTGTCAGGGATTTCATTTGATATCTCTTTAGAGAATCATGTGATTACTTCAGCCAAATTCCCCTCATATCCTTCTAATAACAGGGAAAGACAAAAGGACCAGAAGCCCCAAGCTGTTGAGGGTCTCTCCTTTCAGTGTCTGGAGCTCCTGACACACGCAGGAGGCCCTCTCCTTGTGCCAGCCTCCTGGTCCCCACGGCTGATGCGGGGTCTTGGTCCTGCTTGGCCCCAGAACACCCATTCTGGTGAGGGGCAATTGGTTGGTTGTATAGATTTTAAAAGACGGCTGTTACTGATCAAGCAATTTCTTTCATCCTCACTACAGAAGTCACACCTCTATTTGAGGGAACAAGAAAGGGTCTCTGGGAAGGGGAGAGGCTGGGGCACTGGAGTCAGTGTGGGCAAGACAGGTGGGCTGGCCCTGGAGCCTCCTGCTCCCTGCTGGCCCCGGCTGAGCCCGAGTCTGCGCTCCGGGAGAAGGAAATCCCCTCCCACATCTGCTCCCTCCCATACTCCCAAGAGTATAGGAGCCCGGCTTGGCACTCATTGCCTGCGGTCGAAGGGCAGGGCCCAGAGCCAGGGGGGGTTCCTTCCAGTTCTGCTCTTGGGGTCCCCACCCCCTCTAATTCCCCCAACCCCCTACAAGGCAGGCTCAGCAGTCCTGAGTCCCAAACCTGCTTCTTCTGCTCCCTTGACCGGTCCTGTCAAAGCAGCCCTCACCTCGAGCCAGGTTCCCAGAGATGAAGCGGAAGAAGAAGCTGATGATGTCTCCCAGGTGCTTCTTGCAGCCGTGGTGGCATTCCTGAAGCCTCAGAGCAGCCCCCCGGGCTGGGCCTGGGGTCTCCCCATGCCCTGCCACCCCTGGGCCAGGCCCCATCCTGGGAGCCCTAGCTCCAGCCCTCAGCTCGGCCTGACCAGCCACAGTGCAGGCCACCCCCAGCCTGCTCCGTCCTTCCTCTGCCTGCCTCTCCCCAACCTGACACTCAGAGCCTTCCTTCTGGAATTCTCTCTCCCCTCTCTGGCCTGTCTCTCCTCTTGATCTTAACCCTGATCCTCAGGGTCTCAGCCTCTCTGGCCTGCACTTCCCTCTTCCTTCCTCTGTCCTCCGTCTCTGCCTCCTATTCTCTCAGCCTTCCCCAGGACCACCTGCCACCCAGCCCTCAGCCCAGAGCATCCAGGAGATGGCCAGCCCCTTGCCAGGGTGGACGTCCTCAAGCAGCCCTTACTCCTACCTTCAGGCCAGCCCCTTCACCTTGTGCCTGCTCTGGTTCCCCAGGACCCTGGAGCTCACTCTTCCTGGAGGCAGAAGGGCTGCTGCAGCTTCCTGGACTGGGAAGGGGGTGGGGGAGGTGGGCATTGCTCCGGAGCTCCCAGCACCAATAGAGGAGGTGCCGGTGGTGTGATATTCAGGTGAGAGTGTGATCTCACTGCAGTGGGCCTCACCCATGACCCAGGGTTTCTCTGTGGCCAGAAAAGGAGCAGCCTGCTCTCACCCAGCCTTCTGCCTGGGATGCTTAGGAGCCAGGGGCCCTGCGTAGAGCTGAGGGATGGGTAGGGTCCTGACCTTTGGCTACTTCTTGACCTCTGGTCTCTGCTCACTGACACCAAATCACAGCACTGTTGGTGTCTCTATAGAGCAGAGAATGGGGAGACGAAAAGGGGTCCCTCTGATGAGGAGGGTAGAGGAAAACGAGTGGATGACTGGAGCAGAAACTTCTGGCCATCCCCTCTACCCCCTACACTTACTGGGCACCTAGCATGGGCCAGGCAGTTGGCTAAGGTCCTTCTGGCCACCAGCACATTCTGTCATCAAAACAACCTCATAAAGTCCGTGTGGCCTAGAATGCCACATCAGTATTCATCCTCCTCTGCTTTTTCACCTACGGAATTCAGATTCTCTTGGAGGCAGAAATGTAACCAGCTTTTAAAAACCAACATTCTGGGGTGCCTGGGTGGCTTAGGCTTCGGCTCAGGTCATGATCTCAGGGTCCTGGGATCGAACCCTGCATCGGGCTCTCCGCTCAGCAGGGAGCCTGCTTCCTCCTCTCTCTCTGCCTCCCTCTCTGCCTATTTGTGATCTGTCAAATAAATAAAAAAAATCTTTAAAAAAAACAAAAACAAAAACAAAAAAACCAACAGTCCCCCACCTTCCTTGCCGTCAAGGTGGCTCAGTCCTGGCCAGTGAAATACAGGAAGAAATCTTCCAGAGATTTCCATGAGAGTGTTGCTTTCCTGATCAAGGCACCACCCTTTCCTCCTTCCCTTTGCCTAGAATGAAGCCGTGATGGCTGGAACCAAAGCAACTACTTTGGGGCTGTGAGGAAAAGGGCAACCCCCTCCCCCTCAAAAAAACCCAAAACCCCAGAGACATTGATTCTGACATCTCCAAGCTGCTAACCTGGTGCCAGCCACTGCTTAGCCCAGATTTCTCATATCTTTGTCTAAATTAAGCCGCTGTTATTTGGGGTTTCTGTTATACACAAGTACAGCCCAGTCAAAATATTCCCTCCGAAGTGAAAGACGAACTGT